>NW_028324304.1:1578740-2178740 GCF_058129835.1 Hydra viridissima | reverse complement strand
ACACTTTTTAGGTGGCTGAAGCAAAATACGGCTCCAACAGGAAGTGATAAATTCTTTTCATTATAAGCAGCAAGGGTGTTCAAAGGGATGGATCTAATTTTTGGTGCTTTTTTACCAATTTGAAATTCATGTCTTGGGTGCTGACAACTGTTTGGCTGCTTCCAGCCAATACCAAAAGAAAAATGATGGTACGCACATAATGAGTCATAGCGTGAAAGATAAGCTTGTAGTCGGCTTTCAATCAAAGTGTTTTCATTCCACTGGTCTGTCGGTAGTAGTTATAAAACAGTAACGTTAGATTTTCCACCTATGGAGTAAGAGATCCTTTTTCTTTTAATAGAAAAGCAAATAATGCTCTAATATTATTCATACCTTTAAAGCTTGTATATGATTAATGTCAGCAGTTAATTCATTAACTTGAAAGATTCCATCTTTGTTCCAACGCTTAAAAGGACCACAAGAAGTCTTCTCCTTATTAAAATATATGCATTTCTCATAAGGGCTGACTTTATTCTTGCTCTCTGAAATATTTTTTTTTTATTATTGATAATTATTTATTGACTAATATTTAAAAAATGTAGTTTTTACTAACAAATTTTAATCCTTCTTCTGAAAACTGCTGAAAAAAATTTATGTTATGTAACTCAAGTAAACCATGGTATGTACCAAGTAGTCATTAACAAAAGTATCACACTAAGTCGGCAGTCATTTCGTCCCCTCAGTATTATCTCATTCTATCTACAAATGAAATAAATAAAATGTTCTCTTTAATATATAAAATAAATACAATGTTCTACCTGATATAATATATTATACACTGCAACCATTTTCTATAGACGCATGTAAAATTTAGCGGATTTACAGTGTTACAGTGGTAATAAAGTTGTTCTAATGGTACTTTTGAATAAGTATATGTAAGAAAACAATGATCCATTATGCATTTAATTATTAACTATCTTGATTGTATTAAAATAATTAAATTTTTAATATTCACGTGGAAATTTTCTATAGACGCACTAAAGTTTTTACGAGTTTTGTCGCAAATTTCTTTTATTCTGTAGTATTTTTTATTTTGTGAGTCGAAATTAAGTTGAACTTAACCAAATGCCGAAAGGAAAGGTCCTTACCAATATTAAAAAAGGTCAAATATTGGCTTATCATCAAGAAAAAGTTCCAAATCGAGAAATTGCTAGAAGATTGAAAAGATCAGATCACGTTATCCGTAATTTCTTGAAAAATCCAACAGATTATGCAATAATCAAGAGGAAACCAAAGAAATGTAAGGTTTCAGGCCGTGAAAAACGCAGGATTGTTTGACTTGCATCAAATTCATCAAAAAGTTTGAAAAATTTAAATCAGATTTGGGTGTAAATGTTTGCAAGGAGACGATTAGGAAAGTACTCAAAGACAGCCCACACACTGTAAGATCAAAAATGAATAAAGCACCAAATTTGAAGCCTGTTCACAAACAGAAACGGATGGAATTCGCCCGCGAAAACATGGCACGCGATTGGGAACAAGTAAGAAATTTTAGATTAAATTCTCATAAATACGTGAGATGTCTAAATAGCTGAATATTTTTGTTTTCAATACCAGGTGATTTTTTCGGACGAGAAAAAGTTTAATCTTGATGGGCCTGATGGTTTTAGTGGCTACTGGCGTGATTTGAGGAGAGAACCCAAATATTTTTCGACAAGGAATTTTGGTGGTGGATCTTTGATGGTTTGGCTTGGGTTTTGTGCAACAGGAAAGTTAAATTTAGCATTTACATCTTGCAAAATGAAAAGTTCAGAATACATTGATGTGCTAAACTTATGTTTGATTCCATTTAAAAACAAATATCAACACAAAAAGTTTGTTTTTCAACAAGATAACGCCAGCATTCACACAAGTAACGAGACTAAAGCTTGGTTTGAAGCTAAAAAAATTGAGCAAATGTGGTGGCCTGCTCGCAGTCCAGATTTGAATCCTGTTGAAAACATGTGGGGAATCATTGTAAGACGTATCTATGCTGACCAGAAGCAATATAACTCTGTGGCAGAGCTAAAAGAAGCGGTATCAGAATGCTGGGAGGATATGGAGCCAAAAGTGCTGGAAAACTTGGTGGGAAGTATGCCAAAATGAATTTATCAAGTAATTGAGCTCAAAGGAGGTCCAATCGAGTACTAAAAATGTGACAAAAACATTTTTTTGGATAGTTTTGTTAAAAAATGTGAACTGCGTCTATAGAAAATAGTCAGCTATCTTTTGAATTTAATTCATTTATGATTGACCTATTTTCAAATTTGATATTAATTTTTGATAATTTTGATTACTTTTTGATATTTTATTTATAATTTATTGCAATGCTCTATAAAAATAAAGTTAAGTACATTTTTAAGACATAATCCACATGCGCCTATAGAAAATGGTCACAGTGTATTAGATCGAACATTGTATTTATTTATATATAATTTTTATTTGTATTTATTTTAAGTGCTGTATGTATTTTTTTCAAGTTCTCTTGTACAGTTCCTTTATAAAAAAAGTATTATATTAAAATTTTTAATAGCAGTACTAATTAATAAGGCTGTAAAGTAGCCGTTGCTAAGTATATCTATACCGTTGCTAGGGTATTTTTTTAGTTAAAAAATTGGTAAAATAAGGCTACTTCTAGGGTTTCTGTAGGCTTTTTATCACATGAACACAAGGATTTTTTTTCAGATATTGGAAGATGCATGTTTAAGAAAACTAAATAACTTATACTGTGTATGGCAGACCTAAGGCCACGGTTGTTATGGGTAATCTATCAAAGCACGTTACACGCAAAAAGTGATTTTTGGCAGGTTACTCCTTCCCAGGTCCTTGCATGCACATGGTTTTTGTTCCAAAAAATCAATGTATGTCTTAGTGTCTTTCAAAAGCACCTAAAAAAACTACGTGCAAGTATTGGCCTAAAGAGATATTAGAGCTCAAAGTTAGGGTAAAATTTCAAATGTTGTGGTTTCGGACCACAATTTCTAGACAACTGAAAATGTAATCATGTTGAATTTTTACTTTTACTGTAGAAATCTACCCAGATTAGTAAAAAAATTAAAAAGAAATGTTTCTGTCATATTCATGTTGCTAAAACTACTCCTCAAAGTAGCAATTGCACTCCATGCGCAAAATTTTCTCAAAACAGGCCAAATTTTGGGACCCAATATCTCCGAAATTAACAAAAATTTTAGAAAAAAAAATTACCAGTGGCCTACTTTCATTGTATTTTACAAAATATCTAAAAATGAGTGCAATTCGAAGACATCACTTCCAAAATTTGCTTATTTTGCCTACATTTCTCAGACAATAGCTCTTAACCAACTAATTAAAAACCTTGGGATTTTGTGACATCACAAAATTTCATGGTTGTGATATTTTAATTGTAAAGTAATTTTCTTTGTAACTTTTTCAATTTTATAAATGCATTAATTATTTATGAAATGCATTTTATGTGCACTTTTGACTTTTTCAACATGTATGTATGTATGTATGTATGTATGTATGTATGTATGTATGTATGTATGTATGTATGTATGTATGTATGTATGTATGTATGTATGTATGTATGTATGTAATTGTATCTTATAAAATAATGCATGAACATTTTTTTAAACCTCAACCAAACAAATAAGCATTAAAAGTTTTTGTTCTTTTTGCTTGTTTTCAGGAGTTTTTATGCAGGCCAGAAAAAGAACCTTTATTATGATTATCATTATTTGATTTATAATTGCTAGAAGATTGCAAGACAACTCACTTAATCTCTCCTCTCCTGTCCCCGAGCCATTTTTGAGAGAGGTATGATGCCCATACCCTTAGTTACTTACACATTTAAGTTGCTATACATGTGTAACAATGTTTTTATAGAATTTGTTGTAAAAAGTAAGCAAAGGGAAAGCTGTAATAACAGTGGTTAATTGGCAAATATAAAATGAGCACAATTTTTAACAGGGTCTTTATGTAATGTAAAGTTGTTACAATTTAGTGAAAATTAGTATGATAGTATTTTGAAAACCTCAAGTGTAAATTATAGAATTATAAATTTCAAAACCATGAGTTACAAAATAAAGATAATAGAAAAGCATATATAGAAATATGCATGTAGAAATATTTCTGAAAGCTAAATAGATCCATGGATCAGCCATAAAGAGTTGATAGAGTTTTTTTAATAGAATTCAGTTGCCAATAGTTTTATTCAAGGCTATATTGCACACTTTTCAGTTGTGATTTCCCCTTTCTTAGCAATGCTTCATAAGTTGCTGTTTGAACTGCTTTACCTTCTTTAATTTATGGCAGACTTGATAATATGTTTAAATCCAAAACCAGAAACTAAAATAAGAAGCCATTTTAATACTGCCCTTCCTTTAACATCTTTCTAAGGCGAGATTGACCTGTACAGAAAAGTACAGATCTGTTGCTTGCTATAATTTTCTTTCCTTTTTGAGAGATAAGCTTGAGGATGTTTCTATTTCAACCTTTCTAGTAGTAGAGTAACCTTAATTTTCAAATGAATTAGAGTTTGTCTATGCATTATATTTTGATGTGGAGCTGCCCAGCACTGCAGATATTTCCTATAGCCTAATATCATGCTTTGAAACCTTCATTTTAGCTTCATTCCTATTTCTAGAAAGAGTTTCTTAATTCCTCATATTTTTTCTTCTAGTTATTCTATCTTGAAGCTCTACATAAAAGTATTAGAAGCCATAACAGCTTAAGAATGTATTAAAACATAAGAAATGTTATTATAAGAAACTTGAACACTGTTTCATAGTCTAACGTATGTCATAAATTGATATTATCAACTAAAACGCAGTTGATTTTTTAGAATCCCATTTATACACAAAACTGAAAAAATATATATTTCTTTTTTTTTTGTTACTTTATTTTAATGCTTCTTGTTTTTGTTAGAATGTTTTTATTATCTTTTTTTTTTTTTTTTTTACTTAAATATGTTGGAAAGTAAGTTGGAAAGGAAATTCTTTTTTCATTTTCATTGAATGCTAGAAATATTTTTCTGATTATTGTGGTTGTTACTGAGCTGCATGCAAACAAGGTCTAGGAATGAAAAGCAAAATCTCTTATACATGATTATTTTTTGTTTGTTAAGACTTTAATATAATTTTTGTTTTTTAATTTTATATGTATTTATGATATATTTTTATATGCTTGTGTATTTATATATAATTAAATGCAAGATGTATAAATAGCAGCAACTTGTATCAACAGCCTGTATCAACAAAGAAACAGCATGCTACTGGGTTTCTACTTTAATTATCGCTTTCATATATATTCAAATTTTGGAGTTGCAAAATGGTAGAGTAGAATGAACAGTGTTCAACACATTGAGCCAAATTTCTACCTTCTTTTGCTCTGTGCATTTCTTATTATAGTATTTTCACTCATAAGTTGTCTTGCAGCCAAGAAAGTTAAAAGGTTAATTTGTTTTCTGTTTTGTTTTGTTAACTTTTGATGATTTAAGTGCTTCAGAAAATGTGAGTCTTGCAGCATAAAAGGTTCGTGTAATCAGTGGTTACTGCTGAACTTGCTGTCAAGTGAATTTGTTATCCATTGAGCTTGCTATCCTTTGAGCTTGCTATCTATTGATTTGTTAAATTTTGTAGTTCTAATCAATGCCTCATCAGATTACAACATGTGAAAACATGTGAAGAATGAATTGCATGATAAGATGTATTCATATTGTTTAGATTATCATCTGCTGATAAAATTGTTGTCACTGAAGATCCAAAGGTTCAGTTTTTTAATATTTTTTTAAACTAAGTTTCATGAAACTGTTGAAATTAAGGCTGGTTTTTACATTAATGACAATTAACAATGAATAGAATGCAAACTTTGATACCAGTCTTTTGAAATAAATTGAATTTGAAAGAAGATAGACAAAGTTTTAAAATTTCATAAAAAGATTTTGATGTCAACTTATATATTGCTATGATTTTGTTTCAATTCTTGCAATAATTGTGTGATTGTGTCATTTGATTAAGTCTCTTAAATTTATCTTTGAAAACCAAACAAACCTATGTATGCATTTAAATGTTTACAAATGTAAATTTGTTCCACCAAAGACATGTTTTAAACAGTTCTATTTAGTTAAAACTTGAAATTCAAAATTCAGATTTGAAGTTGGATTTGAAATTTCAAGTTCAAGTCTGGCATTCGATTATTAATTTGTACTTTATTAAGCGTCTGCGTATCGTTTCATTTCCGTATCGTCATCATTCCGATATGATATTGGAAAAAAAGTGTCATCGGAATGATGAGAGTTCCGGTATATACCAAGATTTAATCTAACTGCAATACTGCTTAAAGTTTTTTTACCAATATTTTGTCATAACCATTCCGATGACACTTTTTTTTTCCAGTATCATCGGAATGATATTGATACGGAAATGAAACGGTACGCAGATGCTTATACTTTATTAGTATCTATATGCTATTCACCATTAACGAATCTATACACCATTAACCAATATGCTATACACCACAAACTATATGCTATGCACCATTAACTATATGCTATACACCATTAACCAATCGCCAATACCAATGTTAATATGAAGGTTACTTTGTAACAAAATTTTTATCAAAAAATTAATTGAGATTTAAATGCAGGCTTTTTCTTTAGGAAATCATTGCAAATAAACAAAGTGTTCTCTATGACTGCGTAATTTCCTCCTCATCACCAACAAATGGATCCATTGAGTTGGGAAATGATGTTGGGAATATCATCTCCAATCAGCACGATTCTAGCAAAACTGATACTGATTGTTTTGTAGCACGTAATAATATAGAAACTAGTGGAAGTGGAAATAACATGTATACACAAATTAAAAACGTACCACAAAAAGAAGAGAATGCTTATCTAGTGGTTAACTTGGATAATTCATTGGAAAAGTATGATGTTGTAAATGGTGATATCGTCCGTAAGCAAAACATAAGCACCACTGAACAAATTTCAAGATTTGAACTTTTTCAAAGCCCTCCTGCTGAAATAATACCTATAGAAAATTCTGGAAATTCTAGCTACTATGCTTGCGTGAGTGAAAAACCCAAGGTTCCGTCAGACATTGAAGTACAAGAAAATTCCGCCGGAAGCTCATTCTATGCATCATGCGGACCAGTACCGATTGAACATGAACCACATCGAAATAGGTCAATAAAAAAGGACAAAAAAGAAGATCCTATGCATAGTGTTGGGCAAAAGATCCCCGGTGAGATCCCAAAGAGACCAAAAAGTAAAGAAGATACAAAAGAACAAAAAGGACCATATTCCCCAAAACAACGTTTTTCTCGAGTCCATAATTTTTTGCCAAATAAAAAGAAACACCTAACAACAACTAAGGAGGGTAACTCGGGTTACCTAAGCAATTCAGAAGCTTTAGGTAGCAAAAGACCTAATGATGATTCTTTGAAAGGTCGGTTGAGCGGTGAAGGTTCTTTAAATACACAAAATGAGTCATCACCATACAGCGAAGAAATTTTTGATTTTGGAACTCATCAACATCTTGAGATTTGCTCAGGAGAGCATATTGTGCCACCTCCTCCTCCATCAGTAGACAGATTGAAGCATATCACAGAAAAAAAAACGCGCAGTAAATCAAAACCACCCGATGCAACTTCTTTAGGTAAATGTAGATCTTTGATTTTTAAAGTCAGTTAAATCTTGCAGAAGGTTTTTTAAAAATAATTCTAAAAACAGAACCGAGGACTTAAAAGTGTTGCATGCATTTATTTTGCAGAGGCTTTTTGAAAATAACTTTTAATGTGACAAAAGCAACCTTTTCATTGAGTCCCTGTCAAATTTGGTATAATAGATTAATACAATTTAACATGATGATTAATATAAGTAATAAAGATTAGAAATCTTGTTCAAGTGAACATGAAACGTCGACTTGCATTCAAATCATGGGTTAGTAAGAAGTGTCTCTAAAACTTATTGTTCTTTAATTTTAACCGGCTACCGGTCTGTTCTTGCCTTTAATTCTGAAACATCATATCATTTAGAATTTCCAAAAGATGCGAAAGAAGAAGTTGTTGAAAGTGCCGTACAGGAAGATGATAAATACTCAAGAGTTGACGAACAAATAAAAAAAAAGCAAGATTCAACACAGGATGTCGTGTTTGAGATGCCCTGTAACAATTCTGATATCCTCACTGAAGATAGCTTGTTAGAAGAAATAAAGTACGTTGAAATCGATAAAAAGTCGTTGACAGTTGAAAGCGAAAAAGTTGTCAAAGATATTAGATTGCTATATGCTGTTGTAGATAAATCAAAAAAAAAGATGAGAACTGCGTTTCCTGAAAACTTAAATCTTCCGGACGGAGACACACCTGGCCTTATTTCGGAATCATCAAGCGAAAATAAGACTGTTCTGACTAATTCTGAGGAAAACAGCCTGGGTGACTCTCAAACAAGCTATGCTATAAATTTTGACGAAAATCTTGCAAGCTATGCTGAAATTACATCATCTAACACACCAGCTAGTTTTTCTGCTGAAATTTCTGGTAAGTAAAATTTTTTTTAGAAAAGTTTTTTTTTTTCTTTCTCTTTTTTAATGTTAAAAGACTAAAAAAATTCCTTTTCAAAAATTTTTTGAAATGATAAGATTAGAATCGTTTTTAGACTCAACTGCCGATCACCCTTATGAATTTGTGGAATCTGAAAAGTCGTTTGAAGAGAAATAACTTTTTACTGGTCATCCTAATTTTGCAAACTTTATTTGTCCTTGACCATTTATTTTAAAATAAACCCGCCAGTGCAAACACACAAAACTTAAATTGATTATTTTTTATCTTTGCAGAGATTTTCTAGTTTTTAGAATTAATGCTAGCAACAGTTCAAAGTTAACTTTGATTTGTATAAATGTTAAATTCTTTCAAATGTTATTTATTTGCAATAGATTGTAAATTATTTTTTTTAATTGCAGAATTTTATAAATCTTTTTTACTTCTTTGTAATCTGACTTTTTGAAATTCGGTTTTGAATTTAAGTCAAATCGATTATTTTCTCAAATCCTGAAAATGATAAGCAAATCTCTGTAATTAATGTTTTCTTTAATTTGAATATTTAATAGATATTGAGCCATAACAAAAAAAATAAATCACCAAAAACTAACCGTATTATTCAAAATATTCCTTACGATGATCTGAATAAATTACAAAGCTTCATTTAGAATCGGACCCAACAAAACTTTAAAAGCAAGAGAAATGATACATGACTAAACCTTACTTTTTATGCGATATTTACAGAAAAAAAAACTGATTGCAAATGACATTTTTACAAAAAAACTCTAAACGAACCTTAAAACAGCTGTAACAATTTCACGAGAAAGTACCACCTACAACTATATCACTAAAGAGAGATCTATAGAATTGAGCGCATGTGATAGGATCTACTGCGAAGAAGGGTAAGGTTTTCCACTCTTCTCCTCAATCTTATCGCACCTTATCATCTCGTCTTTTGTTCGGTTGCCTGTCTGATATAATGTCAATCTTTATATTTGTTAGTTTTTGGTTTGGTGCTTCTTTATATTCTAGATATACTAAAAAACAACTCCTTATATTTTTAAATTTCTGAGACACAGTGAATTACTACCTCTAAGGCAAGCAGCCAAGTGCAAACAGTGTGATTGTTACTCTCATTCGGATAAAAGTCTTTTGTTTTCACTTAAAAAGACTTAAACATTCTGTGAAGACATTAGGCGATGATTGTAAACCTCCTTAAGAGATCACATGTTTCCTTAACAAATCGCGAGGTTAGAATTACTTTGTTCTACCTCCAGTTTTAAAAGTTGGGAGAAAATGAGTTATTAATTTTAGTTAGTAATAATAACTTTTAAAATGCGGATTATTTATTAATTTTTTTTCTAAATAATTTGCTTAAACATGAATTATTTAAAGCATAAGTTATTATTTCTTTAAAAATAAAAGCTGAAACTTTAAACAATTTTTACTTTTAGAAAAAATTAAAAACTTTCTCCCAACATTTAAACTTGGAGATAGAACAAAATAATTATAACCTCGCGAAATGTCAAAGATACAGCTAGTACGTTGATAGGGCCACATGTAAAATAGATGTTTGCATCAGGTCTTGAAAACAAAACGGCAGAGAAAGAAATAAGAGTCTGTAGTGTATTCAAGCATATCTATCATATAACATTCTAATCACGATGAAAATGTTAAGCTCTACAATTACAAGGAATCGTTTGATAAACTACCTTTAAAATATCACTCATACAGCACTATTTAAACTTTCATCTTTTTCTAAGCCCAATTCTCCGGTAAGTAGGAGCACCAAGAAATGTTTCACTAAGACACACAAGTGATAAAAAGCAAGAAATGTTTCACTAAGACACACAAGTGATAAAAAGCAAGAAATGTTTCACTAAGACACACAAGTGATAAAAAGCAAGAAATGTTTCACTAAGACACACAAGTGATAAAAAGCAAGAAATGTTTCACTAAGACACACAAGTGATAAAAAGCAAGAAATGTTTCACTAAGACACACAAGTGATAAAAAGCAGTGCCAAGAAGATGAAATGAAGTCACGTTGGGTGACTATATCTAGATTTTGGTACGTAGTGATGTTTTCACTCACAAAAAAACAAATGGATTCAGATTTAATGTAAATGTATATAGAAATGATTTTCTATCACCAGGATTAACTAGTGTTATTATTTAACTATAGCGGTGGTAGAGATAAACCTTGAAGGTGGAGGTAAGCCTAAACAGAGTTTGTAGAGCTGGTAGAAAAGGATTCCTATATTTGTATTTAAATGAAATATAAATAAATGTTAATTGAAATATTTCCAAAATATTTCAACTAACATTTACATTTTTTTTCAAAAATGTAAATGTTAAGTTGAAATATTTTGGAAATATTTAATATGTAAATAGAATTTCAAGCGAAAGAAGTGCTGGATCAACTTTCAACGAATTATACGAAATTGTTTTTTATCTTGCAGTATTGTAGTACACTGAATTTCCATAATAAATTCGAGTTAAGCACGAAAGTAAACAGTTAATACTTTCTATATTAAAGATGATTATTATTATTAAACTTTAAAAAAATAAATCAAGGAACCACATTTACAAGCGTTTTTACGTACGTGCATACATAGATAAACTTACAAACCGTAAAACTTACAAACCGTAAAACTTACGTCATAGTTTTAGCACATTAAATACACGTCAAATAGACACATACACAAAGCAATATATTACACACGCGCACGCTCATTTACATACGCATGCATATAAAAATCCGTTACACATTAAAAATGTTAGAAAATATAAGTAAACACCGAATTATACAAAGCATAGAATATGACCCAGCTGTCAATAAAGCAGCTTTCAACATTTGGTTCAAGTATTGAGTAAATAAAGCAGATTTTGTTTTAAAAATAAAAATGATCATTATTATCTACACCAGCAAGTTGAACGTTAACCAAATGCACTATCCTTCTTTATGAAAACATTCCGCAACAGAATCGCTGTTCATAACAAACTCACCACATTTTATGAGCAAGTTCTTCTACCGCTGTGGCATATAACTGTGGTCACATTTGGATTTTAAAAATTTTAATTCTACCAATATTATACAACACTGCCAACTATATTTCGCGAACGTGAGATCGCATGATCACGATCTCCAACCGAACTGTCAAGAGACGAAGTTGAAAGTTCTTTACTCTTTGTAATTACTTGTTTCGCTCGCTTGGCGTCTGTATCTAAAGCATCAATGGTTTCTTGTCTTAATTTCGCTCGTTTTTCTGCGTCGATTGTACGCTGTTCACTATTTGTACGTTCCACCTAAAGAAATAAAATTCTCAAAAAAAACTCGATACAACTCGACAATAGAAATTCTCAAACAACCTCGACATTTATTACAAAAAAATAAAATAAAAAAAAATAAAAAAATAAGCGCAAACTTTCTTCCGCGTTAAAAGCTCAGCTTCGCTATAACGTTCGTCGATCTTAGGTTCATTACTTGGGTCATGGTAAGTAATTCGTTCATATGCGCCATCCTAAAGTGAAAATATCTCAGTATAAAAACAATAACAACAGTAATTTAAGAAAAACGTCTGTTTATTATATTTTTGCAGTTTCTATCGTCTTAATCGTATATAATGGAAGTCAGTCAAGTAAACTTAAAACAAAAAATTTACCGATAGATATGAATCACCAGAGGTAGCTGAAGACTGGGAGTCTGGAGAGAACCGAGACTCACATAAAGACGGATTAAAGAGTATGTTTTCTTCGATCAACTCAGAGGCAGCTTGTTCATCGTATCCGTCGCACACAATTGTTGTTAAATTATCGCCTGCCGTTCTTAAAGCTCGTACTGCATCCACGTGGGTCGCACCCAAAAGACTGGTACCATTAACCTATTGATACTCGCTGCAGTAAAATCTTAGCAATTGCAATAAAACCATTATCAAGTACAATAAATATGCTCAAAAGAAATCAGCACAAATATAATTATAGATAAACTTTTTTTTTACCAGCACTCTTTTTAAACAGTCAAAAATGTTATAGCGTGCTTTCAAGAGAGAGTAAAGAGAAGTGGTCGTAAGGAAAAATAATTGACCGAAAAGAATTTGTTGCCCCAAATCCATGAGGAAACGGATTCTTTTCGCTTTTTTGTTTGATTGTTTGGCTTGATAAGAAATTTTTTAACGATCAAAGAACGTCTGACAACGATGAGCTGCTCGAAAATTCGAGTGCAGCTAAATACACATTCTTAGAACGTCGCACAATGGGCCAGAGGTGAGTAAAAAAAACAACAAAAATAAAAGTTACCACGAAGTTTTCTTTACTTAAAGTCCTAAAAGTACATAACAAATGGATAACAAAGTATATACTTAATGAATTAGGAAAAAATATGTTTTATTTTAAATCATGAACTTGTCAGAGATTCCTTAACTATGCTGTTTTAAACTTCTATCGCGCTTCTGAAAAAAGCCAATAACAGGAAACAAAAGTATAAATTATAAGACTTTTTGCTATTCCTTCTATGATTTTATGATGGTTCTATTTGAAACCATAATGAAAAACCGTACATAATCAAAAACCGTACATAATCAAAAACCGTATAACAACAAGAAACTGATTTTTAAGATGTTATGATAACACCCTAGACTTTTTTTTTACTATTTATTTGCGATTTAAATATTTAAGTATTAGATTAAAATATTAAATGAATTTTTTTACAAATTGTTTTAAGGAAAGTTGGAAAAAATAAACAAGGGAAAAATCAAGTTCTTGTAAATGTCGGGTTAAAAACTTTAGTGTAATTTGTACATGATTACTGATGCACATTGTGTTGAATTAAAATTTGCACAGGCAATTAGGTGTTAGGTCAGAATGCACCGAGGCACTCCAAAAATGGAGAGAATTTCCTTAGCGTTATACATCAAGATAGAGAAAATGGGGTCAAGGAATTCAAATAATTAAAACTGACATTTGCGGATTGTATAGACCAATACCACACGTGCAATACGCGCGCGATTTTGTCTTGGGTGAATTCTAACACGAAATTTGAAACTCTTTAACCCCAAAAACCCTTTTTTTAAATGTATTAATCTTTATATCACAATATGTATCAATCTGTATTTGGCTTTTTATAGAAACACACATAAACTACTTATATACAGTTACATATAGTATAATATATTGTCAGTATATGCTAACTTAGACTTATAAATGTCATTTGTGCAGAAAGATGACCCTCAGATAAAAAAAATAATAATAAAAAAAAACCACAGATAGCTTTTTACCCTAATGGAAACATTTGAAACAACGAGACTTTGAAACCATCTAAGGTTTTACAAGATTTATAATCAATGTTTTTTTTTTGTTATGTACATGATTTTTTTCTCTCACCAAACTAAACATATCTAATAAATTGTAGTTGAGATATGAACTTGCATAAAATTTTAAAAAGAATTAAAACAGTAAAAAAATAAACATTTAACTGATGTCTTAAGTAGGGAAACTCTATAAAACAAACCTCTAATATCCTCATCCCAACTTTTAATCTTCCATCTCGTGCTGCTGCTCCTAACGAATTGACCTAAAAAATATATATTTAACCAAGAGTTAAAATGATAAAATAAACATGAAAAAAAATTAAGATAAAAAAACTTAAAAGTTAAAACTTAAATTATTCATATTGTTGAAGCTAATCTCAATTATAGAAATTTTCAACTTGAAATTCAAAAAAATGAAAAACAACAATGATCAAATGTAACACAAACTTTTATTACCAAAGCAATTGTTTGGATTTTTTCATTAAAAAAAATTTAACCAGAATTAATGACCTTGGACACAAAGATACCCTCATCATCTTTATCTAATGGATTCCCGGGATGACCTTTTGCCCCACCACGTATACTAATCCCTAACTTCTCACCAGGTTTCTTTGTTATGTTTATTTCCTATAATATTAGAGGTTGAAAAGTCAATTGGCTATCAAACCAAAATGTTATTACAAGTTAAAAAGTCAATTTGCTATCAAACCAAAAAATATCAATAAAAATATTTACTTTCATGCCAGAGGGAGGAGGATCATGACGCACAAGTAACTTAATTTCTGGATCATTTGATATAAGAGCTGCTACAGCTTCATGATGTGATGCATGTCTCATATCTTTATCATTAACTCTAAGTATTCGATCACCAACACAAAGATTAGTTTTAGCTGCTTCCCCAGTTGGCATTATCTAAAAGACAATAACAGTATGTATGTAATGTATATATAATATGTATAATGCATGTAATGTATGTAATGAAGGTGATGTATGAAGTGTATACACAGCACAAACATCCCTACATACACACACACACACACATACCGTATCATATTATGGTATGCATGTTTGTCTATGTATGAAATATTATAGGAGCCTCAAATCAGTTATTTCATTCACAACTACAAATGCAAATGTTTTTAACTAAAACATTTTTTTTTTTAAAACTACTGAAAGAAATAATTGTTTTAAATATAAAACTAATAATAATAATACTGATAATAGTAAAAACAATAATACAAAAAAAATAAAAGTAAAAAATCACAATTAGATATGAAAAACTCAAACTCAAAACTCATTTGATTGATATTTTTTGTGTCACATTTTAAAAGTGTGACCTGGTAACTTACATTAAGAAAAAGTTAGCTTCGGTTTCTTTATGATTAAATAAAGAAACCGAAGCTAACTTTTTATACATATATATATATATATATATGTATGTATGTATGTATATATGTATGTATATATATGTATATATATATGTATATATATATGTATATATATGTATACATATATATATATATATGTATGTATATATATATATATATATATATATATATATATATATATATATATATATATATATATATATATATATATATATATATATATATATATATATATAATATACAGTAGCGTCCAAAAGTAATTGGACAAACACCTTTTTTGTTATATTTTCTCATTAAGTTAACATTTTTAAATGAAATTTCGCGTAAGCGTGTCAAATTATACTACAATTATGAAAAACAAAACAAAAATTCCCTTTTGAAAGTAATTACTCAAAATTTTGCTAAATGAATGGAAATGATTGGCTCAAAAGTAATTGGACAAACTAAATTCTAACAATGTTGATATAATTTAGACTATTTTACCTTCTTTTTCTGAAGGCAGATTTTTATAAAAACATTCAATTATCAATAATTTGCAATGGGACATAATAAATATTTAAGCGAGACACTGAAAAAGTTGATTGTACATACATCTAATAATGGTAAGACTGTGCGGCAAATGTTAACAGATATGAACATTCCGCGATCAACAGTTGGTTATACGTTAAAAGTTTTTCAACAACGGAGTCACTTTCAAAGAAGTCAGGACGCCCGAAATCAACAACTTTTCCCCAAGATAATGTTGTAGTAAGATCGTCAAAGGCAGATCCGCGCAAGAGTGCTAAAGAAATTCATAGAGAATTTACTCAGTCACATCAAAAATCTTGCACTTATGCAACAGTAAGGCGTCGCTTGAGACAAAACAACCTTTTTGGCCATCAACCTGTTAAAAAACCTTTTGTTTCTGCAAAAAATCGTAGAGAACGGTTAACATTCGCTAAATTAAACAGCAAACCAATGATTGAAAATACTATGGAGTGATGAGTCAAAGTTTAATATGTTTGTTCCTGATGGTATTAAATATGTTCGACGTCCATTAGGTGTTCGAAATGATGTTAAGTATCAAGTTCCTACAGTAAAGCATGGTAGTGGTTCAATAATGGTTTGGTCATGTTTTGGCCGTGATGGAGTAGGTCCAATCTATCGATTTCAAGGCATTATGGACCAAAACATGTATAAAGGAATAATCAAAGATATAATGCTGCCACATGCAAAAGACAAAATGTTGCGTGGTTGGACTTTCCAACACGACAACGATCCAAAACACACCTTCAAGCTAGTCATGGAATTTTTAGCTCAAAAGAGAGTTTGTATCTTGGAATGGCCGTCAAAATCTCCGGACCTGAACCCAATCGAACATCTTTGGGAACATATTGAGAGAAAAGTTAGTGTTCGGAAACCATCTAATCAGCATGATTTATTTGAGTTGATTAAGCGCACTTGGGAAGAAATACAAATTGATGTTTTATTTAATTTGGTTCATTCAATGCCACGTTGATGTAATGCTGTCGTTGTGGCAAAAGGTTTTCCAACAAAGTACTAGGATTATGCACAGATTATATACATTATGTAACAGAATATAACACTATGTAACATTATGTATATTATTTAACAGAAATCTTCATAAATATTGCTGAAAATTTATCCTTTGTTGAGAAAGTGCTTTTTTTAAACAACATATTTAGTTTGTCCAATTACTTTTGAGCCAATCATTTCCATTCTTTTATTAAAAATTTGAGTAATTACTCCCAAATTAGGATTTTTGTTTTCTTTTTCATAATTGTAGTATAATTTGACATGCTTATGCAAAATTTCATTTAAAAATGTAAACTCGATGGAAAAAACCTCGAAGTAATTGGACAAACACCTTATTGGTTACTCGAGTAATTGGACAAACACCTTATTGGTTATAAGGTGTTTGTCCAAAAGTAATTGGACAAACACCTTATAACCAATAAGGTGTTTGTCCGATTACTTTTGGACGCTACTGTATATATATATATATAAAACCATATAGTAATATTTTATATAACTATAAACTGCTCATTGTATGCCATTTGATATGGAAAATGAATCAAAAATTAGATTTATAAATATTTTCCCTTCACTCTTAATCTTTACTTGTCTGAGAGGAAAAAATTCAAAATATCAAACTACATTAGATTATCTAAGGCTAATGAAGGTGTAAACAATATGTACAGTATAAACACCAACATACTTTTGATACAAATATTCCTGGTTCATTGACACCAAAAGGATGTGATGCTATGTCAGAACCGCCAACAATGCTCATGCCAAGTGGACCAGACATTTTTTTCAATACAATTTCCTAGAATTAAAAAAGAGCTAAATTTTAGTTAACTGGAACAATAAGCATAAAAAGAAAATCAAACTTAAAAATTTTATTAACCTCAACTAAAAGTTTGGGTTCTTCTCTTTTGTCATCTGGAATGAACTCAACCTGGATACGATAAACTGATTTTAAAAGAACTTCAAATTTTGAAAGAATATAACACTTAAGTAAAAAAATAATGGCATTAAAAATCTGTGATCCTAAACTAACTTAATGTTTCTTTTTCTTTAACCATAATTTTTATAAAAACAAGTTTAATAAAATGACTAACATAACTCAATGTTTAGTTATACAAAAAGCACACAACTTTATCTTTACACATAAAGTATAACTTTTTTTTCTACATAAATTTTTTTTTAAAATTGTCACAGCCTTACATAAATATTATCGGCAATCTTGTCAGCATTTAATTAGCATGTGTATACTACATTTGGTATTATTTGTTTTATATTTGTTTTATATTGAGATATTATATAACACATATACATAAGACTTGTTAGTGACAATACTTCTTAATTGCCTTAGCAATTAATCATTATAATACATGAAAGAAATTTTGTGAAATTAAAATACACAAGAGAAATTGTGAAATTGTTACATGCAAGAATAATTTTAGGCCCAATATTTCAATCAGTTGGATGGTTAGAAAAGGGTGGAATTGGCTAGCAAAAGTTCTAAATCCAACTCAACCCTTTTCTAACCATCCAACTCCAATTACTCCTAATGTAAAAACTTATGGCAATTAATAAAAAAATTCCAAAATGATAGATTACTATTTGCAAAACATGTTAATTATGGATACAAATCATAATAAAATAAACTCACCATAACCTAGTAACACATACTACTATCATTTTTTTATATTTTAGATATTTATGAGCCAATGAGGCTGAGGTGCATAGTCAATAATCAAACAATCTGTAGTGATCACAGAAAGCAGAATTAAATCAATTGATACATTAACCTATAGGCTGTACCTGGTACCCTAATAATAGTAGCTAGTAGCTGCCTATAATATTAAATGATTTTGCCACTAGTAATTACCCTTGATAATATAAAAATGATAAATCACACCCACAGAATAAGTCAATAAAGTGTTAATATATATATTCTTTAATCATCTCAATTTTTAAGATCAGAAAAAAGTTATTATTTTTCATTCATTACAAAATATAAGGAACTAAACCACACTGGTAATCAGGCTTGGTCAGGAAAGGCGTACGATCGCACTCTAATCTTGACCACGCATACAATATTTAGTTACGACAATTTACCCACAGCTTCATGTACTTTTTGAAATGTTCTCAAAACATCTTAAGAGCCGTGGCCAAGTTGTCGCAAATAAATATTTTATGCGTGGTCAAGATTACAGTGCGATTGCACGCCTTTCCTGACCAAGCCTGCTGGTAATGTAGCTTTTTCACAACAAACACATTGATAAATCACAACAATCTTCTCTCCAAACAAAAACCTGTCTTTACAAATTTTCTCTTTCATTTATACTGTATACTTTTTCAAAAATATCCCTCAAAAACCGCAAACACATATTTAGAATTTTTTTTGTTTTTGATTGGTAAAAACTATTAAAACTATTAGCTACATAACCACCTCCTTGCTGGAGGAAAAGAGTGGTCAGAGGGGGCTGGAATTTAGTTCCAGCAATAAGCACCCTGAACATGGAGTCTGGAGTGGTCCAAACCTGGCCTAAAACCTTCCTTGGGAAAAATTAGACCTGTGTGCTTAATTTGGTGAGGATCAGATCAAAACTGTGAATTTGTATAAAGAACACACCCACATACACACATACATACAAACTTTGGGCTTTATATATTAGATAGATGAGTGCCAATAAAACTTTTTGTTAACCAAGTGTTCCATAACTAATAAAAAGCTTAATATAGAATCAGGTTATTAGGAGTATTATATGTTACTACAAAAAACCATTCAAAAAAATACAGAACAAAAACTGTAACTGTGTACCATGTAAAACTAGCAAAAAGATTAGTTAAAATATACTTTTGTTACACATAAAACTAAAAAATTACATAAATATTTACCTTAGTTATTTCCCCAAATGTCTTAACATTAGTTCCACCATTTACTTGTGATAAAGGTTTCATTTTTTTATTGACTACACGCTCTCTATGAGCAATTAATGAAACTTTATCTGGTGAACTTATAAGAATTTTCACCACATCTTCATGCTTCGCATGACGGACATCAACATTGTTAATCTAAAATATAAACAATGTTAACCACCTATACCAAAATACTACTTATATTCAGATAAATTTAAGGCACTATATATGTTTTATTCATACATACAGATAGCAACCTATCCCCAACTTGTAAGCGATTATCAAGAGCAGCTGGACCATTTTCTGATATTTTACTGATGTAAATACCCTAGTAAAATACATTTTAAAAAATTAATTCTAACACTATTGTAAAAAGGTTAACTACAGGTATTTTAGAAACAAGAAACAAACCTCATCATTTTTGCCATCATAAGGATTTGCATCTTTTCCACCAGCAATACTGAATCCCAGACCTTTTGCATCTCTTTTAAGCATAACAGGTATTGTCTATATCATATACATGATTACAATAGTCATTATAAAACCTGTAATTAATTTTTTTTAAATATATTTATCTTAGTAACACTATTCTTTACCAAAGTTTCTATTTCAATGTCTTCAACTTCAGGCTCCATGGCAAATCGCACACTTTTTTCTCTCTGGTTCTAAACAGAATTTAGGAAAAACAGTGAGAGAAAATTACATTCAAGAACAAGTCATGATTATAAAACAAAAAAATTGTATGTAACTTTTCTTTTTATCTCCTTCATTTAACTCTCATCCAGCTGCATAGATAAACACTACTTTGATTTTTTATTCACCATATCAATCTGTTTTTGCATAAAATTGGCGCCTTTATTTTTAAAAATAAGTCAGTAGAAAATGAACCAGAATGTAACTTTTGCAACTTTAAATAGTGATTAGTTTATAATGAATTACGTAAGGTGGCTCTAAATTCATGTAATATTTCATAAAACTTCAATTAAGTATTTTAACAAAACTTTCGTAGAGAAATATTACAACTTAGTGAAAAATTAATAGAAATAAATATAGGTACAATTCTACCTATGCCACCTGATAACGTTGTAGAATTATGCCATCTGACTAGGGTTAACAATTATAATGAATGTTTTAATCTGAAACTGAAAAAATTCTTTACTTACCAAATTTTTAAAAAATAAATTGATATGGCAATCAAACCTTAGCAATTTATTTTAGTATCGGTTTCTATCATCTTTTGTTGAAAATCAAAGAAAGCGAGCAGCACATTTATTAAAAGGTGCCTTTAGCGTGCTTTTTACTTTAAAAAGCACACTAAAGACACCCCTTCATAAATAAATGAACTCAAAGGATAGTCTAGTATCTAGTCTTGCAACTTTGAGTCTGTGATAATAAAAATTAGTGTTTTATTTTATTTTTTTCAGCCAGTAGCTAACTACCTAGGATTTAAGTCAATGAGCCAATCATTTAATGTTATTTTCTTTGACACAGGCACATTTCATTTGTAGTTAAAGTATTTTAACTGATTTTATAGAAACATCTCAAGTATTTTCCTGATTTTAACAAAAATCAATCAAACCTTCAGGTCTTAGAGCAATCTTTAGATATTTGATTGCAAATATACTTTAACACTTAAATACTATGCCAAAAGGCACAAAAAAAAAACTATGCATTGAAATAAGAGAAAAAAGTTTATGAACCCTCTTACTGGATGTTTGCATGTGGAAATGTAGGACATAGAGTTAAGAAAAATAGATTTCTAGAATCCACTATTGAGGCAATTATGATTAGTGTTGTTATCGACTTCGACTAAAATTCGCCTAGTCGCAAGTCAAAATTAGTTGACTTTGAAAAATAGAATAGTTGATTTATTTGACTATGGGTCTCCTACTAATTGACTAAAAGTCAATTTAGTCAGGTATTCATACTAACATCCTTATCTCAATTTTTTCACTTGATTTAATTTTATCAATCTTTAATATTGTTATGATGCTGACCAATTAGTAAAGAGATATCTTTATAAGTAGTTTATCTTGTAAAGATAAATTATTTATAAAGATTCAGTAATGCATAAGAATATCATTCATAGCAGTTTTTTTAATGCAACCAAAATATTTGAACATTGAACCTAATTTGCTGTATCACATAAATTTAACTCTTAGCTTAGTGTATGTAGCACCACTTCATTAATGTTTCCTTTTTCTGATTATAGTAACCAGTTGATACTTTTTAAGACAAAATGTTAAGTAATGTGTTATGGTACTCAGTTAAGGATGCAAAAAAGTTTAGCCGCCCATTTGCCCCCACCTATCTACACCACCATTTTTTATTAAATTTTTTGTTAATTTTTTGCTTTAATTGTTGTGAAAAATGATGTAAAATGCCCATCTGTGTTTTTTTTCCCCTTTACTTTGTAATAGTAATTTCCATTTTATTTTGATTGTTTATTTGATTTTAATTCATCTAATAAATTAGATGAATTAAAATTGAACAAAAAAAATGCTCTTGATAAAAAACAGCATGTGTTGTTAAAACAGTATTACATACCACCTAGGTTTTTTGTTTACTCTCTTAAAGTTCTTTTCGTTTCATAAAAATAAATTGTCAAGCAAAATTAAAGTATATGATTATAATGTTCAAATATTATAACCATATACTTTAATGTTGCTTGACAATTTTCAGTAGAAATATTTGAATAAAAAATTTAATTAAAAAACTTTGACTAAATCAACTTTTAGTTGACTTAGTCAATTTTAAAGATGTATTAGTCAATTTTGGTCGACTTCGAAAAATACATTAATCAATTTAGTTGACAGTCGAATAATTTCAAAGTCATAACAACACTAATTATGATTGAAGATGGCATTTTTCCAACGTTTTTCTAAATCATCTGTTAAATAAAACAAAGTGATAAGGGACAAGAAAATGGGAAATAAATTTAAAATGGCTCAAAAAATGAGCCCTTTAAAAAGTAACCAGCCTTTAATTTGTTAAGGAAATTGATGTATATTTATATAGTAGCCATGAGAAACTTTATTAATTATAAAAGGTAATTTTACATCAAATAAAACACCTTTCATAATATCTGTGTTTTTGTAGAAAGAAATTTTTATGCTTTTGAAATATACAACACAAAATTTACACCATCTTATTTTACAAAGTTTTCACCTCATTTGTTAAGTGCCATTAGACAATAAAATTACTTATTTAAAAATATTTTAGCAGGTTTTTTCAGTTGGGACAAACTTCAAATTTAAACCCTTATTCTATAGTTTTATTGTCTAAAAAAATTGATGAAGGAGTAAAATTATAATTCCATTATTACTTTCAGTGCAAGATTGATCTGATCTTCATCAGTAACTTCTCGCAACACAACAAGTTGTACTTTATCACCACTATCTTTTAGTACTGCAACTGCATCCTTGTGGTTGTGCTCAGATATATCCACACCATTGACCTGTAAAATTGATTTAATTAGACTATTTAATAACTCATTTAATCATTTGAAAAATTTTTTAGTTAAGCTAATCACTTTTTGGTAGATAAAAATTATGATATTCCAAAAAGTCTCTCTTTATTTATTAAAAACAGATTTTAACTTTATGTCATCAATTATTTAAACAGATCTGTTTCATGTATCAATTTTGTTTAACAAATTTGTTTAACAGAATATTCATCATTTAAGTTTACGAATTAATAATTTAATAGGACAACCTCCATATATTAATCATAAATCCTTTTGGGAATCATTTACTTACAGATTCTTACAGATATCAAATATTGAAAGAAAAAAAAAAACACTTCTTTTAAATACGTTTTTCTTTTTCTATTTTGCAAATACTCAACAATTTTTTTTGTAAATAGAAAAGAACATTTTGGATCTGACAAAAAAAATACTTTAGGAATTGAACTTTGTACACCAAATTTAAAACACTAACTTAGGACCAATTCCATCTCAGTGTTTCCAACAAACTCTCTTTCATATTATCTATTGTACTTCTCAATCAATTGTACCTGTCAATCAATTATACTTGACTACCAGGCAAATTTTGGTTTACTCAAATTTGGGCATGGTAACTAATATTGGTATCAGAAATGAATTTCCTAAACTAATTTAAATTAACTTTTATATTTCTCCTATAAAAGTTTACATACAGTGTATTTTAAAAATAACTATCATTATTCAAAAAGAATATTTAACTAATATATAACACCAATGTGTAAATCTAGTAGTGGGTGTTCAACTAGAATATCAAGTGCAAGTTCTTCAACATGTAAGTTTTTTAAATCATAAAATTAGACCTGGATTCATCAACAACAAACCTATTGTAGTTGGTAAAATGGAACTAAAGGTTCTTCCCTTTCCACATTCAAAACAACTCTCATAGTTACACAAAATTAATCTATCATAACTTATTTAACTCTTTATAACTTTATAACTTATATAACTCTATAACTTTTTATTTATTTAAAATCTATCAAGAAGGTTCACCTATAACAGAAAAGCAGCAAGGAATAACTTTATATCAAAAATCTTAAACTAAAAAAATCTCCACATCCTTAACCTTAATTAGCCATTGCATAGTGGTTGATTTGTTTTTGTCTATTATATCTGAGATAATTTAATAACCCAATCTTTATAGTTTCTACTCAGTCCAAGGCATTTATGATTTTGCTACAACCATTTTGATAAATATTTCCAGATTTTTAATGACACTTTACTAATGTAAATGATATAATGCTTTTTAAAATGTTTTAAAAGAGATTTACACAAAAATTATGCTTAGCAGTTAGTTGAGATTCTGAAATTTGTATTGAAATACTTTTCAGATACCAATAAAAAATGATTAAAAAAATGACTAATTCTCGCCATTTTTCATCATGCTGTTGCTAGATTGCTTTCACCATATGCTTTTATTAAATTCTGGGAGCATGTGTTGACTAGATTTTAATTTGCTTTAAAATTAGGAAAACTAAAAAAATAAAACTTAGATGAAATTATGAAAATATAAATTTTCTAGGAAATTTCGTTTTACAGCTGTGTGACAATTTATTATGGCCACTTTGTCAAAATAACTACTTTTAAATACAATCTTGTTTTTCTTAGTTTTACTTATAAAATTATTGTGCTTTTTTTTAATTTGAGAGCCTTAAATATCTTTTGATCAAAAAATAACTGTTAAAATTTTTTATGCCTTATTTACCTAGTAATCATTTTGTAACATCTTTCTATTAACATGGAAGTTGTGCAGGTGTGCATTTTATGGTGAAGATTTTTTAAAATTTTCTAAATTTATCATTTAATTAGCTACTTAAATCAAATAAAGTATTTAGCTCATTTTTTCTAAACTTAAACCATTTTTTTTGTTGTCAGTTTTAAGAGATAATTTATGAAATATATGGATTTTAACAAACAACTATAGGCCTAATAAGAGTTCTTTACTTGTAGATTTTTTGTTGACGTGTGAAAATCTATAGTTAGTCTGAAACTTGCATGGCTCGCCGATTTCTGCGGCTTTTTATTTATTTAAAATCTATCAAGAAGGTTCACCTATAACAGAAAAGCAGCAAGGAATAACTTTTTATCAAAAATCTTAAACTAAAAAAATCTCCACATCCTTAACCTTAATCAGGCATTGCATAGTGGTTGATTTGTTTTTTGTCTATTATATCTGAGAAAAAACTTACCAACATAAAAAAAAAAAGACTGAAGTTATATATTTGCTAACACTAGTTACAATTTAATAAATTTAACAAGTTATAATTTTGCTAAAGTTATACTCAAAGAGATATTACTAAAAGATGAGATGTTTTCTTGAGTATCTGTCAAAAATGTTTTAAAAAATTTAGAGAAGAAAGTTTTTTATAATGAGCTTAACACTGAAAAGAATTAAATGTTGTAAAAACTTTTTTTAACACTATAAGGTCAAAGAACACTAAAGAAAATAATACTTAAAAACTGACAAGCATTCAATCATGTAATTACTTACAAATCTGAGCAGTCTGGAATCAAGATGTCTAAGCAAACTGTTCAACATTATTTTCACAATCTTAGATATAATTTACAAAAACAGCAAAAACCAAAAATTGACACAAAAATGATGCAAAAATGGTTAGTATGGCTAAAAAAATACAGAAATTATTCAACTTTTAAATAATAAGTAAAGTGAAACTGTCTTTGTTTGATACTTAACATAACTTTTCTTGTGAGGCAGCCAATATCATTAAAGAAAAGACTAATTTTTATAAAGGATGTTAATAATATATGCATGTACTAATGAAAAAGATCAAATATAAAACAAGAATCAAAATAAGGCCAAGATCAGCTATCAAACCACTATTCAACTTTTAAACAATAAGTAAAAGTGAACCTGTCTTTGTTTGATGCTCAGCATAACTTTTTGTTGAACATACTTAACTTCTTAAGTATGTCAAACAAAAAGCTCAATATGTGTAAAGAAAAGTTTGAGAAAAAAATATTTATCCAGCTGCATCATTCAGACAGTTAAACAACTGTGATTTGGTCCGCTCTTGGTGGAAAAGGGGTGAGAAGATTGTACATTGTTGAGGGAATGGTGAATGTTGCCCCCACTAACAAAATTGATTTGCCTAAGTAAAAAAGATCTTTAGCAGGATGAGACATGCTGTATGGCTAAATCAATTTTCAAAATTCTTTGTTAGATAGGACAAGTAACTCTCAAGACCTTATTCCAATTTTTGGTAGTTGCTAAAGGAGGAAATGGCAAAAGAGTATATCACAAATAAAATTATTTTGATTGAAAAAATCATCTATGACTGGAATTATGACAAGAATCTCCAAAAAATTACTGATAATTGTATTAAAAGCCAAAAACAGTAAAAGCTGTCATATAGGCAAAATGAGGAGCAAAACAAAAAAAATTTAAATGCTTGACTCAGCCTTCTATTATTTCTTAACAAAACATCAAAGTAAATAATGCTTTATCTATTTTCCTAGAAATGCTATTTTTAAAAGTTTTGATAACATTTATGTCTAGAAATTATGAACAAGTATTAGAAACTCATACTTTCTTACAGTTTCTAAGAAAAACTTAAGATGGCCATAATAAATTGTCATAAAGCTGTATAAATGTTTATAATAATTATAAATTTTTTATGTGCTTTTAAAAAAAGTTTTCAAAGGACTTTTGAGACCCTCTAAATCCAAAAAATTTAAAATCAATTTTATACTTTAAAATAAATATTAAAAGATAAAATATTAAATTACTTTTTTCACAAAAAAACAAAAAAAAACAAAACACCGTTTAGTAACTTAAAAATTTACCAACAAAATTCACCTTTATAATTTTATCACCAACTTTAAGAACACCATCTTTATGTGCTGGTCCATCAACTGCAATTTTAGTAATAAATATACCCTGAGCAAGAAAAAAAAAAAAATTAAACCAGTGAAATTTTAGTTGCTCAGTATTACTTATAAAACAATTGGATTTGATTAGTTTGCAAGGTAAAAAGAAGATTACAATCAGTTAAAGTGATTCATAATGTTGATTTTTACTCAAACAATAATGTCAATCAGCGCATCTTTTAAAATGTTAGCTTCATGCCATTTGCAAAGAGAAAACGATTATATTTGAAGGTTAGTAATAAAGCTGTTAAAAATTAGATATAATATCACCTCATCCAGGAACAGATCAACATTGCTTCCACTCAAAACCAGCTGAAACAACATCAATCAATCAATCCACAAAAGATACAGTCAAAAAGCAGACTGATTAAAAGATATATTGGAATCTTTTGTGATGGAATATTTCAATGTGTTTTTAAAATGGTGCATGAGAAATTAGTAAAATTAGTTTTACACCAAAAAGAATTTATTTTAAATGTTTTAGACTGTATTTGTTCCAATTTAAAAAAAAAACAACTAAAAATATGCCACAAAAAAATACCTGTTCATCCTCTTGAAAGGTGTTAGTACCTATTCCTCCAGCTATGTTAATGCCCAAGCTTTGACCGTCTCTTGTCAGTGATGTTGATAGCTAAAGTTTTGCAAATATTATGAAGGTCATAATAAAGCAGTCAAGAAAAGTAATTTTAAGACACTAAACTAATAGAAAACAAATCAATTTAGAACAAATATATTTTATTTCAAATAAAAATACATAAAAAGTGCAAAAAATTATAATTATTTTTAATAAGAAAATTAAACTTTACCTATTTAATAAAAAATATAAATATTTGTGCCCTAATATACATGTACAAAACTACAGTAAAATAAGCTTCTAAATCCACTCCAGGGCTTCTAAATAAATAAATTTGAATCGCTTGCTTCATTGATCAATGAAGATCTTCAGTATTTTCTGTTTAAAAAGCTAATATCCACGTACTTCTTCATAAACTTTTGTAACAGTTTCATTTTCAATGTCCTCACTCTCATCATTATCATGTCCATCTTCATCATCTTCACTTTCTTCTTTTTCTTCCTCCTCTTCATCATCATTTTCTTCTTCCTCTTCCTCAAAAATAAGTCCAGAAGATGGTTTTGGTGCAGGCAACCTCTTAGTAAATTCTTCAATGGTAGGCGTGTCTTGTCTTTTGTATTTCCGCAACACAGCTAAAATATTGACCATAGCTATAAAAACATTCTTGTAAAAAATCTTAAAGATTTTTTAACATTCTGTTTCATTGTAAAAGAATTTAGTAGATATTAATAGAAGATGAAGACAAAAAATTTGTTAAATATTGACCTTTTTTTTTATCATCTGCAGCACCTTCAACATTTTTTGTGTTTTCCTTGAAATTAAATTAAAATGCATTTCATATAAAAAATAAATTCAGTTCAAACAAAGGTAAAAAAAAAAAAAGAAAAAAAAAAGCTGATTATAGAAAGATCTGAGTGGTGAAAAAAACTCAAGTAGTTCAAGCACAAAAAGATGCTTGAGGATGTCTTAATATTAAGTTATTATTGATGTTGTTTTATGATTTTGAAAGGAGCAACATATATGAAGTAAAGGTTAAATTGAATGTGAAAAAAAGAAATGCAGTGGTGTAAACTTTCATTCATCTTTACCAAAACAATTTCACAAAGAACCAATCACAATATAAATTCTGAAAATTCAAAAAGCTATAATTTGCTACAAAACTCTAGGTTGCTTCATCAATATTTATAAGTATGTCAATATGTAAACCAATATGTATCAATATTACATATAAAAAAATTAAAAAGGCTATGAAAACACATATGAACTTATTTAGAAATGCAATAGTGTAAAAAATAAATGGTTGTTAGTAAAACAAATAAATGACTATTTTTTTGTCCTGTATCCAATATTAAATATGTTGTTCATTGTTCATATTAGACTGTTCCACTTCTTTTAATAATAATACTTACCTTAGATAGTTCCTCTTCTTCATCTGTTTCATGATCAGCTGCATGATTTTTGTTTTGTTCAATAATTGATAAAATCTCCTGAAAATTACCATCGTTGTTATGTACTATTCGCTTACCCTTGAGAAAATGTGGAGTGTCCTTACGAGACAATCTACACTGCTCATCATCAGTCAGCCCTTTTCCATTTTCTTCCACATTGAACCGGATATGTTTTTCTTCACCTTCATCTCCACTGCTGCTTTCTTCAGAGGAACTCTTTTAGGAATAAAAAAAAAAAAAAAAACTTTTGTTAAAAAAAGGTTTTACCCACCATTTAAAGGGAAAAAAGAAAAAAGAGATGTAAATAGTTTTATTAACATAACAGAGAGTCTACTAACTGATTTAAATTTATCTATTTGTTAACATATTAAAAATAAGAATTCAAATTTTGTTTCTTACAACATAAAGTAATTTTTTACATTTGTTTCCTTCTTTTTGTAATAATTATTTCTGATAATTATTTCTGATAATTATTAGTAATAATTATTTCTGATAATTATTTCTGATAATTATTAGTAATAATTATTTCTGATAATTATTTCTGATAACTATTAGTAATAATTACTTCTGATAATTATTTCTGATAATTATTAGTAATAATTTGTGTAGAATGTATGAAATAGGGTTATACCTCATCATTAACCTCTGCTGCTGCTGCTGGGTTATCAATACCATTTAAAGAAGATGCATTTCCATTAACACTCATAGTTGTTGTATTTGTTTGATTTATCACAGATTTCTCTTCAGGGGAGCTTACATGATTCAAATTAGCAGAAGTTGATGATACTGGTCTGTCACTTCGATCACTCTATAACCAAAATAAAAGTAAAGACATTTTGCATAAAACCTAAAATTGAAAGGAACTGTAGAAGGAATGAAATTACTTCGAGAGATCCAGATCTTTTTCTAATCAAATTAGGATGTCTGTGTCGAAGTTCTTTAGGATAAGGTGTATCATGACGCTGGAGATTTGACTAAAAGATCAAAATAAAATGTTGTAAAGTAATAAATAAAAAAAGAAAAAAACCCAAAGAATAAGTTTGCTAACAAAACAAAAAGACTCTAAAAAAAGAAGAGTCCATTAGAAAAAAAAATACAATCTTTAGTTTTTAAATTCACCCTTAATTTTTTTTTTTTATCACTTTATTATGAAAGAATGATTTTTCTCTATAATGATTTTTCATTACTGCTAAACATCTATGAACAAGAAAAAAATTGCCTCTTTTTCTGCCATATTGTCAGGAAATTTAACAGCAGGCTGACTTTGATTGTGTTCCCTTATGTTATTGTCACCCTCATACACATCTTTCATCAAATCATCTAAATAACAGTGGAAAAAAAAAATTACTTTTTGTGAAACTTGAAAAACAAAAAGAAATTCACAAGAAAATTTATTTTCACCCTTTCAAATATCAACATAAATTATATTATATACCTTGAAGAAAAGAAAATACAACTAAAAAAAGTATTAATGAAAACTCCTCTATGTTTTATTCAAGAATATAAGTCCTCTAGGCCAGAAACTCAAAAACCTTACCCTTCAAAAAAGACTTCAACAAATAAGTTTTTCGAAATAAATACCACTTATCAAATATCATTTTAAAACATCTATTTTGTCTCCATCCAGCCATTAACAAATCTTATTATAAACAAAAATGAAAGCAATTCTACTGTTGTTTGGAAAAATAACATTGTAGCAGTTGTGGATATCTATTTATAATAATAGCAGACTTGTAACAATAAAAAGCTGTGAATATTTTTAAAAGTATGAATAAAATCATACATTTATGTGAATATAATTATAGGTAATTTTCATTAAATGTGAATTTAATTACGTTTTTGTAAAAAGCTGTGAATTTATTAAGTATGCACAGGCTTGCTTATCACTTTCTTAAATGAGATTCTTAGATTTGACTTCCTGCTTTTAATTTGTTAACAAAATTGTTCTCATAAAAAAAAAAAAAAAAAAAAAAAAAAAATTGAAAACAAAATGTTTAAGAAATTTTTTTTTTATCTTGGCATAAATTAAAACTTTAAAACCTATGCACTATTTACATTTAACAAAAAAAAATTCAAAATCTAAAGTATTGACTTATACCTATACTAGAGCATTTCAGTTTTTCTTGCGGGAAAAGAAAGCATGTAAGGACCTTCTCTGATGTCATTTCATCATCTTCAACTTGTAGCTTGAGAACAGATTGTGACTGTAATACAGTTAAAATGATTAAAAAGATTGGTTTATGAATATCTAACAGAAAACATGCAATTTTTTAGTGCAGGTTAATTGAAATTTATTTGAATGACAAACAGAGCAACTGAAATAACAAATAAAAGATTGCAGACAGAGGGGGGGAGGGGAAGTGCAGAGAAGGAAAGGGAAGTGTTATAAGAAATTAAATAATCTTTGTAAAACTTAAAATAACCTCAAAAAAATGTTTTTTTAAACATAAACATACAAAGAAAAAAAAAACAAACAAAAAAAAAAAACAAAGCAAAAAAAAAAAAAAAAAAAAAAAAAACAGAAAATACACCTGATTTTGTGATAACCACAATGCCTTTAATGGAAGACTTGACACTGAGAGTGGGAGATTCTCTAATCTGAAAGCAAAATCAGCAACAATCAATATATGCAACAAATATTATATAATCAATTTATGTAATAAATAAAACTGAAACAAAAACTATAAAAAGATTAAACAAGGAAAACTTGAAATGAATTAAAATTATCTAAGGAATGAAAAAAGAAATAAACAGCATAATGAAATATTGTTTTATACTTATTTCCAGAGAGGGACAACACTGTTAAGCTTTTACATGAGCCAATTTCTTTTGGAATTTTAGCAATTTGATTATCTCTTGCTGACAAAACACTAAGCTTACCACAATTTCCAATCTAAAACGAAACATTTCAATATTTTAAAAATCTTAACACACAATATTGGGATCGCAGTTGACAAGAAAGAATGGTGAATTTAATGGGCATATAGCAGCAAAGTTCTAACTACAAAAGTTTACCTCAGGTGGCAATGTAAATAAACGATTACGATCAATGTTTAGAAGAGTCAGATTTGAAAGTTTGCCAATAGCTGCAGGAAGAAACTGAAACCAAAATAGTTAAAATCCTAAAGCTTCTTTAACAATTATAAAAAAAAAAAGTAAAAATAACAAAACTAGCAAGCTTACATTAACATGCTTGATTTTTTTTAAAATTAAATTAATACTTACTAAAAGCCAAGAAAGAAACAAATGAAATATCAAACAAACCTCAATCACATTTTCTGACAGAACCATTTCCAGCATATTGACACAACTGGAAATAAAATTTTAAACACTTTGTTGTGATTTTCATAACAGTTGAGTATATATCACTGTCAACCATAATAAAAAACAGTAAAGATGAACAAAATTATCAAGTATATGAGATAATTTATAAAAATAAAATTATACCCTCCTATCCGATCTGTTATTTCATCTATTTCATTCTGATCAACTTTAAGTATTTGAAGCTTAAGCAAGTTCCCTATGTAAAAAAAAAAAAAAAGATTTCAAAAGAAACTAATATATAACTGAACAATACAGATAAGTTGATTTATTCAGATTGTTAAATATATTATTCAAATTCAAATTTATTTATATTAACAAAACTTCAAATTCATAGATATTGAAAACCAACATTTTCAGTATCTATGAATTTTGAAGATAATAGTATAAGAGTAGGAAATCAACTATTTTTATAACCAATAAAATACCTATGCCTTGAGGAAGTTCATGTAAAGCATTAGACGAGCAATGTAAGTCTGTTAGGGAAACCAGGCCACTTATTTCTTCAGGAAGTTCTTCAATGCGGTTCTCAGATACATCTAAACATTGCAATGCTTTCAACTCACCTATTTCCTAGGGAGGGAAAGAAATGAAGAAAATAAAAACTAATTAAATTATTTATAAAATACTTAAAAAAAAAAAAGATCTCCTTACTGCAGGCAAAGTGGTCAAGAAATTATTGTCTAACCATAACTCAATAAGACAAGATAATTGGCCAATAGTATCAGGCTAAAAAATTTGATAAATATTAAAACAGCATTCCAAACATAAAAATCATTTTCAGATAATTTAAAAAAGAAAGAAAATTGAATTGAAAAAAATACACAATAGAATTAAGCTGACTTGGAACATTGCAGATTATAGATTTGTTTTACTATTTTCATGATATAATTAGATATAATTGACATTAAGATTCCTATACAAATCAATCAATGCTAAAACATTTTTAAAATATTTTTATTTTAAAATACTAATTGCGTTAAATCATTTTTTTTATATACATCTGCAGTATTTACATAGTCAAAGATTGATGTAATGATAAGAAAACAAGCATTATATATATACATACATATATATATATATATATATATATATATATATATATATATATATATATATATATATATAATCTGATTTTCTCATTACTTTCCAACATTCAGCTCACTCCTAAATGTGTAAATTAAATGCTAAATTAAAGGTTAAAACAAAATTACATACCAGATCTTCTAATTCATTGCCACCTAAATCTAATCTTTCCAACTTAGAAAGGAAAGAAAATGATCTAAAAGCAAAAAAAATAATTTTTTTAGATACCAAGTTAAACATTAACTGCACTTAACCCTTGCATTTTGATCAACTTAACCACAGCCTAAAACAATGACTTTAGCTAAATTGTCTGTAGATAAAGAAAACTTTTTATTTCAAATTTTTAATAAACTATATTTTTGCTATCATAATTGTTGAAAACATAAACATTTAGGCCAATTAAAACTGACTGAAACTGTTTCACAGCATCTTGCTATTTCATTTATAAAATGAAGTATTTTGAAATTTTCCTCACCTTTTCTTAAAATCTAATTTTGAATACCTTTTTCAAACCAAAACCTATCAGTGATTTAAGAAATTCTTATTTAATTCAGTGAGGCATCATCACCATTGCAGTTAGTAAATCATTAATGATGATCATTGTTCTGTTTAACATTAGCATTTCTTTGGGGGTGACAATAGTGCACACGAGTATGTTAAAAATCTTTACGAGAGCTTTATTTTAAAATTACATGAAATAAAGTCATGTTTCTTTCTTTGACTTTATTACCCTATCATAAATAAAAACAACAATATTTATAGTTACTTAGTTGGCTAAAGTAAGTTTTTATGACCTAACCCCCACCCCTTCCTCCTAAAAATAAATAAAAAAGTATTTGCTTTAAAAAAAACTTCAGATTTAAAAAGTGGTTTAACATGAATGCGTAATTTGCATTAGTTGTGGCTAAATACTATGAAGAGCCAATTTTAAATGATCAGTGGTACAGCCATATGAAATAGATAAACTCTTTAGTTTTTTAGTATTTCTCAAAATGTTAATAAAATAGAAAAAGGTATTTGATATGGTTCTTTTTAACATAAAATTTAACATAACATTTCATATTCCATGAACTTAGTAATAGTAGATTGTTACCATGCTGATGTTGAAATGATCCTATATTAATTGAATTCTACAGTGACCTAGAATGCTTATGGCACTATTAGATACACCATTAAAGTTTAAAGGATTTCCAGGAAACAATAATAACTTACAGGGGCAAAAATTTTATGCAGTTTTCTCGTAGCTCAAGCACAACTAAATTTGATAGACTAAATAAAAATAAGAGATAAAATTAAAAGTTTTGATAATGAAATAATGAACTAATAATTAACTAATCATTTTTTCATTAATAATTAACTGTTAATTTTTTTGAATTTAGTTAAAACAAAGTTGAAGTGTGAGCAATAACAAACAAGAAATCAAATAATAAAAAATAATAATAATAATAATGCTTGTTAATGAACAAATTAGTTATTAATGAACTAATTATTTACCTGTTAATTACAAAGTAAGAACAAACAAAAAGAAAATCTTAGTTCTTTAGAATGAAAATTTAGTTGTAAAAAGAATATGAAAACTAAGCTTTAAATCTTTACCTTCCGATTTCAGGGGGTATTTCAGTAAGAGCAATGTCATTAGTAATCCAAGTTTTTAGTTCACCAAGTTTTGTAATTGAATCTGGAACTCTAAAATTTATAAAATAACATGTAGAAAAATGTAAACCATATAAAATAAGAATGTGCTTTATTTCTTTACAAGATGGTTTTTTATTGATAAATATTATTTGAATTTATAATTGTTATTCAAACTTACAGGTATTATTGAAATAAATTGTTAGTTGTTGAAAATAAAGAGCAGACATATTTATAGATTTTTTTAATGCTTATCTATGATTTTGTTAAACATATTTTAAAAATTGATTATCAACATCAGGCCATCATTTGGGTATACTATGGTAATCTTGGATTCTTTATACTAGATTTTTTTTCTAGATTTTTCAAATGTTAAATTAAGTTTTTAGTTTTATACAAACTGGGGAAACTTTTTCCAACTTAAACAATGATTTTAGAATAATATTAGAATAGTAATAAACAATCAAGTGGACACAACAAGCACAAAGTATTTTAAATTTTGGCATCAGTTTTATTTCTCTAAGATCTTTTAAAAAATTAAAATTCCAAAACTATATCAAAAACTTTTTAATGCAAACATATATTCACACCATAAGTTTTATTATTTCATAATATTACTAATACATCATACAGTGATCAGTAATCTGAGTCAGAATCAGAGATCCTATAAAAGGTTTGACTAAAACAAACTAAATTTTGCTTTAAAAGACAATTTCAAAGTTCCATCCAGGTCTGCACTATTAGCATACATATTTATGAACTTGTTTAAAAGTGTTTAAAAAGAAACGATCATCTACTCCAACGGGTAAAAAATCAACTTTTAAAAAACTTTTACTTATTTTTACAGCAATTTGACCAGCATGTGCCTTTAAATTAATTTTAATATTATATTTTAGTAATTCTTTTAGTAATTGTTAGCATTAAACTAAACCACTGATATTGACATTAAAACAAGAGATTATTGATAATTATTATAAACAAGATATATATAATTATTCACTCTCCTAATTTATTCCCTTTAAAAGCTACTTTCTTTTCTTCAAACTTGCAACAATTTTTCAATAATTTTAAATATTTACTCACTCTCCTAATGTGTTACTACTTATGTCCAGAAAAGTCAACTTTTTGCATTTTTCTATGGAATCAGGTATCAATCTGAAATCTAAAAAATAAGAAAGAAGTTCAGTAATCAATTAACAATCTAAATAATAAAGAATACTTGGGTGATTTACTACAATAAAGTTGATTAAGTGATTTCCCCAAGTAAATTCTCTGTAGTAGCATTTTTTAATGAACCATCTTTAGGTCTAATAGTGTAACAAAAAAAGCCATAAAACACAAGGTAACACAGGGTAACTTTGAAACAATTTAAAAACCCTGATTTGAGCAAAAGATTCTCAAATAGATAACTAGTTTTGTTGTTCACTCTGCATCCTTGAACATTTCACCACATACTTAATATTTTACCACTGCACTTTCTGTTTTTCTTAAGCAATTCTGTTATACAGCAAAATTATAGTATGGACACACATACTATGGTATTGTAGTGATAATGAATCAAATCAAGCATAAATGATTGATTTCATTATCAAGCATTATTGCTTGATTTGATTATTAATAGCTGTGAAATAATGTGAAGTGTTAAATGTATTGGCAAGGCTGACCTACACATTTACTATAAAAGTTAACTAAATTTTGAGTATTGTATGCCAACTAAAATTCTTTTAGGATAATCATAAATAGTTTTTAAAGAGATGAAACCAAAGTTAGTGGTAGGTTACAGCAACCTTGTCAGCTGATACATATCCGCTATTAATCTTAGCCTTGATCATTGGTTAAATCAAACAGTTTACATATATTGTAAGACATAAGAAGAGTTAAAATAAGAATGAATTGAAAAAACATATATAGGATTCTCAAGCTTCACCATTTTTGCTTATATCTAGCTCTTCTAATGCCACCAAGTTGCTGATATCGTTTGTGAGATCCTGTATTTCATTATCTGCCAAAACCAGACGACGTAACTTTGTCATTCGAAAAATACCCTAATAAATATAAATTTTATTTATTATAAGATTTTTGGTTTAAAACATATTTAAAATTTCATTTTGAATGCATAGTTAATTCATTTGAGAAGCCTATTTTACACTACAACAGTTTTAAAGATGCTTCACAATGTTATATAACTTTTTACTAGTTTCAAACAGTAAATATAATTATTCAGAAATAAACCAAATGTTTGCATGTTAGGAAATGGCACAAATATTGTTAATTAGCACCATAAAGTAACCAATAATTAACATTAATCAGATTTAAAGGCAACTGCTTCTTAAAAATTTGTTCAACTTGAACCAAAGGACTTTTAAGTTACCTTAGGCAAATCAGTTAACTGATTTCCTTCTAAAGATAATTCTTCCAGAGTTCCGGCATTTCGTAAAATTTCTTCAGGAACAGTTGTTAAACTGCAGTGACTTTTATCTATATAATCTAAATGTCTAGGATGCCACCTTTTGCGAAATGCAAACAAACCACTGCCACATTTCCACATTTTCTACTATATTATCATTGGGCAGATATTTTAAAACAGAATTTGACGCACCAATTTTTGCCGTATTACTCTGATACAGCACTTTTTTGTTGTGCAAATTAGCAAACAATTTTACTAGCAGCTCTCAAAGCTAGTTTAAAATAGAAAGGAAACATTGGAAGATATAGGCATGTTGATCTCTACAGTGATAGTATGTAGTAGCAAATCAAAAATTTCCAGTAACTTAGATTCAGCTACTATTCGCCGCCTCTTTAACAGCCATTATTAAATTCCGTGAAGAAATATGGGGAAGGCCGAAATTTCCCACAATGCTCGTACAAATAAAAATAACTCGGTCTTTTATTAAGGTATCTATTTATTTAGCACATTACAGTTCGTTATATAAATAATAACTGGCTAAAAGAGTGAAAGCTTTTTTGATTGGTTGAGTCGTCTTTGGATTTTTTTCAATCTGAAATAAAACAAAGAAAATGTTTGTATTCATATAATAATAATACTCTCTATTTTTGTATTTGAGACTTCTTTTGAGAGAAATAAATAATTAATAACTAATCAACAAAGTAAAAATTTTACTTTAGATTAAAATAAATTTTTAATGTATTTATAAAAACTGCATTTAAGTTACTTGAATTTCTTTAAATCTTTAATAAAACACATCATTAAAACAGATGTGGATGTGACTCACCTGTAAACTTATGATTCGCTTTCAAAAAATTAACTATTATTTACTTGATACGACGTTTAATAACTTTCTGTTTTAAAGTAAGCGACATCTTTGCATTTAAAATTGATAGGTTGTCGTAAGTGAAATAGGGAATCTTTTGAAATGGAAAAAAAGCTTTTTCGCACCCCTCAGAGCCTTTCTCAATTTTATTTAAGTTTTATTACGGTGATAAATCTTTTTTACTTCCAAAATCAAATGTGAATAGCCAAATTGATTAAAATATTTGAGTTTATATTTTTAGCTTGGTGCTAATAGAGCCAAAGCTAATTAAAAGGCTTCTTCCGCTTTTCTCACTGCAATGTAGTAAAACGATCAATTGGTTTATTTGTTTTGCAACGTTACGTAGATAAAGGCTCATTTATTTTAAAACACAATGGGGCCAAAGAGAAATTTGACCCTTTTCACCTTTTTCAATTTTAATATAAAAATTTGGACATAGGCCTTAAATAAACATGTTTCTCAGCAAATACAGGAGCTGAACAATGTCCTTTTGCGCACAAATGAAATACCTTATTTATGGTATTGTAAAGATAATAACTTAGTTCAAGATTAGCTTTCTTGCCCAACAGAACCATACTATGTCAAGATTTGTATCCATAGACTTTTGAACTGAATGCCAAAAGATCTTTAATTGTCCGTTTAAAATTTTGTAAATGGGATGGAAATATTGGTAGAACAAATTGCTAACATGTCTTAAGGTCATTGCAGAACAGATGTGACAGAAGAGGAGGCAGTGTTATGTAACATTTGCCCCAACCAATCATGTTAAAGTACCTTTAAGCAGAGAAATTCAGCATTAGTTTACACTCTCTGTCTTTATGAAATTATAATATTAATTACTTGGTTAAGAACATCCAAATCGTTATCATAAGCAGCAGCTACACATGTTCAGAATGAGCAAAATAACTGCTGTTCTGCAGTAATCGAAACAGAATAGCTTGATTTCATTTATTAAGCTGATGGCACTGCTTCATAAAGAAAAAAAAATTAATGTGAAACCATTTAGGGCCAAAGACATTAACTATGAAACTAACCAGTCTCTGCAATAAATTTGATACAATAGTCTGTGACATATATAAACGTAAGACTCGGATAGCTTTCGTGAGTAATCTTGCATGATTTATATGATCGAGTTGGCGAGCACTCTAGAAATTATGAGTATCGAGTTGGCAAGCCCTCTAGAAATTGTGTGTACTGACTTGAATTACGTCCTACTTGCACATTTAAACTTGCTTTAAAAAGATATCCCTAATATGCGATGAGATCTGTACGGAACTCATCAGAAACATCAACAAACTTTCCAGCAATGGTAAAAAATTAAAATTGAAATGTCTATCGTATTGAACTTTATTGGTTTAGCAATGACATCAGATGATGTTGCAGGTCCTATTGTTTCTCCAACACCGATATGTGAAAAATATTTTCTAAATAGCAATTCATTCATTTGTAATTGACAAACCAGCCATTGTAGTACTCTTCCCAACTAATCATCAATTTTTCTCAATATGCAGTGGTTCTAACCGGTACTTTTGTTTGTTCCATCACATACTGTAGCTTGAAGAGTGTTTATAGATTCTACGTCTTTTGTACTGATATGATCTCATTGGCAACATTTGTAGCTTGATTACTTTCTGGAACTACGATTAACATATTTGTTTTCTGGAAAGGAAACTATAACAGCACTCATCTTTTTTTGTTTTCATCATCGCCGTCGTAATACTCATCAGCCTGGTTCTCATAATCCTGGTTGAATGATCTTAAACTTGTCACAATTCTTTTTTTCCTTCCTGGAAAGCTTGGATATTACAATCATGTCAAACTTACATATGATGCACTTTCTACTTTTATTTTGATTAACCCAAATATCCTATTTCACTGCTGGTATCTTACATGAAAACGTATACCAACTCTTAAGCGCTAGCAAGTGCACATTTCAAACAACTTTTAAAATGGTTGTACTTTATTTTCAAATTTTGCATGTGATCTTTTTTTCTAATAGGTATTTATCAAGATCACGCATAAGTGAGATAGTTCGAAACACGATGCTACTGACACTAATTGATGGAACACTTGCTTTGTCATAGATCTCTTTCGTTTAATTAGCAATAACTTTTGCTCAATCATGTAGTCCAGACAGTTGTAATGATACGACGATTGTAAAAATATTGTTAATAAATTTTGAGCTGACAATAAAATTCAAGTTAATGTTACTTAAACAAAATTAAAATAAAACCGTTAGACCGGGTTTAGGACTTAGAGCGCTTTATAATTTTCCACTAAAAAAAAACATGTAAAGTTCGTTTCTTTCATTTTCCGTATTTCTTGAATGCTCGGTGTGGTTTTTTTATTTTTCTATGCTGAAAGATTTTGTGTGGTTGGGGTGTCTTGACTTAAATGAATGTTTCGGTGACGCTGTAAAAAGTTTTTTCTTTTGTTTTAGGCTTATCGGAAGTGACAATGGTTTGGTATGCGATGTTTTTTTGTCAGGCATTTTGTCATGCAAAGGACAATTTGTTTTATCCAGTTAAATGTTTTTTTTATTGGTATTTTTTCGGAAAAAAATGGTGGTTGAGGTATCTTTCGAAAAAAAAACGGTGGTTGAGGTATCTTTCATGTTTAACATACAAGGGTTTAGAAAAACGTTTTTGTTTTTTTTTTTAAATAAAAAAAAAACCTACCACCATAAATTTTGTAGTTTTGTAACGTGGTTATATATTATTAAACAGAACCAGGAAAAAAGCTGCAGTTAAAAGTTCTATAAAAGTTTTGGTAAAGCATATTATCAAGCGGCTAAATACAACTAAAATGTCTCTCTAAGAAATTTATTATCAAAGTATGGTGTGGCAACTTTTGAGAAATATTTGCCATTATCTGCTTATAGAAAAGTCTTTAAACTATGTATTTATTATGTGATTTCTAAAACGATTAATGTGCGCATTACTATCATCAAGAAATTAGTCATTATTATTATCAAAAACTTAGAATACCACTAAATCAACAACCATGCAAGATATTTGAATGAAGTTTTGTGTGCTTGTAAACATAGGTACAAGTTACATATAAATTAATTTTCATCTGGATGCTCGAGTAGGTGAGACTTATTAAACATTTTTCTAGCTCTCATTTTAGAGCACGATGTCCGTTTAATGTATCTACTTTCACCCCATTAAAAGGTGCCCTCACAGGTGGCACTTTTGGGTTAGCTTTAAGGGCACTATACCTATTTTTGATAACAGAGTTCCTTCAGATTTTTTTTTGCTTATTGTTTTTTGCGACTAAAAGAAATTGTAAAGTTTTTTTTCCTGCTGGTTTGATTCATTTTACAGCTGGGTTGACAAACAAGCTAGTAATATAATATAAAAGTTTAATAAGATCAAATTGTGAGTTATAGTTGAGGATTGTTTCTTTGGGAATTATTGTTTTTGTTCCTTTATCTGGAGTATGTTAGCCATAGATCACTTTTACAAACCGAAAAGTATTTTTAATTGACTTTTTGCAAATATTTCGCGAAGGAGATAAAACTGCTTAGCAATTTTACAAAAAGTGTTAAAATTTTCGATGATTAAATGATATCTCAATTTATCAAATTAAAACTATGGTCGTCATTATAAATGAAATATACTTTTACAATATTTACTTTCAATTTTATTATAAAGAGTTCAATTCTTATTTATAATTATATCTTATTAATTTGTATTGTATTGGATTGCATTAATTTTTGTTTTGTATTGTAATGCATATTATTAAATTGCATTGCATTCCTTTGGATTATATTGCATTGCATTAGATTGTATTATATTGTATTGTATTGTATTACACTATGTAAATAATTTTTTAACTTCACGTACTATACGTAAAAGTACGAATAATAATATGTATGAACGTAGCTTTCTTTTCTTCATTAACACAATTTTATGATTTAAAAAAAAAAAAAAAAATTGTGTTTTTCAATAATAATTTCTATGTATGCCTATATAATACTAGTAATAATAAAAATAATAAGAAACCCATGTTCATATAGTATGTTTTTCAATACTACTCATAAATGACCAAAGGATCTTGTCATCAAGAGCCGCTGTTTATAATACTGCTGACATTTTAAATTGTCCTAATTTGAATTAATCTGAACATTGTTTTTAGATCATGCAAATAAATATACAGACTCATTCAGCCAACACTCTTTCATAGAAACGCTAAAAACTTCATGATTCTATCAGGAGATTGATTAAAAAACCTCCTATAAGCTTTTTCGGGACTTTTCTCACTGGCAAATCTTTCAACTTTTTTGCAGTAGGATTGAGACTATAACCTTTGCTCCGGCCCTGGTTTCCACCTACGTTTAAAACAATCAAGGAAAATCGATAAAAAAGAAATCCTTAGAATGTAAAAAAGCAAATGGGCATATTCTATGGCTTATATTACATCCTTCTTTTTTTCTTCTTGTAGTTGTGCCTGAATCGAGTTATTGTAATTTTCGGTTGCTTAATTTTCTTATTTGCAATACAGCTATTTCATTTTTGTAAAAAAAAATGTGATAAAGGATTTATTTAGTTGTCTTTTATTTTATGCTGGTTTCAATAACTTAAATTTTTTAAAATGTCTTTGCATTTTTTACTTAATATATTATAAGTATTATTTTTCTATTAGTTCAGCTCCCTGTGCAATAACTTTTTTAAATAGTTCACATACCACAATGCATTGCGCAGCTCATATTCACATGTGCTCATGTATATAATAAATAACATGTATATAATGTGTAACTTACAAATGACATTAATGAGGAGAGAACTATAAAGGCATTGATATTTTACATCAACTGCACTTTTCGAATGATTTTGTAAATAAATTTAACAGTCCCAGTTGTTTGTTCAGTATCTCTTTAATATTATTTAAAATAAATATAAAGTATTTGTTGATTTAAGTGAAAATTTGCTTTGTCAATTCGTTTTCACCGTAAAGTGTTACTTTATGTATATGTAGATACATAGCCTCATTATTTACAAATTTCTTTATTCTATATTATTTAAGAATATGTAATTTAAGATATTAAGATCTATTGCTTTATAGATCTTTTTTTTTCTCTTTCTGCACAAAGCATCTGGTCGTAATGACTGATTTATTTAGATACTTATATTTGAATTATAAAAGTAATAATGCCTGCCTCAAAGAAGGATTTACGAAACAAGAAACAACGTCAAAATAAAGAAGCTGGTATGTTTTGCATGTTATATGTCAAGTATAGTTTGTTTGATAAGCTTTTTGCAAAATTTACCCTAAAAAGTTAAACAAGAATTACTAAGCATTTCAATAAATATTCTGAAAAATTAAACTTTCTATATTTAACCAAACCAGGATTTATTTTATAAATAATAAGGGTTTTTCTGTTCTTTTTAAGGTTTATTATTGCTATCATTTAAGCAGCTGCAAACCCACTTGAAGGTTATACAAAGCAATTGATCTGGGGATCTGTAATTTGAAGGACTTTCTTGGTATATAATAAGTTTCAGAGCTCCTATAAATGCAGTGGGCAATTAATCTTTGTTAAGAGAAGCAATATATTTTAGTATTGGTTATAAAAAAGTAATATGAAAATGATTCAGTTGTTTAATCTAGTGAAACATCACCACTATTCTTTTAGTTGATGTTTTATTAAGAGCTGCCTAAAAAATAAAAAAAAAATTTTTTTAATCATAAGTTCATAAATATAACTACATAAAACAATCCAATTATAACAAATAGAAGTAACTCAGAGAAAGTTTGGAATTCTTTCTCATGCAGGTCTGTTCTTTTCCTTGCTGTTATTTAATAATGAAATACCACTAACATGCTGGTAGCATGTGTTTCATGGTCATATCAATATCAAGTTAGTGAATTAAATTTGTTCTCTGTTTTGTATTAAAATTTTTAAAAAGCTACTAGTTTTAATGAACTGTCAAAATATCTCAATTGACATAAAATAAAATGAATATTTTTTACTAGCTTTTGAGCTATACATAATTTTCTTTTTTTTTTTTTTACAAGAAACCAAATGAGTAGATATAAGAAATGTAAGCAGGCCAAGACATTTTCCAACATTAAAAAAACTCAAGTAAAGGGGGAGATAACGTGTTTTTAAAATATAGGTGTTTTTGTATAACAAAACTCTTGTTGAATATATCAATTATTTTTATCAGTTTTACCAGTTTCAAGATTCGTGTCTTTGAATTTGTATTTGTTAACTCTTGTCATTACTATTTACTTGAACATGATTGGATTTCAGGACAACTGAGGCATGATCTTCATGTGTAAATGCACCTTGTATTCTGCTTAGCCATCATTTTAAACTAAATGATCATTACTGTTATCAGCAGCTAGTTTTACTGGAATAATCCCCTTCAGTAATCTATAATATTTTTTTTTAGAAAAGTTTCAGACCTGAAGGCTAATTAAGAAACTTTTAAGGCTCAAAATATAAAAAAATTTAAGAAATGACAGGTTTAGCCATATGCTTAGATTTCTTATTTAAAAAAAAGGTGTAAATTATAAAAGTAGAATAACAGTTCAGATAATTTTAAAATCCTGTTTTTTCATATTCTGTAAGATTCTTAAAATGTTAGTCATCAGATTTAAATCAGAACCAGTAAATGAATTTCAAACTAATTTTATGGTTGCCATGGATCTTTTAAGTAGTTTGTTAGGATTTTCATTCTAAAGTTCATTTTCTTTGGCACTTCTTGGGTCCTTTTTTAAGGTTAGTAAAAAGTGCAGCTTTCAATCTAATTTTTGATATTTTAATAGAAGTCTTGTCATTGTTTTTTCATGCAATAAGTTAGTGTCTCTACCCTTGAAATTTTTGGTGTTTAACTTATGAAAGACGGGCTGTTCTCAAGTTTAAATTTAAAAATTTCCTTTTTAAAGATTGAATTGTTCATATTAATAATACACAAAAGTTTTAAAAAGTTTTTCAATCATGTTTTTGTAGGTGTTGGTGATAAAGACGGAAAACTTGTTTCTCAAAAACCCGCTCAAGTTAAGGCTAAATGTAAAATATGCTTACAAGAAATAATTATGGTAAAACTATTAATGCCAAAGTTTTGCATAAAGTTTCTTCTCAAGCGCCCTGTGTAATTTTCTAAAACATCTTTCTGTTTTTTGTTATTTGATGCAATACAAATATCTACTTTTAATAAAAACTTTTAAATATTTTTTTTAATAGGTAAAAGAATATAACCAAGCCAAGTCTCATGCTGAAACAAAACATAACAAACCATTCAGTGAATGCTTTCCTGGATTCTAAAAAAAAAACTGCAAAAATCCAAACGCTTCCAAAGTTTTTTTTGAACTTTAAAATTGCGATAGAAAAGTTCATATTGTGTATATAATTTTATGATAAAAAAAAAATACGAATAGTTCAATTGCATTTGTCTATATACCGAATATTCAAACTATTTTGCCTAAATCTTTTTTGTGATGATACAAAGGGATTGTAACAAAAGGCGATGCATCTTGAATACCTGGGAAAGTCTAGAAAAATGGAAATTGGTTAAAAGTGGAGCCTGATTTAACAATGTAAAGATATGTGTTTAGATTGTCGAAAATCTTATCGGTTGAGAATACTTAATTTAAACCATGTATTAATTAACCATGTGACCAATATAAAAATTAAATCTTAAAAAGCTTATTTCAGTCACTGTTTCCAACAGAGTTTTTTGACCAGATGAGAAAAGGTGACTCTTGCTGTTTTATTTGACAAAGCTCGAATATGCTGAACATCAAATAAATATTTTTGGGAAGGGAGAGATTTTTTCTCGCAGTAGCTCATAGACATCTTGAATCTTGTAACTAAATATAAATGCAAAGTAATAACGTCATAGCATATCCTGTGTAATGTTGATAATGCCTCTTGTTACATTCTCAATTCTCGATCGCCGCTATAATCTTGTGGAGGCTGCTGCCAATCGGGAGGCGGAAGCCACTAACGGAATATGTTTTCCTCCCAACTGGCGTTGGCCTCAAAGCTGGAGGAGGAATTTTTACTTCCTGCCGCCATAAGAAATTAAAAAATTTTAAACGTTCGTTTTTAAATTAACGCTCAATTAATTATACAAAATGCAATTTTAATGTCAATTGAAAAAAAGACATTAAAACTGCATTTTACATAATTACCAAGTTTCGATAATACAAAAAAACTATGATTTTGTCTGAGTGATTTTTTTTCTTTTTTCTTAAACTATCGAAAGAAATTAAAAAAGTAAATAAAGTTAAAAATTGGAAATTTCACTTCCTTGCCGCAGACGAAAAATTATTTCAATTTCAATTAAGCATGGGAATTTCGGCCTTCGAAATCGACGAAATTAAACGAAATTCGTGTTTCAATTTCGTATCGAAATTTATATTGAATTTCGAAAGACGAAATTTTTAAACATTACAAATTCACGAATTTCGAAATTAAAACTTATGTTTAATTTCGTGTCAATTTCGTGTCAATTTCGTTACTTTCAATGACCCGAAATTATACGAAATTTTTTCGCGAAATTAAACAATCCAAAAAATCGAAATTTCGTTCTCAATTTCGATCCGAAATTGAAACACGAATTTCGTTTAATTTCGTCGATTTCGAAGGCCGAAATTCCCATGCTTAATTTCAATTTATTAAAAAATGCTAACTTGTCAGTTTTTGTTGGGATCGATGTTTGAAATTTTGAGCAAGTCGCTCATGCATAATTCTAAAATTTTCATTTTTCAACCATAACAATAAAATTCGTAGTTTTAATCATTGAATATTGTTAAAAATTCTGCAAAAATGCAAGACTTTAATGTTAATTTAAAAATTTAAGGAAATTAATGTATCTTAATGTTAGCTTGAATTTTTTTTAAGGATGAAAATTTTTACAAAAATGATAATTCATTTTCCAAATAGAATTTATTCTTTACAACAGAGTTACTAAAAATACAAAAGAGATTTTTTTTATTTGCTTCAATCTGGTAAAGTTTGAGATTTTATTAACTTAAATCCAGTGAAGTTTGAGATTTTATTAACTTAAATCCGGTGAAGTTTGAGATTTTTACAAACGCTTTTTTTTACTCCCCAGTAAAAATCTCATATTAAATTTTTACTTCCCATGTAAAAATGTATTTGCTGTAAAATGCATTTTGCAACCACGTTGCATTTTGTGAACACTTTTATACAATTTAAAGATTGTGGTTTGATTTGCTCAGGCAAAGTTGTAGTCCAAACGTCTCTAAGTGATTTCACAAGCCAATTTAAAGATTGGTTTCTCGATAAGCACTAAAGAAGCGATTCTATTTAATGTAAATCAGAGTTGATGCCCTTGATTTCAAAAAAATCATTTAGTCCTATGTTTAACAGCGTAAAACTTGTGACAGACGAAAATCACGATAAAAATAAACGAAGTGTCTTCGTAGAGCGCAATGCGCTCTACGTAGCCATAAGCTGCTCAGAGCGCAATATTGTACACGCATGCGCAATTATTTTATTATAACAGTGCGATTTATATTTTACAATAAAGCTGGTTAGATAGGCAATTAGGGTAAGGGCTAGGGTTAGGGTTAGGGATGGGGATAGGGTTAACATCAACAACATTTAAAAAAAAAAAAAATTTAGCGCATGCGTACAAAGTATTGCGCTGCGAGTAGCATATGGCTGCATAGAGCGCATTGCGCTCTAAGTAGCAACGGACAAAAATAAAATAAAAGAAAACCGCAAAAAGCATAACAACAAAATGCCGCACTGTTATTAAGAATTCTTAAAAAGAATGTAGCTTCTTGTTGCTGCGTGTCCCTATGTAAAAGTAAAAAAAAACTCATTGAAAACAATCACAGTACTATGGTGTTTAAGGCCTTTAAAAAAATTCCTCAAATACTTTTATTTTTTTCTTAAGTAATGCCATTTATATTCTTAAGTTGTATAATATCGTGGGATTAGTGAAAAAACTCAATAAGTCAAAATTTTTAAGCTGATAAAATAATAATGTTATTGTTTGAGTTTTAATTCAAACAATTAAAAAAAAATTATTCCATTTTATGTTATCTATTTTAAAATGATTAGAAGAGAAAATCAAAACTTCAAATACTGTTATGATGATCAAATCGATTTTTATTTAACTCTACGTTATAAGATAAGAATTACGAGCAACGAATAGTTCAAAAATATTTTTTTGATTTGAAAATATTATTTGTTCTAAAACGACTATTCTTTGTTTTCGGTGTAAATATGAAATTTCAAATTTATTCGACAGTTATAGAAAAAAACCACAGTTGATAAAACCCAACTTTGATGTCAAATTTTCAATATTTGCACCAAATTGATTTTTAAATCGCTTGTTAATTTAAGAAACAAATATTGAAAATATTTTTTTTGAATAAAAAATTCGCCCTTCGTCTTCATTTCTTCTAGCGGCGGGAAGCAAAAGGTCCGCCTCCAGTTTGACGGCTGACGCCAGTTAGAAGACAGAAGCCATTAAAGACAGCCTCAAATCAATTAGAAATTTATCACAGAAAAATAATTCGACAGCAAATCGCGAAATGTTTCTAAAAATTGTTTTTCTGCTGTTTAGTTTTTAACTTTTTTTTTTGTAACCTTTGATTATATGGTTTTTCCATCGGAACAATCTTTCCCATAACTCGATTGATGTAAGGGATTCTGCCAATACATTTTTCGCTTGTACTTGTCGTTAAGAAGTTTAACAAGTGCTTTAAAAAAGCAGGTCCTATACCCAGTGAGGAAGATAGTAAGGGTTCGTTAGCGGCGCGCCGACGCTGGTTAAATATACAACAACGTCGCCATGCGCCATGCAAGGCACGCTAATGGCCCATCTAAATTTAACCAGCGTCGGCGCGTCTCACTGGGTAAGATGTCATAATATGGTTACCTGTCAAGTAATTTATGACTATTCTTTATTGAATTAAATTTCATACATAATATCTTTCTTTTAATTCGGTCAATAGGATATACAGTGATAAGTACTTCTACGTTATTTTTCGGAGCTCCGTAGTCAAGATAGTTTTCTGATACACTAAGCACAGTTTGAGGTTAATTTGGTACCGTGTCAAACTATCAACGTACTCTCTTCGGCTCAAACATCCTGAGAATAAAGTTAATTTTTCTTATCGTTCTAATTCTTTAGCTATAAAATTTAATTAACATTTTAATAACAGAGGAAAAGGAACGTGAGTTTTAAACTCGCTGATTACGTAAGCCATTAACAGCAAGTTACATTCTTTTTAGTTCATATTCATAACATTTTAACATCGGACAAGTTTACACACTTTGTTGCGAGCCGCTATTATATTTATAGTAGCCTTAAAATTGTGTAACAAAAAAAGGTTTTTTTTTAAATAAATGGCGATAATGCCCAATATTTTCAAAGATTTAAATTGTACAAAGTACGCGATGTTGATATCACATGTTTAATGGAATTTTATGTTTGTACCGTCGTGTGACCTAACAAAGTCCTATGCTTTAAGAAAGTCCTAATTTAAGAAATGACAAATTTCGCATATATAAAATATAATTTGGGGAAAATAACTTAGTAATTTTAACTAGATATCTAGTTAGTTAAAATAACTAAATTCTTTTTTCTAGATTTTTTATTTTACATATACGAAATTTGTCATTTTTTAAATTAGGACTTTCTTAAAGCATAGGACTTTGTAAGGTCACAGCACGGTATATCTAAATATATAAATTATTGTAGGTTGGATTTGTTTCAAAAAAACTAATATATTTCACCAACAATGCTATAATCGAAATTTGCAGCTTTTTTTCTTCATCTATGATTTGGGTTCAAAGGGATTGTTTATCAGGTTTAAGAACGCTTAAGTTAAAAAATTCTTTTTTTTTACAATCAGTTTTGTTTATGGAGAAAATAATGCTAAAATGAATTTATATAGCTATAGTCGAAAGAAAAAAACTTAGTGGATGAAACTACATTATTATTACTAAATTAAAAATGTCACAATGACACTCGTTTAGATTAGTCAATGAAAAAGGACATATTCAGTAATAAGTCAAATGCCTAATTGCTAACAAGCCTTTTTAAAGGCTACACACACACACAAAATCTTCTATAGATGATTTCTCTCTATATATGTAAAATTAGCGGTTTTTAAGGGTTTTCAGAAAATTTACTGACTTAAGATAAATAAAGAGGTTAAAATATAAAACCATCTGAAGTATCAAAATCATAATAGCTCCTTATAATATCATCCTATTGATCGAAGCCATTTTAAAAAGCACTCCAAGGACTAGATTAGCCAAGCTTGGCAAGCTCTGTCGTATACGCGCCGATACTTTCCATATCATAAAGAACAAAGTATATTTGTTTCAAAGAAGAGGAAACAACGGTGACAAAGTAATTCGATATCGCTTTCAGGATCGTCTGTGCAGCTAACTGTTTCGGGAAATTGTTACTATAAGATATAAAATATTCAGAGCAATTAAAGTTTGATAGAATACAGCTGAGTATAAAAAGCTTGTGAACAATACGACAAACCATGCCTACATATTTTATTCCGAAGACAATTTAACATGTATTTTTTGGTGAACTTATTTTTAAAAAAATTAGAAATACCCGAGTTGAGATAAACCATTTATATTGGATTCAAAAATGAAATGTTTTAATGAAACACAAGTTTTTAGTCTAGAAGACAAAAAAGTTCCCCTAACTTTTTTGCACGCTGCTTTATGTCATTTAGAACTAAATCAAATTTATCTAAACTAAAAATTTTAACTAAAATCAATTTCAAAGATATCCATTCTTCTTTAGAAATCTTAAGAGTTTGGGAGAAACTCATAACGATGAAAAACATTTTTGCTGTCATTTTGAATTTTATAAAATACTTACACTCCACTGCCTATAGAAGGGAAAGCAATGACGGCCACATTTTTCTCATCTGCCAAAGTGAGAGCATTTTTTACAACATTCTCGAGATCTTCTTCTGAGTTCCCACCATTTACGTAACTTGGGCTATGCACATGAATTATATGCTTCGCTTTTAAGTTAGGAGCATCACCAAGCAGAGCTAAATTTGGTTTATTATTATAAAATATTAGGATATTTTGTTTAATTAACTAGTTACGAGTTAAACTCAATGTTTTGTGAAAATATTGAGTTTAACTCGTAACTAATTTGTTCATTTCTGACGAAAATTAAAAATAACAAAACAATAGAAATCGAATAAAGGCAAACCTGATGGCATTGTAAGATCACCATGAGAGTCGTGTAAAGCACTAATTGCTTTTCTCAACTCATCTCCTCCAACTTTCAATAAAGCAGCTCCTGAGCAAAGAAATGCAAATAATTAATACCATTTTTACTACCATCATTTTTTTTAAAAAAAAAAAATTTTCATCGTCACCATCATTTAACTTTTAGCAACGTGTGTGTGTATATTTATATAAGGGATTTTCAAAAAAAAATCTTTTTGAATTCAAAGTACAGGGTGTTCGATAAGTAGCACACAATTTCATTTGTCTGTTACTAATTAGCCGATGAGAATATTTCTAGAATGTTCTTTTTTTAAACACATATTAGGAAGGAATACTATGTTGTATATTGTTATTTTTGAGAATACAGTCATAAACATTATTTCTATGGAAGAAAGAATTTTCATCATCAAATGCTATAATGGAAGTGGAGGTGAAAGTGCAACAGCAACACTACAAAAGTTTAAAAAAGCATGTGGTTTATTAAAAGACTAATTCACCACATACAGCATCAAGAAAATAGTTGATAAATTAGAACAGGCAGTGTTCTTGACCAGCAGAAATCAGGTCACCTATCTTTAGAAGAATGAACACCAGTTGTGATGGAATCACTACATCGTATCGCTTTAGAGACAGGTTGCTGCTCCATTCAACAAATTGCAGATGATACTAAAATCCCTAAAACATCCATTCATGATACCCTCCGCAAAAAGTTTCAAATATTTCCTTACAAATTCACCATGCTACAGGAGTTGAAAGCAGCAGATTACTCCATTTTGCTAATTGGCTACTTCAAATCAAGGAACTTTTGGACTCAATATTGTGAATTGATGAATGCCACTTCATTATTATTGGCAAAATAAATACAAAGAACTATATTATATGGTCTAAAGAAGAATTAGTTTATTGCATTGAGCAAGAAATAGCAGTTATTTCACAAGAAAAAACAGCTACAGCTATCGACAATTTGGTGGCCGGATTGGAAACTGTTGTGCAAGAAAATGGAGGCTATTTCAAGCATCTATTATAAACTACAAAAAATATTCCTAATCTAATTGTGTTTTTGAAATAAAATTTACTGTAGTTTGATTATTTTTTCTTTTTGCTAGCTCAAAGTTGTGTTGAAATTGTGTGTTACTTTTCAAACACTCTATATAATTTTGTCATTTCATCATATTGATGATACAAAGTCGTTACTAAATCAAAGTCATAATTAAAGTCTGAATCATTTCTTTATTTCAGCAAAACAATTTTTCTGATTACAAGAATTGCTTCAAAATTATTCAAACTTAAATACACAGTGACTAAATTGTAGTATGTGTTTTTTCCCTGTTGGTAACTAGCAAACTTTTGAATTTTTTGATATTTAGAGGTTCCTCAATGGAGGTGAAGTTTAGTAGTACAAACATGTCTGCAGTGTTAATGATTCAAAAAATGTAACCCATGCCTATACATAAATACAAGCAGCAAAAAACCCAAATTTCAGACAGATTTTTCCTCTCAGAAGCTGTTAGTTTGATTTCAATTTTGAACAGGAATTTCTTTATGTAATATTTCCTTTTTAATATACCTTGCTATATGCGATATGACAGGAAATTTGAAGTGATATTGCTTTTTAGTTGGATGACATGGCAGTTTAAAATGAAAATTTTACACTGCCAAAACAATTATTTCCTTGTAACCCTCTCATAATAAATATGAAATTTTACCTGGCAGATGATAGCTGAAATGATTGCTAGGCAGTACGATCAATTTATTGAGCTTTGGCTCAGTAAGTTTAGCTATCATCTTAAAGAGCAATTCATTTGGTTTATGGTTGACCAAGATTTTTCAAAGTATTTGGTGTTGATAGGCAATGTTTAAATTTCTCCTAATCAATTGTTCCAGAAAGACTTCACTCTTCAAACCCTCTTTCAATGCTGCAGTGTCAAAAGGCATGCTAAAAATACCATCAGTAATTTTCAATTAAGGTTTAAATAAAATGTCGGACTGACATGCAGTAGCCCAGTGCTATCTGAAATTTTAACATTTCCCAGGTTTTTCACAAACTAGTATACAAATAACAAACTTGATGAACTTCTAAAACTGTAAAAGAAATGTCCTCCTAGCCTCTTTTATAAAATTGAGATTGGAGTATTTCAACTAAATTCCTGCAGTAAAAAATTATTTTACTGATGTTGTTTAAAAGGTTGTCTAAGTTCACAGACTGCAGCTAATGTTGGTTAAGTTGTAAGATTTATATCATTTAATGATTTTCCACTTAACTGATAATCTAAAATTTCATAGATCTGTTAAGAGCTGAGTATCAGCATAAATCAAGCATAAACTTTTCCATATTGAGAGATTTTTGGTTACAATGCCAACCAGTTACAATATCAGTAATTATGTTAAAACTTAACTTTAAGTCCTCCAAGTTTGAGCTCACATAATTTTAACATCCTATGGGCTGCCAGGTGTGGCTTGTCACTGGTAAAAAACTCTTGACAAACTTAAGTCTTCATTTAAGATCATCGTTCAATACTTTTAAGATGTGATGTTAATCGTATATGTATATTATAATAACGTATATATGTACAGTGGGGTGCAAAAAAAAAGCCACACTCAATTTTTTAATAAAAAAAGCAATAAAAACTGTCTTAAACTAATATAATAAAAGTAATATAAGACAATTTTGATTTGATGCTTTTGATATTATTGTATATTACATATAATAAAAAGAAATTAGGATTTATGAAGTACTTTTCAAGTTTTAGCTGTATTAGTACTTAATTGGCCACCCTTTGCTTTTTATGACTTCTACGCATCTAGAAGACATACTATCTACAAGTCTTTTTAATAAGCTATTTGGCAATGCTTTTCAACCAACAAGAAGAATTTGGAATAGTTCATCTTCATTTGTTGCCCTACGATCTTTCAATTTTTTATCCAGCATAGACCATAGATTTTCTATTAGATTTAAATCAGGCAACTGTGCTGGCCAAAACATAACTGGTATCAATTTAGATTCTAGATATCTTTTATTCAACCGTGCTGTATGTTTGGGATCGTTATCCTGTTGAAAGACGTAGTCACCATTAGGAAAAAGTTCTTTTATACTTGATCCAAGTTGATTAACTAAGATTTTGTGACAAAAATGCTGGTCCATGGTGCCTTTCACCCGGTAAAGTTGTCCAACTTTGTGTGCACTAAAACAACCCCACACATTAACCTTTTTGTCATGTTTAATGATTGAGCTGCATGTTTGGGGGTTGAATTTTTCCCCAACTAATTTCCAACAGTGAGATCGACCATTACAAAAAAAGACAAAAGGAGACTCATTGCTCCAAATAACTTTAGCCCATTGTTGACATATCCAATCTTTGTGCTCAATGGGACCACTTTAATCTTTTTTTGCGATTGATTTCACTAACAAATGGTTTTTTTATTTGTTTTCCAGAAAAAAATTCACCTGACGCTTTTATTAAAAGAGATATTGTCCACTTTGAGATAATAGTAAGGTTCAAATCTAGTTTTATCTCACAACATGTGATTTTACGATCTTTTTTGACGAAGTTAAGAATGTAGCGATCTTCATTTTTTGAAGTTTTAGGTTTTCTCCCTGATCCAATAGACCTCTCAGTTGCACCAGTTTGTTTATATTTCTTCACCAATCTGCTAATAGTGGAGTTTTGCCAATTAAAACGCTTTCCAATTCTTCTATAAGACTCTCCTCGGTCAGCATCTTCAATAATTCGTCCAATTTCTATATCTGTTATTTGTTTTCTAAAAGATTAAATGGGCCCATAATATTCTGTATTTTTAAAGATTTTTGTTATATAATTATTAGTGTATATATATATAACATATCTCTTCTTTCCTGAATTTTTCACTGCCACATCCAATTTTTTTTGTTTTGCTTGATTATACATTTTATACTTAAAGTCAAGAAAAAGTGTTAGTGTGGCTTTTTTTTTGCACCCCACTGTACATACATACATACATACATACATACATACATACATACATACATACATACATACATACATACAAACATACAAACAGGGTGCATCAAGTGTTTGAAAATATCCTGTATGGTCAACATCTCTTTGCTTTTTTCTATTTTTGCAGGTAATTAATCATGGCTGATAATAAACATATGAGATGTAAATACATGCTGTAATATCAGCAGAACACAGTAATTTATAAATTGCACAATTTTTTAAAGTCGCCTGATTTTTCATTTTTAAAATTTGCAAGGAGTTAGAAGACAATGATGGTGATTAAAAAGTTGCTAACATAAAAAGCATGAGCAATTCTTTGACTATAACACCTGAATTCATTCAGCAAGTTCAGACTATCATTGACAAGAACCCCCAAAAGTCAATGAGATCTATTGTAAAAGACCTGTGTGTCTCAGAAGCTACAATTGAAAGGAGTGTTCATGAAAATCTTTGCTACAAGTTATGTGATGAGGAAAGGCTAGTTTATGCCGTAGACCACCAGATAGAATTGTTTGATAAGATCCAAAACACTGTTAAACTAACTGAGATATCCTGAGAAAAACATGGTTTTGAAAAGACTTTGACCAAGATGAACAGAAGAAATGACAGATAGATACATACTGACCCTTCTGAAATTCTAACAGTCAAGTACAAAAAAATTCCTGCATCTGATAAGGCTTTGGGGATTGTTAAAAATAAACCACACATCTTATAAGAAAGGGTAAGAATCAACTCTGCTGCTTAAAGTGGAGTGTTGGGTACTGCTATTAAGCTAGGAAAGGCCCTAAATTTTTCAACAAGAAGCTTCACCATCACATAAAGCTCAAAACACTCAAGAATGATTGGTGGACCATTTTTATAATTAAATGATCCCAAACTTGTGGCATCCCAACATCTTGGCATTGATTTTACCAAATGTTTGGTTTCTTTTGGATCAATTTGATTACAAGCTTCCAAAATCACATCTTTCAGATTTTTCTTTCTAAAATACCTTTCTATGGTCTTAAGGTCCAAAAATGCCCATAAATGCTCAATGAGATTTAAGCCTAGCAACTGTGCTGACAATTTCATCACTTCTACAGCATTCTCGGTGAACCCTTCTATATTTCCCTTACTGTTTGCTTGGGACTATTGTTTTAATGAAAGATATATTTGTATCCTAATTTTAATTTTCTGACCAATGATTTGAGATTCTCTTTAAGAATACCTTTGTAAATTGTGGTGTTTATAATGCTATCATTAAAAGTTATTTTTCCAAATCCTTGTCATGGCATAGCGCCCCAAACTGTAATGTTTCCAACACCAAATTTAGCAGTTCCTCTCATACAGCCTTATTTATATGCTTCTCCACTTTTTGAGCTTCATCAAATGATATAGAATATACTATGAGTTATTGCTCTATAACACTTGAATGATGTTTCTATCAACTGATTCAGCAGTTTTTTCTTTTACAACCTTGTCCAAGAGATACTTTTTCATTATGTTTGAAACTGTTGTGAGGGATTCCTGTAAATCTTGCACTTCTCAGTAAGTTTTTCCTTAACTAAATCAACTGCCTTCTTTATGCAGCTTTCTAATTCTTTTTGCCTTGTGCTATAATTCTTAATGTGATTTCATTTGTACATCATATTTTTTTATTTATAACCTTTCCTCAATTCCAATTATTATTTTCAATTACAAAACTTTCAAAAGTTTACCTAAATTCAACTAAAAGTTTTCATGGTCCCATGCTCATGACTTAATATATTTTTTTACATAAATTTATCTTGGGTAGTAAAAATATTTTTTTAAGTTTGTAAAAAAAAAACAAACTATATCTTACCTACTTCACCAGATGTATTGAAAGAAGAATTTGTAGGATGTATGACAGCATCACATTTCATTTCAGCAATGTTGCCTTGAACAACTGTCAACTAAATTATAACCTTTCTAAATTGTTTTAAATAGGATTTCCCTAACTCATTAAAAATAAAAAGAGTCTCTAACCATTCATTTCAAAGAAAAAAAAGTTAGCTACCAACCTTCTGCCCAAGATAAAGATTTTTTTCAGATAAAACAGCAAACACTGGTTCAGATTTTGCATTTGATTTTTTAACCTAAAATAAAGCAAGCAAGGGAAATAATCCCTCAACAAAATTTTGACAGTATTAAGAAATAAAAAAACAATTTTGGAATTAAATAAATTTATAAGAGTTAAACAAAATAACATGAATTTAAACTAAAAAGCCAGACTAACAAGAACTTTTTAAGATCCAAGTTTTTTGTAAATTTTATGGGAAAAAAAAAAAAAAAAAAGTAGAAATTTACTAACAAATGAACTTAAATTTTCAAAGTTTTCATAAAAGTAAAGAGAGCAATACAGGGACAGCTTTCTGTTTCTACCCTGTTCCTATACCTGGCCCAACCCATCCCTGCAGCCTTTTTAGGTCTCCCCTAACATTCAAATTTTTCAAAATTTTGTTTTTTGATGTATTAACTAAATTACATAGTGCTGCCCTTTTTAAACAAATGATATGCACTCATGTATTTCTGCAAGTTTTGTGATGATTTCTCTGCGCTGCTCAACTTATATACATCTAACTCATCTATAGCACAGGCTTGAGATGGAACATATATTTCTTCAAGAAATGATTCTGTCGTTCTTGACTCTAGTTTAGGAGTTTTAGTTGGTGTGGATTCTATAAAAGATATAGCTAGTACTTTGGTTTGCCTCTATACATTGTATGCCAGCATTTAGCGAAAATGTTTTAATATCAACTAATGACATTTTTTTTTTACATTTTGGTTGTTGGTTAAAAAAAGCAAAAGAACAAAAAATTTTATAAAAACCTTTTTAATAAAAATGACTTTCAATAAATTGTTTCAGTTTGATTTTGAGAAAAGATATAGATTCACAATCACTTGTGAAGCACAGATTTTTAAAACTTCACTTTTACTGGCACTATAAGATACAAGGTGGATGATTGTGCTGCTAAAAGTGTCTTATGTCAAAGGTTTCTAGAACTTCAATATGGCCTACAAGGAAATCTTTACTTATGTCAAGTAAATGTTCTTGTATTACTGCTTAAAACAATTAGGGAGCATAATCTTTTTGGGACAAGTTGAGTAATAATACGCCTACTTCAAGCATTTTAGACATGTTTAATTTAGTTAATACCAGCCCATTCATTTAATAACTTCTTTCTCAATTCACTGTTTTACCATTTTTGAAGAAGGAGTATTGATACCCATAATAAGGAAAAAAATTTTTTTTGTGCCACTTTCATGCCATTTCAATAAATGTGATTATCTGGTTACAGACTAAATATAGATTTATCACTAAAAAATACACGAGCCCAATTTTCATTGCCTAAATATCTGTGTTCTTGTAGCCAAACTCTTCCTGCTCTTATGTGATTTGCAGTAAGTGGAACACAAACTATTGGTCTTTGAACATATAAACCAATTGCATGAAGATGATTTCTAAATTGTATTGTATTATTCTTTGATTCTTTCTGACAATTAATGATAAAAATTAATTGTCTCTTGAAGTTGTTGCAGATAGGTGTCCTTGAACTTATCTTTATTGAACATTTCATGTCTTGAGGAAGCAATTCCAAAAATTATCTACAACATTTACCACAGTATTACTCTCACTTATTTCAAAACAGTACCTATCAACACAACTTTTATTGTGGTAAAATACAGCTTTCATCCCTATATTACTATCTACTAGATGATGTTATTTAATGACTTAAAGAGAATATATATAATATATACTTTAGATGCCTAAACTAGAAGATGTTACTTCAAACTGAAATAAATTAGATATTGAGATAACTATTTTTGTTAAATTGAAATTTTAAATTAAAAAAATAGTCAGAAGCTACTCCTGGATAAATCATGTCAGTTTATCAATAAATGATACTTCCCACAGGTTTTTTAAAAGTAATGGATCAACATTTTTTAAAAGTAATGGACCAACCCTTAACTTATCAGTTAATATGATTTCATATATATTTTTAGATGATATAATATAATACAAAGTTAAGTGATTAATGAAGACTATTTTTATGTTTTGGTAAAACTTCAAGTAAGTTAGAAAAACTTCATACAAATTTAGATTTAAACAACTCTACATTGTTTCAGATTTTAAGACTCCTAAATTTTGTATAAATTTTAAAAGATTTTGATATAATTTCATAAACATTTTTTGGGGATAATTTAAACAATTTGACAAACAATCAGGTTTTCAGCTAAAACATGAGTTTTGCTGAAATGCTTAAAAAACTTGAAACTAACCTTTTCAATCTTCTTCTTACTTGTTGAAGCCTCTGAAGCAACAACTGCTTTTTTAGCAAGAGTTTTAACTGCCTCTATTTTCTTCTTCTTTGGTATGCCAGGGCTAAGTGGTTTCAATATGGCTGGTTTAAGTTTATCTTGATTTGGAACAACAAACTTTCCTCCATCCTTTTTTTTTAGCAGTTCAGGTTGAATATGTGGCATCACACCACCAGAGGGAATAGTAACATTTTTCAAAAGCTGTAATTTAAAAAACAATACCCAACTTTTAATGGACTTTTTTGGTGTGAATTACAATTGCCAAAATTGCAGTGCAAAATAGAAAGAAATTCTTAAACTATCGGATTAAATTTTTAATTGTTTTAAATCATTAATCTATACTATTTAACTAATATATATATATATATATATATATATATATATATATATATATATATATATATATATATATATATATATATATATATATATATACATATATATAATCATCATTATCATCATCATCATCATCAAAAGTTTGCTATTAAGTTTTTAAAACCTTGAAGCTTTAGAAAATTTATTGGGTACCTTATTAAGTTCCTCATCATTTGCAATAGCAAGTAAGATATGCCTTGGAGTGATTCGATTTCTCTTATTATCACGGGCTGCATTTCCAGCTAACTCAAGAATTTCAGCAGAAAGATATTCCATGACAGCTGCCTGATAAACAGGAGCACCAATAGCTACTCTCATCCGAGATGTACAGCCACGCAAATAACGACGGATTCGAGCAACTGGAAATAATGTTCCAGCACGATGTGACATTGAGACACGCTGAGTTTTAGCCTTACCTCGTCCAGACATCTTTATATAAAACTAAGACAAAGATAAAATACTTAAACATTAAGAAAAAATATACTAAAACTTTTACCCAAATAGTTCACTAAAATTGTTGTGAAAAGTAAAAGTTTTAGTATACTTATATGTCTAAATAATTAACTATCACTAGCAAAAATGCAACATTTAAGGCTATCAGTTACATATTTATTTTTGGTAACTTAAAATCTTCATTAGTTAAACATACTTTAAGTTGATTTATATGTGTTTTATATATATATATATATATATATCTTTGTATGTTTTTATATTTTATTACAAAGTTATTGTTAGATAAAGTTTGAATTTAGAGTAATCTTAGCCATAATGCTAATCTAACCCTAAGCCCATTCCTAAACCTAACCCTACAACTTTAATTTAAAATGACTCGAGTTTAACTTTAACAGTGTATATATGTGTATATGTATGTATGCATGTATGTAAGCATGTATGTATGTATGTATGTATGTATGCATGTATGTATGTATGTATGTATGTATGTATGTATGTATGTATGTATGTATGTATGTATGTATGTATGTATGTATGTATGTATGTATGTATATATGTATGCATGTATGCACATGTGTGTGTATGTATGTATGTATGTATGTATGTATGTATGTATGTATGTATGTATGTATGTATGTATGTATGTATGTATGTATGTATGTATGTATGTATGTATGTATGTATGTATGTATGTATGTATATAAATTATATATACACATATACACACACATACACACATATTCAAAGCTTTATTAGCGTAGTGCTACCATTGATAATTTGAGCAAATTTAAGGTAATTTTGAAAAGAAAAAAACTCTTGATCACTTGTAAAAATTTAAACCGTTAAGTTAACAAGTTAGCATTTTCTTTAGAGTGACCTGGATCGTATCACAAACAGGTACCATACACTCGAACGACAAATTTCATTGAATGCGTGCGCATAATTCTTTTCACAACTTAATGTATTCAAAGCACGAAAGAAACTTTAAAGGAATGTGGAAGAAAAATAAAAATTTCAAATTACATGGCACAGCTGAAATAAAAAATGGCGGGTTCCGTTAAAAATGTCTTACGATCTTCTATAATCCAGAAGTTGACACAAGCACTTAAGGTAGCCTAATTTTAATTTCAGTCTACTTATTATTTGTTAACTTTAATTAAGGATAACTAATTTTATACAGTATTTAAGCACAAACATTTTAAAATTCTTAGCGTTATATATATATTTGTATATATATATATATATATATATATATATATATATATATATATATATATATATATATATATATATATATATATATATATATATATATGTATATATATATATATATATATATATATATATATATATATATATATATATATATATATATATATATATATATATATATACAAAGATTTTAGATGTTATATCATCTAAAATCTTTGTATGCTTGCATGAAACTTAAAAACAAGATATGCTAAAAGTTACAAGTTATTATATAGTCTTTGATAGCTCTAGGCAAATATTGTAGGCAAAAATTAAAACACAATATACAATCTAATAAAATGATATACAATAATAAAAAATATAATAATACAGTATTAAAAAAATAAAATTAAAAGAAAATAATACTGATTGATTTCAGCCATCATATTTAGAAGTTATTAATGAGAGTTTTATGCACAATGTTCCTAAAGGTTATTTACATTTTTTTCATTATTTGTAATTTTTATTAACTTATAGTTATGAATACTCATTAAATTTCTTGTGAGATAACCATATCTGTTATGCTGTTGACAATAATCAAGATGATTTTTAAGTTTCAATATTTTGCTTGCTTTTTATTTTTATTTTAAAAATTTTGTTGTTTCTAGATGCTGAAACTCATTTTAAAGTTGTTGTGGTTACAGATAATTTTGAAGGACTATCCTTAATTCAGGTTCTTTCAATAACTTTTTTACTCTACAAATGGAGCTGCATTCCAAGCTTTTTCATATTGATATAATATATCACTTATTATATTTTACAAATCTTTTTTTTTTTTTGTATGTATAATATTTTTACTCTTTATCATTGTTTAATTTTTGTTTTTAAATATTAAAAAAAAAAAAAAAAAAACAGAAATGAAGTGCAATATTGAAAAAAATTAATTCATAAAAAATCATATCTTTACTTTAAAAAAGTTGATTTAAAATTAATTTAAAAGTTAATTTAAACTGTAAACTTCAATTTTACCAATTTTTAGAAGCTTTGTAACAATACTCTCTTTGAGGGATGCATTGAAAATTTTGGAACAGCTTTGTCAGTAACTTCTTCTAATTTCTAATTAAAAAGTAATTTCTCCTTGAAATTCAACTTGCACTTTAAAAAGTTTTTTTTTTTTTTTTTTTTTTTTTGCATAAGCACTATCCTTCTATCTTGGTAATAGAGTTTCTAAAAGTGATTCTGAATTTGCCTAGTTAAATTTCACACCTCTTATTTTAATGATACTAAACTTTTGGTAGAAGACAAAATGGTTACAGACAAATTGTTGCTTTATTTGATGCTTTGCTTTCATTGGTATATTTTTTAAAACCTTTTATCAAAGTCTTAAAAGTGAACTACAGCATTTATATGCTGGCCAATTCACATTTTAGGACTTTGATGAAGATTTAGACATTTAGGGTGGAATGCAAGAACCGAACTTGAGTCAAGTTCGACTTGAAATCTCAAGTTCGACTTTGTCAAGTCAGACTTGAGAAATTGACTTGAGCGAATGCGTAAACGAGACTTGAAAATTTCAAGCTCGTGCTTGAGAAAGTCGAACTTGAAAAATAGTCGAGGCGTTGAATTTAGGGCGTTTATCGGAAAATGCACTTCGCAACCAATAGCGGTAATGGATTTTTTTTACGGGAAAAACCTTTTACTGAAACAAATTCCGTGTAATGATATTTGTATAATATACGATTAAATAAAAAGTTAATAACAGTAAAAAAAAAAAAAAGTTCTTGCTATGTATTTTTCATCAGAAAAATAAATTCATCTTGGCACTTTCAGTTCCAAATCCTAAGTTGTTGGTAAACAACGGTTGGTCATATGTACCACTTAAGTGATCAAGACAATTTCTCTTGATTTCTCCATTTTAACAGATTCCATTTGAATTAAAATACATGCAAGTGTTCTAGAAAATGCAGAATCTTATTTTGACGCTTTTTGGGGATGATACTATACTACAATGTATTTTTATTTATCTTTTTACTAATACTTTAATGAAAATAATGGTTTTTTTTAAAAATACTGAGAAAATTACTTTAAACAAAATTAGTTTTCTCAATACTAATACTACATAATACTATGTGTGTGTGTGTATATATATATATATATATATATATATATATATACCTACACATATATATACCATTTACATATGTAAGTCAATAGAGATCACATATGGAGACAGGTCTTCTGAAATTATTGGGCCACTTATAGAAACAGAAAAGAAAACTTTTAAAAACCATTGATAGCATCTTGCTCATTAACACATGAAAAAGAACAAAGTTTAACGTTAAACAAAAATCTCTTAATAAAAAAAAATACAAAAAAGCAATATAATGAAATTCATGATCTTGATAAAGAACTAATGCAAAAACAAATAGAAATAGATGATATAAAAAAAAAACTCTTTCCAGAAAAAGCAACAATACAAACAAAACTTTGTGAAAATTTTCATAGTTAAAATTTTCACAAAGTTTTAAAAAAGCAACACAACAGAATTATTCTATGTGAGGATTATTTTTTTCTAACAATATCAGATCCAAATTGCTTTTGGAATGTTTTAATTTATCACTTTATTTTTTAGTGAAATTGTTTTTTTCATATATAGTACTATTTTGAAATATAAAATGTAATTCTTTTGAAATAATATGTAGTATAAATATTTGAAAATAATGTTTTTGTTATTACACCCTTTATCCATTATCAGACACAAATTTTTTTTTAAAAAAATAAGTCTGAAATTTGACTTTTGCTTTGTTTCTGCAAAAATATCTTTAGTGAATGCTTTAGCACCACATTCTTCATTGCTATTTTGTATTTCATTGCCTCCACAATAATCATTTTGTAGAAGGGCAATGTTGTGAAGCACAAAACAGGATATTATTATAGCTATGGAATTTTGCAGTTTTGTTCCTAAGGGAATGTTAAGACAAGGGTATTGTTTTTTTTTGATATACCAAAACAATATTCAACAACAACATTCAACATGTGTGTACTTCTCAAGTTGTAATTGTATCTGATTTCATTTTCATTTTTGGGTTAGAAAAAGGTGTCATTAAATATTGTTTATAAGGATAGCCAGAATCACCTGAAACATGAACAACATTCAAAAAAAAATCCCTTTTTGTTTCGGTAAAAAAAGGGATTTTTTGAATTTGGTAAAATCTAAATAATGGTTGATAAATATAAATATTTTCTTCATCTAAGAAAAGTTTGAAGTTTGTATGAAATAGCAAAATCAGATATCCATGAAAACTTATAATCACTTTTGCTGAATTATCAAAGAATCAGCTTCTGTTGGAAACTTTATGTACTGATATCTTTTGTTAGCCATTTGAATTGAAATGTTCTAAACCACTGGACAAACAGTTGAGTTTCAGCTGTTCCAAATCTCCTATTATTCTCTAAAAGAGTTTATTTATTGTTATAATCATTTGTTGGTATAAAATGTTGTTATTTAAAAAGGTAATTTAAAATCTACAATAAGAAGGTGCCATTTTCTGATACCATTTCTTGAATATCTACTCACTTGGAATGAACCAGTAGCATAAAACCGAAATGCAATAGCCAGTTGTTGTACAGTTGAAAGAGGGCACCCTCGATTGTTAACATTGTTGTTAATAATGTCATTAGCTAATATTAAAAAGGTTTTTATTGGAAAATCTGTAGCACCTTTTAAATTCTATACCGTGGTAAACTTCTAAAGGATTAGCTCTGTCAATAATAAACCTTGGTATGTGACTTGGCTTATTTTTTTTTCTTCTTCTTCTAAAATTCAGCTCATACCGATTCATTTTTGAACATTTAAAAAAAAGTTTTTTTAATACTTCATGTAATTGTAACTACTTCTCATGAACTCTCTTTTACTCCTTTTACACGTATCACCTCTTTGTATAACTGCAACTATTTATTACTAAATGGAATTTACTTTTATACTGTATCACAAAAATGTGCTTTAATCAACAGCCTTTTATAATGCTAGGATGTTCGACATTTCAAAAAGCTAATAAACATTTCTAATGGCATCAAAATATGACATGTTGAATCATTACATACGAGTTACAGGATGTTTTAAAAGACACACGTTTTCGCAATGTTAATATTCAGTTTTCTGTAATGAATTCATTTAAAAATATACTTTCACAATGTAACCTTCTAAATTAATTAGGTCAATATGCCCAAGTAACTACTTTTGCTTGTTAAAAACTCATTTTCATACTTGCAAAGGTTGTAATAAGTTATATAGTAATAGTAAAGTTTTGTTACGCATCAGCAAAATGATAATGGCGGTCTGTTTTTTTTTTCAAGTTTGGTTTCAAGATTGGTCTGGAGCAGACTTGAAAAAATGACTTGAAAATTCAAAAATTCTCGTTTTTCAAGTCTGACTTCAGTTCAAGTTCGCTTCTTGCATTCCGTTCAAGTCAGACTTGAGATTTGAAGTCTGACTTGAAATTTCAAGTCGGGTTCTTGCATTCGGAAGGAATTTTTGCTCTCTCAAGTCTGGTTTGAAGTCAGACTTGAAAACGGTCTATTTTTAGCGGTTTTCAAGTCTGACTTGAGTTGAAGTTCGCTTTGTGCATTCGCTCAAGTCGCGCTTAAGGTTTGAAGTTCGACTTCAAATTTGAAGTTCGGTTCTTGCATTCCACCCTTAAACACTATTGCATATTATTAGTCACACACACACACACACACACACACACACACACACACACACACACACACACACACACACACACACACACACACACACACACACACACACACACACACACACACACACACACACACACACACACACACACACACATTTATATTTATATATATAGCTATTATTATTAATTATTTGATAAATAATTTAACTATTATTTTTAACATAATAGTTCAATAATCATAAGTTATATAACAAATATACATTATTACTGTATTTTGTAATTATTGTATACATTTTCTTTTATAATCATATTCCTTTCTTTTTCAAGACTAAGGAATTTCTTTAAACTAATTTGATCATAGAATAAAGGGGTTTTATTTAAAGGTTGCTTTTTCTAGTCTTAATTTTGAATTAGGAGTTATCTTTTCTGTTAAAATTTTCGCCAAACTTTGCTTTTAATGCACTTGTCAATAGTTTCATTTTCCTTTTATTCAAAAGAATTGTCATCAATCATTATAGTTCTTTATTTTTTTTATTTTTTATTCTTTCTAGTTTTCAAAATTAACTATTTTTTTTTTTTAGCGACATCGTCTTGTGAATGATTTGCTTAAAGAAGAATTATCGGGTGGAGTTCATGCTTTGTCAATTCAGGTAAAATGCTTTTAGCAATTCTTCCTATTCTAACCAAGGCTCGATATTTTCTGCGTTTAAATCTAAAATCACTGGCTTTACAAGGATTAAAAGCAAGTTAAATATTTGCTTGTCTTATGTATTTTTAAAAATTCTAAAATGAGATTAAAATTAAAATATGCATCTAGGCTAAGACACCTGAACAATGGGCAAAGAACTCTAATATTTCATCATCTCCTCTTTGCTTGGGTGGAAGCAAAAGATAAAACGAAACCCTTGTGCATTTATGCAAATAACGCTTGTCGTTGATTAACTCGTCTTGAAAACGGTTCAGCTTGTTGGCTTGTTGGTTTGTATATTTTGTAACACATGCCTTAAAAGCAGATTATTTTTTATTATCTTTTAATTCACAAAATGAGTTGTATGCATAATGCTTTTAGGAGTATATTATAACCTGCTCACACTCTCTAAATAAAAATTTAGTTATTCTAACTTCATGAATGTCCAGAGACTATTAACATGATTAGTTGAATTCATGAAAAAGCAAAATTCAGAAGTAATTATGCTAAATAGATAAATATTAAAGGTGATATCTTGATTTTGATTCGCCTTGATAAATGTTCTCTCAAATCCCAGATATCTTGATTTATTTATCTTGATATTTACCTAAATACCTAGATATTTTATTTATTTATCTTGATATCTTGATTTTGATTCGCCTTGATAAATGTACTCTCAAATCCCAGATGAAGAAAAAAGATCTAGATATCGAAACTTTGTATTTTTTTTTTTTTTTAACACTCAATAAATTTTTTATTTTTTATCTGATGTTTATTCTATGAGTTGTGTTGTTTATGAGTATATTCTGTATAAATTATGTCGTCTGATTGTATTCTTAGCTAATTTCTACATTTCTGCAAAAAAAACACTCTTCTGTAAAGGCTACAATGGAGAGTGACGCAGTAGCGGGAATTATATCACTGAGGTTTAACTTAAATGGCGATTTTCGTTTTTTTGCATTGACTTACTTTTGATTAATTAAAAAGATAGAAAAATAAGTTATTTTAAACTAGTTTTTAAATAACTAATCTTTAAATAAAGCACAGTAGAAAGTGATGCAATATACAAGACTTTAGTTAATATTCCTGATCCGCTTTAAAAATTAATGAGTTTTGTTAATCTCTAAGGAACTAACCTAAATCTACCAGATATTCACTTATGCAGTTTAAGATATTGGCCGCCAATTGTCTTTGAGGAAAATCTTCTCAATTATTAAGATAGTCCATTGAACTTTAAAATCAATTTACAGCATATAGCAGCATGCAATTTGAATTTCCCAGCGTCAAATAATTTGGGTCATTCTTTATTACGTAAAAAGAGGAAAGTCGAACCTAAGACCACTTAAACCAATCCCATTTTTTAAAATGATGAACCGTTACGGACTAAACCTATTTTCAAATTGGGCTTTCTCATAATTATTTGGTTTCTTTTAACACTTAATCTTTCATCACTTTTAACTCACTTAAAACCGTTTAAAATCCAAAAAAAAGATTTTTTTTTCTTTAACTTAATAGTAGGTATATTTGTAGTTCTTGAGTAAATGGTAGAGATGATTGAAAATTTTTTTGTACTATTATACGAAATTCATGTTTCATGTCGTTAAAGTGAGAATACTGGTCAGCTTTCGATTATGTTCTACAGTGTAAACAATATTTACGTAAGTTAATTATAAACAAAGGTATTTGCATAGTATGTATTTTATAATCAAATTTAGAGTAATCGAATATACTCTCTTCTATCTGCTTCTCTAAACTGCAAAAGCTCCTATTCTTTTTAGTAAATCGAAATAATCTGTCAAAGTTGTGATAAAAGATTAAACTAGGATGAAAATAACATTCGTTACTGATGACCCCCGTTTTTAAACATTCGTTACGAATGCCCACCTTTCAGGTTTCCCATTTATCTTAAACGCATCTTTTTGACTTAATTAAAATTTAGTTCAGCTAAAAAATTTATTCAAAGTATTTTTTAAAAAATTTATTCAAATTTTTTTTTTTGCTAAAAATTTTATTAAAGTTACCTTAAATGTTCATTAAATGTGTAAATTTGAGAACTAAAAATTGAAATTGCCCCTCAATTTCTTATTTCTTTTTGCTTTTAAGTTAAAGACCAATGAGTCAACGTGCTGATCTTTAAAGGATATACAAATACATTTTTCACTTAACAAAATGTGATGCAAAATTTAGAAATCTTTGGAGATGTGGGTTATTTACTTTTAAGTTATGTTAGTTTTTAAGGAAAAGATGGCGAATTTCTTCGTTGAAATTAGCTTATATTGTTTAAGGTAAAAGTTAGTTATTCAAACTCTTCAACTGTTTCCTAGACGATTTTGCGTTTTATCTTTTATGATATTCTGTTTGATTTTTAATGATACTGCATAATGATCTTTAACCGTTTTACGACTTTAACTTCCATGCGTTCAAAGAAAAGCTCACCCGGAAAATACAGAATGTTAGTATTACAAATTCTAAAGAATGTCATTCTTTTAAATAAAGCGTTAAAAATATCGAGAGGATCCTTCGAACTGTCAAAAGCTGACAATAGTTAAAAAGTAGGCACCGCCGATTCGGTTCGTAAAATCCGCAAAAAGCCAATCCGACTTATTTTGCGGATTAAAATAGTCAGTTCGTAAAAATTTTTCGGATTAATAATCCGAAAACTAATTTACGAACCACTAGCGAATTTTTTTTTTGCGGATTCACTTCGCTGTTCGGATTATCAATCCGAAAAATTTTTACGAACCACTAGCGGATTTTTTTTTTTGCGGATTCTCTTTGCTGTTCAGATTATTAATCCGAAAAATTTTTACAAATCAATTTAACTTTAATTTGTTTAGCGAATTATACGAATCGCGTTCCGTTCGCGTCACCATTAAATGGTGTGGTCCAAAAAAATTACGTTTTTATTATGTGCGCGTCCTATAAATAGTGGATTTCTTTTTTATTTTCAATCAGTTCTATTTGGAAATCTTAACATACAACAATTCGTTCAACAGATCAAGTCTACTATTCTTCACCTACATTTATTACGGTAAGCCAATATTATATTAATTTGATTTAAAAGTTAAGAATATTTCAAACTGAATTTTTGCGGGTTTTTTTTTTTTTTTTGTGGATCGAATTCCTTTGCGAATTATTTCGCTTTGCGGATTGCTTCAATTAGTGGATTGGTCCGATAAAATTTATATTGTAATATTTCTTCTACTTAAATATTAACAGAAATAAAAATAGAAATAGAGATAAAAACTAGTTTGAAAAATTGTTACGCTCATTTCAATAATTAAGGCAAATAATTAGTTCTTTTATTGAAAATTTTATGCATGCCTCTAAAATATCATTTATTGTTAAGACGAATATTAAGGAAAATATTCAAATAACTTAATAAATAATTAGTTTTTTTTCGGAAACTGTTTGTATGCATCAAAAACTATCACGTTTTATTAAGGCAAATATTAAGGAAATATTGAGGCAAGTATTTCAATAAAAAGTCAGTAAATCGAAAATGTGATTTGATCCGTGTTTTCGAATTTTTAATCCGAAAAGTAATCCTTATTAACAATCTGATCCGTTTTTGTGGATTTTAAATTCAATAAATAATCTGAAATATTCGTCCGATCCGATATGGCAAACTCAATCTGATTCGTTTCTTTTTTTTTTTTATTTCACTTTTTTTTTCTTTTCAGATGCCTAAGCTGTCTAATATTTGGGAATTCTTCAACAATGTGGAGGAAAACAAGGCAAAATGCAAGGGCTGTGGCAAAATATACTTAATCAATAAAAGCACCACAAGTCCTTTAAGGAACCATTTGAAAAGAGTCCACTTGAATTTATATAAACAATTAGAAAGGAAAGACAAGCAAAAATCAACAATACCAGACATTTTTGATGAGCTTGCCTCTGAAGATTCAGATTTTGAACAAACACAAGAAAGAGGAAAAAAGAGGAGATGTCCACAAACACAAAAAGATACACCAGTATCGCCACAGCCTGGACCAAGTGGAACTTGTGGCACTTCCAACACACAGACACTGCAAGGCAGAAAACAGGCTACCAAACCTGAATGGGAAGTTACTGACATCAATCAAATAAGAACTGTTGTTGACATTACTAAATGGGTGATTGAGGACACTCAACCATTTTCTATTGTAGAAACTGACGCATTCACCCGGATGATGAGAACTGCAACCAACGGTCAATTCAGAACCATTACAGCAAAGAATATATCTACAAAATACATTCCTCTCCTTTTTAAATTCATCAAGGAACAAGTAAAAAACATTTTCAATTCAGACAAGTCAAATCTTGATGGAGTGGCTTTTACATCCGACGTGTGGACCACTGATCACACCAATTTGTCTTTCATGAGCCTTACACTCCACTATATAGATTCAAAGTTCCAATTAAAGCGCTTCTTGGTAGAAATGTCCTACTTCCCCGAACAACATACTGCCGATAATATTGCCAAGAAGCTCAATGAATCTATCAACAAACTGGAACTTGATTTTGGAGTCAAAACCTGGATAACAGTCGACGGTGCAGCTAATGTCCAAGCAGGTGTTAGGAAATCAATTGGGGTTCAAAGTGCAATTTGGTGTGTCGACCACCGTCTAAATCTAGTTGTCAGTGGTGCTGTCGATGATAAAAGATGTCCAAAATGGTCAATTCTCAACCACAAAATAACAAAATTAGTAGGTCACTTCAACCAGTCCTCTCAAAAAGCTATGACTTTAGTTAATGCTGCCAAAGCCTTAAAAAACTCCAGAACGAAGTTAGTACAGAGATGCCCCACAAGATGGAACTCTGACCTCCATCAAATGGAGTCTGTGGTGGATCTTCTTCCGGCGATGCATTCTTTAAAGAATCCGAACCCTACTGTTTCTGGAGGTTGTAAGTTGACAGATCTTTTACCAACAGGTGATGAAGTGGAATCTATTCAATCTGTCATCCGGCTTCTGAGAGGCTTTTCAGAATTCTCTGAGAAATGCAGCAGTGAAAAGAATGTTAGCATCTGTTCCGTTATTAATTGCCTATACAACATCAGAGGAAGATTAGCAAGGGAGATGATCAAGCCAAAAACCGAGGTGTCATCAGAGCTTGCTCACTACTTCAATGAAGATCTAAACAAAAGATTCGAAGGGGAGTTGATGAATATTGAATTCTCTATAGCTCATTTTTTAGATCCTAACAGCAAGGGCATGTGCTTTGTGGATGAGGGGGAAAAATTTGAAGTAGTCAAAACTGCAGTAAAAAAAGCTATGGAAGAACTGTCAAAAAAAGAAATTTTGGCTAGCCAAAGCACTCCTTCCCCTTCAATGTTGGATGATGAAGATGATGACGACTTTGATTTCACTGAACAACTGAGGAAGAAAGTGTTTGGTGCAGGTTACATTAATCCTGGAGGTGAAACAAGCACCAAGAAAGCCATTTCTACTGAAATTGAGGGGTATTTGAATTCAAAACCAGTTCCAGCAAATACAAATGTACTGGAATTCTGGAAACAAAACCAGTATATTTACCCAATAATGTCAAGGCTGGCCAGAAAAAACCTCTGTATACCTGCTGCATCATCAACATCTGAAAGAGTTTTCTCAACAGCAGGGTATATATACAGCTCTAGAAGAACCAATCTTTCAATCTCAAAGGTTGAGATGTTGGTATATATGAAAGAAAACACTAAGCAACTCAGTAAAATTCAAGACATTGTGTGGCCAGGAAATGAATTTGGAAAATGATTAACTTTCAGTGTGATTTTGACTTTTTTTTATTTCTTAACAAGGAAATCATTTCGTTTCATTGTATATTTGAATATTATAAATAAATAAAAATGAATCTTAATTCGAAAGCTTTTTTTATAAATCCGTAAAAATAATATCGGTTCGGATTCCAATTCGAAAAAAATTTTTCGAATTGCAATCCGATCCGAAAGTATCGAATCGGATTGCAATCCGAAAAAATAATCCGAAAAAATTTTAACGAATTATTTTCCGATAAATTATTTTCGGATCAAATCAATCCGTAAGTAGTTTGAACCGTTTAGCATAGATAATTCGGTGCACAATCCGCAAACCGATAAACAGTAACGAATCGGCGGTCTCTATTAAAAAGTGATTTTTGTAGTCACGTGTGTATTGACGTCAAATTAGTTTTGTTCTTGAAAAATTATTTATTTCAAAATTTATTGTTAACCATGTTTTAGATAAAAAATAATGTTGATGTTGGGAAAGCAAATTAAAAAAATATATATATAGAATGAAAGTAGAAAATAATGTTGATGTTGGGAAGCCAAATTAAAAAATAATATGAATATAGAATGAAAGTAGAAAATGTAAAAAAAAAAAAAAAATGACTCGAATGTAAATTTCAATTTAAAACAAAAACTACAAATAGCAGGTAGAAAGTATCTAATTTCTTGTCTCTAATATTGATTATCTTGAAGAAAATCAAAAAAAAAAAAAAGATGTTTAATTTTTGCTTTTCATACTTAAGTAGGGAGCTTAGGCAATTTTTATAGCCAATGTAAATCTTTTTTATTTAAAATGCATTGGATTCCTCAATATATTTTATTTTCAAAATGGTTTCAACCATTTCTGTAGCTTATTTAGTTCCAAAGATATTCGTGTTTTAATATTTTCAATTCATATACATTTTATGAAATATTTCCGTAGAGTTTCTCGTTTGGCACCGAAAAAAAAAAAACTTTATCTTTTTTTTTTTCTTGCGCAAAAAGTTGCGTTAACAATAAAATATCTAAAGACGGGGGAAATTTATAAAATTTCCACTTAGAAAACAAAAAACCCACCCTATTAGATAACGAAAAACAAAAAAAAAACAAAAACTGATTGACATAATAAATAAATAGTTGCAGAATCTATTTTTATGTGGGGACGAAAGAATTAGCTTAATTTACTTGTATATAAATAAAACTGAAACATGTAAAGTTAAATAACTTTATCAATTCTAAAGCAAAACGACCCAGCAAACATTAAGCAGGCGGACCGACATCGGACCACTATCAGCACTTATGCCGTGCCGACGTCGGCCGCCCGCTGCGTTGCCGCGTAGGCTTGCACATCGTATTTACATCGTTCCGTTAGCGGAAAGCTGCAGGCGGTTCGGCAGCGGACCGATGGCGGCAAATCGACAACTTTTGAACAACGGTCCGTCAGCGGCAAACCGATGATAAAGCGATAGCATAGGACCTATAATAAGTTTTCACTAAGATTTGAATGCATTGATATACATATTATTTTTGTGTTTTTGTTTGAATAGAACGCACTTATCGTTTGCAAAATTGTGTATATCTTTCAGCGCAATTTTTACTCATAAAAGAATGGCAAATCCTGCCGATGCCTGGAAGGCACATCAAATACCTTTTGACTTTGTGCATAGGCATATAGCCATTAAATACGAATTTATCATACTAAAATTCTCCTTGCACCAAAAAACACTAACCCCAACTGTAAATCATTAGGTCATACGTGGCAACGCTTAAGCTCGGTGAACAAAAAGAATAATCAGAAGTTATAATAAAAATCATTTTAAGATTGCAATTTACAATTACAATATGAATATTAAAGTCACAATAATTTTTTTTTATTTAAAACAGAATATATAAAATATTAGTATTTATAGATTATTGCTTAACTTGCGTTTAGCGAACGTTTAAAATATAAAATAAATAGTTAATTTTAAACACATCTTTAAGTTTAGTTTATTCTCATTTCAATCGAAAACTAAATATACTCGGAAAGCCATAATGTGTTGAAAATCGATTTACGTTGCAGACTGCAGACTTCTAGCATTTACCTGAAAGCAGACAATGATATATAATGAAAATATTGAAACAGTTAAGTTTAGAGCTATTATAACAAAGATAATAAACTTACCTTCTCAGCCCTTAAAAACGTTTTTGTTTAAAATAGTCTGATCATCAGTTTTATTGACAAATAACTCCAGATACTAAGTTTATCTACATTGAATAAATATAAATTTAATTTTATTATTTAAGCATAATTTAAAACATAAAAGCAACAAAAACATTGCTTAATTATATTGCTACATTATCTTAACTAAGGAAACATCTTTATAAAAAACTATATAAAAATAAAGTCATATTGCGTGCCTTTTTTTAAAAATAAAACTTCATATACAGTAACCTTAAATACTCTACCTGGTATACCAATTCCTATCAATACGCTTGAGGGGCTAATGAACAATAAAAAAAAAATTGTTATTTCATTAAAAAAAATTATCTTTACTTTTAATTTTAAGTTAACAAATAAAATAGTATTTAAAAATGATATACTTATATGCCAGGTTGGAAATCAAACTGTGAAACCCACAGCAACTTAAGGGCAATGGTGAACCTTTTTCAAACCATAGGCCTAAGACACAAGTGCAGATCTGAAAAAGAATGAATCAAAGACAGAACACATCAATAAAAATATAATTTGATGAACTAAAATATACTTTGCACATTGAACATAGTTTTCACCATGCAAATAAAAACATAGCACATATACTATGAAAATACCTTGAAAAAATATAAAGAAAGCCAAATAGTTGAATGAAATAAAATGGTTTAGTAAATAAGTATATAATTTTTTCAAACAATAGACAGACTCCAGAACTTATATTTTGGATTTCTTTCAAAAACAACATTGAAACAAATAACATTAAAATAATAAAATCTTACTTTATTCACTGGTAACATTTAATATCACAATCAATTTAAATTCTCTTTAACAATCTCATATACAAGAGGTTACAGTAAAAGGGAATGAAAATGAAAAACATGGAAACAGTAATATTTATTGCACAAATACTTTACTCCATTGAGTTTAAAATAAAAAAATACTTAAAAATATATTAAATATTGTAAAATAAAGATAACAAATTTGTAAATAAAGACAACAACTTTGTAAATAAAGATAAAAAATTTGTAAATAAAGATAACAAATTTGTAAGTAAAGATAACAAATTTGTAAATAAAGATAACGAATTTGTAAATAAAGATGTTTATTTCATTTAAAAATGTTATTCATCTTCTGAACTAAAATATGCCTCTTTATTTAATGGCATTGGAAAACTTGATGTAGGCATCAGTTTTCTCTTGGCCATTTTGTCCAAAAGCTCATTATTGAAACTTATATAAATTTACATAAATTGTTTTATTTACTAAAGCTGGTATATATTAAAAAATACATATAATATAAATCGCTGGGTATATTTGGACATTATAAAAAATAATTTGAAATCAGATGCTGCTAAATTAAAGTTAGGAAATAATTGGATATTTCAACAGGATCGAGATCCAAAACACACTGCTTATGTTGTAAAATCATGGTTGCTCTACAATATTCCAAAACAACTGCATTCTCCTCCCCAATCACCAGACTTTAACCAAATAGAGAATGTGTGGGATTATTTAGACAGACAAGCAGGAAACAGAATAACAAATGTTAATATGCTAAAAAAATATCTTACTAGGAGAATGGAATAAAATTCTGTCTTCTTATACCAAAAAATTAGTGTCACTGATGAACAGAAGATTAAAAGCTTGTGTAAATGCCAATGGATGCTCAACAAAATACTAAAGATTTTTTAATTTTTCATATTCTTGTTTTTTTTACAAGTTTTATTTAGTGTAGGAAAACTTTTGTGACATTATAAATTCAAAAATCAAACTTTTTCAGTTTTACAAATAAATATTTTTATTTAGTTAAATATTTTTATTTAGTTAATTATTTTTTATTTCTTGTACAATATATTCTTGTTACTTTGATATAAAATTATTTTTTTGCATTTAAAATGGTTTTTATTAAGTGTTTTCTCTAAATTGTAAGGTGTACGAAAACCTTTGTGACTGACTGTGTATATATATATATATATATATATATATATATATATATATATATATATATATATATATATATATATAATTAGTCTTTTTAATTTTGAGTCTTATAAAAATAGATTGAATCTATATCCATACTTTATATCAATATCTAAACTTAATATCATAAAGTATTGCTATAAGTATAGCTATAAGATTATAAGAATGTTAAAATCATATAACTTTTAATATTTATAAGCAATAATTATAGCTATATTTTATAATATAAAGTATAGATATAGATTCAATATAAATTTATATACATAATTTATATTTTAAAACTAAAAATTAATTTGATTTTTTTTTTTACATCTTATTTATTTAATACTTACTGTTTTACTTAGTATATAATTTTATCAGAGTTATAAATATCAAGTAAACTATTGTTAAAAAATAAATGTAATATCAATTTTGAGCATAAATTTAAACACTAATAAGTTATAATCAGTTAATTTATTATAAAACAGTCACAATTTAAACATCAATCAATCTAAGTCTCACCAAGAGCAGGCATTTCAATCGAAATGCCTGCTTTTGGTGTTATAACGACAGCTTACCGCTATCCAAAAGCCAACTCTGGATTTGTGTTGGCAAAACTGTAATGTATCGCCATGTGTTTACCGAAGCTGGCATGCCGATTTAAAAACGTATTCTCAACGAAGCGTTTTGCCGTTTTTCAGCCGAAGGCGGTAAGCCAACACAAAACGAGATAACGGTCCATCATCGGTTAGCCAGCAGCGGCAATCCGCATTAGGCATCACAGTGGGCCAGCAGCGGCATACCGGCGGCGGCTTTACGCATCACGGTCCGCTGAAAGCATGTTTGCTGGGGATGTCCCCAAAAAATTATGGCCGTGGATAGAGTGCCGAAAGTCGGCACTTAAACGAAATTTGCTTATAGTGCCGGAAGCCCGTTTATTGGTTGAAAAAGTCACGTGTCAAAACAAATTTCTGTTTCATATATTTTAAATTCCAACCATTTGGAAAATATTTGAACCACAGGTAGAATTCCCTTAAAAACTTCGTAAATTTTCAAAATGGAGTACATCCGTTACAGGTCAACTATTTGAACTTTTTTTATTGTGATTTGAAAATACCTATTTCAGGGCTTTTCTGCCCTGGAAGTCGTTATCCTTGTTTTGCTATATTTAGTGAGAATTAGCAGAGTGAACTTTCTGATTTTTTCAAAGATTCCCCTTAAAAACTACAAGGAACATAATTGTATTTATATGGATGAAAAATTTCTGAAAGTTCTAAATTTTTTTTCTTATTGTATCTGAAGTCAGTGTAGTATGATATATAAGGAGGCTTGCTAACTAAGTCTAACAAAAAAAGCATTTTAGCTAGTAAAGTCTCTTAAAAACTACACAATTTCCCCCTTAAATACTATATTAGGTAAAATATGCCTCCACAAGCTTACTTAGAATAGCCAGGAATGGAGAGAATGTTTATACTGATTTTCTTTAACTAAAAAATGGTAAAATTGCTATAAGTGGTACCTTTCTGTTCATTTTGTGTTCATAATCTCTAATTAAGTATGTATATTCTTTATTTTTAGTGTTTAAATAAAATAATAGTATGGGAAAACCGCAGTTAATTTTTAAGATTTCTGCTGGTAGAAAAAGAAGTAGAACAAAAACAAAGCAAGAAACCCGAGCTGAAGCAACGGTTTACTGAGAGGACATAAGAGCTAAAGAAAATCAAATATCAGAGGCAGTAGATTGGTGCACAGAAAATGAAAAAGCAGACCAGTTGTGCTTCTATCAGATGGTCATTCGTTGCGGTTTGACTTTAAAGTTCCTCATTTTTTGTGTGAAAAGCAAATCAATTTATTTGTGTCTCTGCATGATGCTACTGGAGTCACACAGCTACTAGACCAAGCACCAAATCAACAGCTCCATCGATATTATAATAACTAGCGAGATGAGCTCTTTTCCTCTTTCCAGAAAATAAATTGAGAAAGGTTCATGAATATCCCAGAAATAATGTGGAACAATTGGGTATCCACTGCCAATATTGTAGCAGCCGCCAAGAGAGTTGGTATAAGTAAGAATGGTCTTAATGTTGATGATATGCAACAGGATAAATTTGAACAAGCAGCTCTCCTTATTGAAAAAACTGATGATGTTAATCTACAATCTTCTACTCCTAAGAAAATAAGTGTAACCTCAAAAGACGGACCCTTGGCAACAACTCCAAGATCACAATCTAAAGTCGCCCAAACAAAAGGAAGGTATGGTTCAGCTGAATATTTGAAATCAATGTATGAAATGTCAAAATCATTCATTGAGAGAAGCCTCAATTATTTGACTCAGAGATGTTTTTTTAGATGAAATGTTTGTTTATTGCATGTCTCTTTTTCAGAATATTTTATGGTATTCATATTTTTTTTTGTCATTTTATGTTATTCAAAAAATATTTATTGCTGTTATTAAAGCTGTACTTAAATCTATACTTTTTTTTTGTTAAACTGTATTAAATCTATACTTTTCTTATCATTTTTCATATTTCCTATTATTCAAAATATACATTGTTGTTGTGTTAAAAGCTTGATTTCCTATTTTAAAACTAGTGACCCCTTAAAAACTACTTCCATAGCACTGCAAAAAAAATACAAAATAAACATCTTTAAGAGTTTGTAAATTATTAAATATTACATTGGTGGATTAGAACAAGTCTAACATTACCTAGAAATATGATAATTGCAAACTTAAAATTAAATTTTAAAAAAATAGGAGGTCATAATGCATAAAATTGAAGCATTTTTAACCCTAAAAATTTGATTTGCATTCTCTTTTTGAGAATTTTAAAATTGTAAAAGAGGTAAATTTTTAATTAATTTGTCATCTAGTATGTTTAGAGATACTGATTAAATCATTGTTTAATAATCTCATTGACATTAGTGGAACCCAGAGCTGGAAGTTTACACGTGTAGTGTTTAAGGGGGTATGTATTTTTAAGGGAATTCTACCTTTATATATTTGAAAAATTTCATTTCATTCATACTGTCAACTAGTTTTGCATGCATAGATACATTTTTATCATTTGTAGATTTAAAATCAGCTCCACAGATTTGAAGCTGATAGAAAAACCATTCCAAGAAAAGCTGCTATAATAGCTCCACAGATAAAGTATTATTATATAAAGTATTGTTGTATACATGGTGGAAGGAAATTTACAAATAAAGTCAATGGAAAAAGTCAAACTTTGTTAGCACTTTTTTTATTTTATAACTTTATTATTATTAATGGAGAATTTATTATAAATAAAGGTTTAAGAAAATAAATTGATAACTTATTTATGCATAGGAAATAAACAATGTTCTAATTTAAATGCCTTATTTCATCAAAGGATAGCATATTTATTTCATGAAAAAATAACCGATTTTGAACATCTTTATTATAGAACTTATAAGAAAGAGTGCCCATTCTTCTTAATTTTTAAAGCATCAGAAGGTGGTGGATGAATATATATTTGTGGAGCTATTATAGCAGCTTTTGTTGAATGGTTTTTCTAGCAGCTTCAATTGTTTTGGCGTCACGAACCCACAACTCCACAAAATGAGAATCTTCATATTTCTTAACAACTGATTTTAAATCTTCAAATGATAAAAATGTATTTTTGCATGCAAAACTAGTTGACATCTTTTAAGTATGAATGAAATGAAATTTTTCAAATATATAGTTCAAATATTTTCCCAACAATTTGAATTTAAAATATATGAAATCGAAATTTGTTTTGACACGTGACATTTTCAACCAATAAACGGGCTTCCGGCACTATAAGCAAATTTCGTTAGAGTGCCGACTTTCGGCACTCTATCCACGGCCAAAAATTATTGTAGTGCAACCTTTTCTAAAAAAAATAACATCTATATATACATATATACTATTTATTTTCATGGGTGGGTTTTCATTCTTCAACATCTACATAAAATCATTTGTTGCGTTTTTTAGACGAATTTTTTCAAAAACGTACGATATATATTTTTCCGCGATAAAATGTCACGTGACAAAACTCCCTAATTTAAGGATGATAATTTGTTTTTTAAAAAAAAAAAAAGATTTAAAATAGTACTATAATATCTTAAATCATTGAATCTACAACAAGGCTTTTTGAACGAATTTTAAGTATGTAAAAGGGGAAGATAATGATAAGATGATGGAAACTTTTAACTCTGTCCAATCAAAACCTTACAAAGGGCCTGGAGACACAGTATTCATTTGCAAACAAACTCGTACACGAAAACCAAGAGTCGTGAAAAACACTATAATTCTCATTTTACAAAAAACTATTTGAAAATGATTAAGCCTGAATTTGAAAAACGATTGCGCTGCTAGAGGTTCGGGGGAGGAGAGAAAAAAGGAGAGAGGCGTAGTTGCTATTGCTTCTATTTCACTCTAATATTATTTCTTCATAGTATTCGGCTACTTCAGACCTTTTATTTAAACCGAATTTTCGAAACAACGTTTGGCAGGCTTGCATTTTTGTTTTTACTATACATTTACGTTTACTAGAACGTCATTAATTTCAAATGATATATTTTTATAATAGAAACAGAGGAATTCTCTGTATGTATTTTACAAAAAAACTGTGTTTGCTAATTACTTATAAAAGATTTTTTTGTTTTTTTGGTACTCAGCGTAGGTATCATAGAAAATATTCGACCATTTATAATTTTTCTAATTTTTTGGTTTCTCTTTGCCAACTTCAACAAAGTTGTACGAGTTATGGGAAAAAGATAAAGAAGTCGCAATATTAGTTCATGAAGACATTTAGGAAAGTAGCAAAAAATGAAGACTATTTTTTCTCAATGTATTCTGTATTATGGGAAGGTTCACGGTGAATGCAGTAAATTTATTTCAAGCAAACTCGGATTAAATTCTATTATCATACTCCAGATTAAGTTTGTTTTTAAAAGTACTCATTCATAATCAATTTATTTTACAATTTACGTCAATATTATTGATGTTAAAAGTATGAACCTTTTAAACATAATCGCATTCCTTTTTCATGATTATTTTAAACGGATACCCGTTCCTACTTTCTACCTCTAAAAACTAAAAGAATTTTGATTTCCACTAATGGATTCATCTAAGATGTCCTGTTCTCATTCATAAGCTCTTAATGCAACTGTTTTAAAGGAGATTCCACTGCTTTTTCTTAAAACTTGAACAGGATTTTTTCTATTAGTAATTTCAATTTCAATATTAAAAAAATTTTCTTTTGCATTTCCAGTAATATAAACTAAGAAGAAGATACAACGATATAACTAATAATATAAACAATCAATAAAAGATAAAAAAAAACTTTTTGAATGAAAATGATTCCATTAATATTTCTTATTAAGGTCAAAGTTATTTTTCAAAATGCTTTAGTAGTAGATCTTTTTTCGTTAAAACTCCAAGATCTTTTTAACATTATCACACTTCTTCGTTTTCTATTGTTGTTCAACGCCAACGATCTTATCGGCCGAATCAACTGTCCCCTCCAGCCTCATCAAATCTAAGTTGTTCTAACTGTGTTGATGCACGAGACAGAATTGTTAATCTTTTGTATCGCAAGAATGGGATTTTCCAGAACTTCAATGAACATTTTAACCTTAACTTCAGTGTAAATGTTTCAATTGTTAAAACATTGTTATTTTGAGCGAATTTCATATTACTATAAATAAATACTTGCTTTTTTAGATTGAAACTATCTTTTCATGTTTTGCAGTAGCTCTGGTAATTCAGTTTTTGCTTGGAATTTTACTATAGAAAACTATTAAGCCTAGATAATATAATATATTCCTTTATTATTATTTTATTATTACTATTATTTTTACCTTAATCTTGAATTAACGAAAATATTCGGAAGGAAAATATAAATGGAATTTTTTTGCTCCCAAAAATTTCTTAAGACAGATGCAAGTTTTCAAAGTTATTTCTAACTAATTATTTTGCAGACCTTTCTTTCTAAAACTCTGTCCGCCATCTTTATGGTAATGAACAACACAAAACAACAACAAATATAACCCGATGGGATACCGTGAATGTAAACGATTATGATACCATAAGAATAATGAAACGCGTAAAATGGTGCATTGAGTTGGGTACTGTTTTATTGGTATAAAAATGAGCTAAGTTCGATAGTTCAAATAAGTAATTCGTGCTACAGTATCATAGCTTTTTAAGTATTTAAGATTTCTTCTTTAGCACTTTATTAAAAGCTTCCGAGACCTCTTTAATATTTAATAAGCAGTTTGAGCTGGTACCTAATGATACCTCTATATTTATACCTATGCATATTAATGCCTGATTGTATTGGTACCTATTTCTATTTTTACCCATATATATTTCTACCTATTATATTTATATTTGTAAATACGAATGATTACTTATTTGTTACATGTATGATTTAACATTATACAGATGATTGGGAATATTTCATTTAACATCTTATCATTAGGATCTTAATACATTGCAGTTTTAATGTTGTATATGAGGTTTCAATCATTTACAAAAGTGTTCCCTGTGTGTGTTGGTACATATATACCTACATGTCTGTTATATACATACATGTGTGTGTGTGATGATACATATATGCTTACATGCATGCATACATATGTATGTATGTATGTATGTATGTATGTATGTATGTATGTATGTATGTATGTATGTATGTATGTATGTATGTATGTATGTATGTATGTATGTATGTATGTATGTATGTATGTATGCATAAACAAAAATCTCATATAGAACATAAAAACATTCAAAAGGCAGAAAAAAACTGAAGTAAAATAAGTAAATCCAAAATAATATTTAACAATCCTATGCATAAGTAAAATAAGCAGTTATTTTAGCATTGTATAGCTATGATTTCTTAATTGAATTAGACAGTGCATTTCAGCTTCTTTGATTAAAGAAAAACTAAAATCTAGCATGAGTGCTAATGCATGTTGAGCAGTGTTGTGGGAACTTTGATTAAATGTGTATTGTTTTAGCCCTGGAAATATTCTGATGAGTCAAAGGGTTGATCATATTTTTTCAGTTAAGATTCTACCAAAAAATTGTTTTGATAGAATCTTAACTGAAAAAATATGATCAACCCTTCAACAATATTTTTCTGAATAAAGTAATGATGTATTGCTTTAATGATATTTTCATTAAAAAATATGATCAACCATTTAGTAATAGTTTTCTGAATGATGACTTTCTGATGCATAGTAATTTTGTCAAAAAAAGTCTAGATATATGTTTTGTATATTACTTTAGCTTTTTATTTTAATAAAATATTTGCATTATTTAAATAAGCAAATAAATCAATCAGTTAGAGACTTATCTGATTGTAAAACAACTAAAGTTGGAAATGATCGTTTCAGCTTAAAGATGATGAAAAAACTTTTTCAAGGAAATAGAACAGGTTGGATTGGAAAGCAATTTCAAGTTGGTCGCTATTTTTGCACAGTTGAAGATGTTGTTGCAGAAGGTTTATTTTTAACTCTTTTTCATTCACCAGTGTTAATCTTTGCTATTTTCCAATCTTTTAAGTTAAGAAATATTTAAAACACATATCAATGCAGGTATTTTATTCTAGGTATATTTATGTATATTTATGCAAATTTATGTAAATTTATGTACATTTATTAATTGTAAAATTAAGAATAAAATATTTCAAGTGATACTTTACAGTCAGGCTATTTTGTAAATAAAAAGATCCTAATTAATTTTGACTACTGATGACTATTTCAAAGAATTAATTTGTTATTGATACTATAAGGTAGTTTAAAAAATAAATATAAAATAGCCTTGAACATGACACTTAAAGATGAAACTAAAATTTTTGTTTAACTTCCTTTGTGGTAAATATGTGTGATGATCAAATCAATTTATAGTTAAATAAATGTTTACATTTGTTGTAATAAATCAAAAAAAAAAAGTCTTCAAAATAATTTGTTTCAAGGGAAATTAAGTTGTTTAAATTTATAATTATTATATGGTAATAGTTTGAGAATCATGTCAACCATAGAAACCATGACAGATTTATTAAAATGTAAAAGCAAATGTATTTTTTAAAGTTCTTTAAATTAAAATTTATTTTGCATCTTTAAATCATTATGGTATTTTTAAAGACGCAATTTATATATAAGAGCTATTTATGAAAGTTTACTTTCTTTAAAGTAAATATGTTGTGTTGACTGCAGCGTTGTAGCGGTACTTAATGAACTTTAAATCATGAGTAAAAATGTTTTACATTTGAAATAGATTCATATTTTTCTTCACAAACTCTACTCTCCTGGTCAACTTGATCCCATTTTTCATCCTAGAGATGTGCCCTTGCTTAATTCCACACCAGAATATCTGAATGTTTTGGAAAATTGAACAATCAATAACAGAATTCCAAGAATTATTTAATTTAAGGAATTTACTTTGAAAATTTAAGCTCAAAAACAGTTCATTAGATATTTAGGTTAAAAATTTTAAACTTGTTAGTTAGTTAATTGTGAGAGAAATATTGATCATAAAGTATAAATCCAATTAGAATGTTTTTAAGTTACAAAATTTGGAAATTGCCCACTTTCACTTTCACTTTCTTTCGTGCTCACAAAAATCATCGTTTATTATGAACAAGAAAAAAAGTTTTAAAGTTCGATACAAAATTCGAAAACATCCAAAAAACAAACACCACTATCTTAAAAAAAATAAAAAAAATAAAAAAATGTTTAAAAAAATAAATTAAAAAAACACAAAGTTTAAATTAAAGTGTCAATATCATGAGCTTGAAAATATCACAAAGTGTCTGTTTAAAAGTTTCTTCTCGTTTCTTAGTATTTTGAAGTATTTGAAACTAAAAACTAAATGCACCCATGTTGAGTTTTTACAATATTAAAGCTTAACAGTGTGATTATAAGGTTTTTGCATGATTGCTTGAAATTTCTTGATGTGTTGACCTTTCACTGTGCCTACTATTTAGTTGTATGGTGGCTAATGGTTGCAAAACAGTTCCATTCAAATAAAACATAAAATGTTTTCTAATTGAAGTATAAATGTTGCAGTTTTTTCACTGTCTTGGACATCCACACATAAAGAAATCCTTTTTTGAAATCTGGTATAATCTTTTACTTGTTTTACTAGCGGTTGCTACATTTGTTACATAGTCAGATATGAAACATGATATATGCTTGATAAAGTCCTATTGTTTAAATGCATTTGTAGGATGCAAAGATTCATGCTGTGTATTCCAATAGTAGCTCTGTACCTCTGAGCTAAAATGCATAATTTTCAGGAAAGTCTACCAGAATTGAAATACTGGAGTTTTTTAACTTTCATAATTTTTATAACCACTTGGGTAGGTACCTAGTTTTATACCCAGATTGATTCTGTCATAGCAAATTACTTTAAGATAGTAAGTATAAAATAATTTTTATGCTCACCATCTTTAAAGGAAATCTAAAGACAATTGTTCAGTGGGCTGGGTGATTTGGTGGGGAATAACCCCTATGCAGTTATTTAATTTTTTGTAAACATTTGAAAGTGTAATTATACAAAGTTTATGCAAAAATAATAAAATTGAATTATTTCTACTGTTGAAACAAAAAATTTTTAAGATATGAAATAACTGCATAACTTCAAAAAGAGGAATGTTTAATTTGCACAGTTCTTTTACTGTTGATTAATTACAAATCTTCTTACGCAATAAATTAATTACAAATGGTGTAATACAATTCAAAAAATGCTAAATGTGACATATTCAGATTAGTTTTCCCCATGGGTCCTGTTAAAATAAAAAAGTAAAAATAATAATCATAATCATTTTGCACCATAGTAAAAGTAAACTTATCTGTTTATATTCTTTGTATTTATCAAACTATGCTATCATAAAAGTTGTTGAAAAAAAGGTAAAAGTGTAGGACATCCTATGGTAGGTAATTAAAATTGTCTTGAATATTAAACAAGATTAAAAGTAGCAATTCTTTTATAAACTTTCAGGAGGCTTTGCATTAGTATTTGTTGTCCGCACTCCTAGTGGTCAGAAGTTTGCTTTAAAGAGGTTGTCTGTTAACGAGAAAGCTGATCTTAAAGTTTGCAAACAAGAAATTGAAATTATGGTATTATTTCTTACAACGCCTTATTTTTTAATAGTTCTGAACTTAAGAGCTGCATAAGAGATTATGTTTAAATTGCATATTGTTTGTAAAATAATGTCTTTAAAATTTTTAAGTTATGTGTTACATTCAGTTTACTTCAACCATTTTTTTTTTTTATAAACTTTTTTTTATTTAGAATCTTTTATAATTTATTTTTGTTTTGATTTAATTTTATATTTTTTTATTTACAGCTTTAATAATTTTTTTTTTTTTTTGAGTTTTTGTTTCAATAATTTTGATTTTAAAATTTCAACTTCCTACAAAAATTAAAAAAAATTAATAACTTCATTTTTACTTTTATGCAACTTGTCTCACTGAAGTTGAAATAATATTTAGATAAATTTCTGCATACTTGATGTTAGTGGAGCATTTCTGTTATCTTTAAAATTACTTTTTTAATTAGAAACTGCTGTCAGGTCACAAAAACACCATCACTTTCCTTGACTCAGCTATAAATGTCCTTCAGCCAGGAATATATGAAGTACTGATACTCATGGAAATGTGTAAAGGTATAAACTACGTGCTTTTAATGCTTTTCAATTTTTTTTTTTTTTTTTTTACAATGTTTAATAAAATTTTTTTTTTGCTTTATTATGATGATAAATTGATGTTTCCCAAATTTCCATATTTCGTTCTGAGTTTTAAAAAAGCTTTTTTTAATCCATGTTTTTTTTTTTTTTTTTTTTTTGATTATTAATAATTATATAATTTTTGATAATAATTTTGAAAACATTAAAGCAATAATTGTGTTTATGGAACAGTGTTAAAAAAAATGAAGAGTGCTTGTTAATGCATAATATTATTGTCATAGTTGTCTTTAGCAAAAAAAAAAGTTGTTTTAAAAAATTTTGTCCAGTTAGAGATTTTGTGTGCATTTTTATTGAGTTTTAAGACAATTTCACAGGTACAAGTAGAGTTTATTGTATTCTAATCAACATTTAAGTAAAGTTGTTAAAGTATCAACAATACTTAAAAATTTATGTAAAGACGACTTTATTTTCTTACGAGACTATTCATCACAGATGCCACAGATGATATTCATTGAATTTAGCATCCAGCACCATTTTTCCCTTTGGAAAAATCTTATATAATGCTGAATTTGATTTTTCATTAATTTTGTGGTAGTAACCAATATTTTGTTAATGTTGTGAAATAATGGGTTCTGGGTGTGTTGTAATTTTAGACTATTCAAAATTGTTTTGAAGAGTTTGTAAAAGTATGGGAAATATGATTGGCAAATTATGTGAAACATTTGTGCCCTACTCACCTCCACCCTCCCATGCTGAAAAATAGAAACATAATAGCACATACATATAAACATAACAACATTTATATGTAAGCACATCATGCACATACAGCATATATGTATAGCAGCACAAATTTGTATACATGACATGACAACAACTAACCATTATAGATATCATAATAATTATTAAAAAATATAACTGATCATCATAGATAGTCATACTATTTACTTTTTGTTTATCTTCATTTTGACTTTTCTAATTTCTTAGTCTGTTTAGTTTTTTTTTTTTTTTTTTTTGTATCACTTGCCAAATTTCAAATTTATATTAGGGTTACATAAACCTCACAGTGTAAGCTTTGAGCTGCTAAATATACTGACTGTAATATCAGGTTTTAATATCTTCATTCAACTAAATTGCTTTGGCGTGGATGTTTTGATAAATAAAATGATAGTAGAGACGTTCAATTGTCTAATAAAATCATAATTTTTATTTTATTTATTGTCTTCTGAAGATTTTTTTTTTTTCTTAGGTAGTGTGATCGATTTAATGAATGAAAATTTGAATTCAGGCTTCTCAGAAAAGATGGTGCTGAAGATGTTTTGTGATACTTGTGAAGTTTTAGCATTGCTTCATAGTCACAATCCTCCCATACTGCATCGAGACCTGAAGGTCTATAACTTTACTATTGATTTTTCAAATATTCAATGATAAAAGTTAAGGGTAGATTAATTAAGAAATTTTGTTAATTTTAATGATATAAGTTAAATTTTAAATTAAGGTTGAAAATATTTTGATGAAAGAAAATGGGGATTTTGTTCTTTGCGATTTTGGAAGCGCTACAATGGGTGCGATGAACACTAGTATAGATAGTATTCGAGCGATTGAAGATGACATACTAAAGTACTTTAGTTTATTAGTTATATATTTTGTACACTTGTATGTTTTGTACCATCATCATCATCATCATCATCATCATCATCATCATCATCATCATCATCATCATCATCATCATCATCATCATCATCATCATCATCATCATCATCATCATCATTACTATTTTTGTTTTATTATTATTATCATTGTCATCGTTATTGTAATTGTTATTGTTATTGTTATTGTTACTATTATTATTATTACTATTATTATTATTATTATTGTTATTGTTATTATTATTATTATTATTATTATTATTATTATTATTATTATTATTATTATTATTATTATTATTATTATTATTATTATTATTATTACTATTATTAGTTTTAGTATTATCATTTACTGTTAATTATTAAAGAAAAAGTTAATTTTTCCATAACTTAATTTTTTTCAGGTACACTACAGTTTCATACCGCTCCCCAGAGATGATTGACCTTTATTCTGGTCATGTTATTGATGCTAAATCTGACATCTGGGTGAAACATCATATTTTTATTAAAAATAAAGTTTGATGACTGTTTCAATTTCCCAAATATTACAATAATTTTTTTCTGTATTGCTATTCCTGTTTATCTTGTAGGCTTTAGGTTGTCTCTTGTTCAAATTTTGTTTCTTTGTCCCTCCTTTTGGGGAAAGTACATTAGCTATTCAAAGTGGCCACTTTTCGTTCCCTGAAAACTCAAAGTACTCCAAAGAACTTCATAATTTAATCTGTAAGTGATTCTTTTTTAGTTATTTTTAATAATAATGATGAGGATGGTTCTTCACTGTTAATATTTTTCTATTGCATTGAAGTTTCTACTTAAACCACTAACATATTTCTTTTGAAAAAACTTATTTTAAAAAATTACAGCTAAAGTTGTATAGTTTGAATTTGAATTAAAAAGATTTTTAAGGTAAATGTTGCTCATGAGCTCTAATGTTATTAAAACACCTTTTTTACATGCTTTTAAAACTTGTTGCTTCAGAAATAAAACCACTTTTTAATTTTTAGCCTTCATTCTAATCCCTGATCCAGCAAAAAGGCCTGACATATACCAAGTATCACAAATAGCCTTCAAGCTTGCTGGATATTCAAATCCTCCTGTAGCAAACTTTGAGGTAACAAGTTGATTTCTATTTACCCAAAAAGTTGTTTTTAAATTCAAGATTTTGATTACTTTTTTTAAAAAATCTTAGACTCGTTCAGGCGATCTTCCAGTAAATCCATCAAATGACTCCCAATCTGGAAAAAAGAGGTTATATTTTTAGTTTAACGTTAATGAGCTCCTTCATTTGGATTAACTATCTTTGAATTATTATTTTTTTATTATTATTAAAACTTTCTGTATAAAGTAGCATATATCGTCAACCATCTCCTACTACTTTCTGTATAAAGTAACATATATTGTCAACCATCTCCTACTACTTTTCACTTAGAAGGTTTACGACAAAAAGGTTTCTTTAACTACTGTGGTAAAATTTTACGGTTCAATGTAGTATTAAATACTAAAAGTAAATTTTAAAAATAAACTTTTAATTTAAAAAATATCTTTTAATTTTTTTTGTGCAAGGGCTCTAGCAACAACCCAGTATATAATCATTTTAATAATGGGTGAACTATTTCTTCTGAAAATTATAAAGTGCATTTTACAAAGCGATAAATGTAAATGAACAGCGACCATATTGGTCTTAGTCTTCTTCAACTTTCTTTCTGCGTTAAATTTTTTTCTCGATTAAATGATTTTTAATCAAAGCTTTTATATAAAATTAATTGTAAATGTTGAGTGACCTGTAAAAATATATTGTATTTAGGAAGACTTCAGTCCCTTCGCTGCCCAAATCAGTCTACACTGCTGTAGCACCAAGGGAACGGCCTGTTGCAACTTCTTTAGCACCGCGGCAGCGTCCTAAAGGAAACAACGCAGTTATTGAAGCTGACGGCAATGATGGGGCAATACCATTTAAACATCCAAACGTTGAGAATATAAAAAAAGGCTCCAGCTTACGTCGCAGTCACAGCTTGAAAGAAACTTCTAATCAGACATCTGTATCAGATGGTGAACTTCATGTTAACCCTGTAACTTCATTTCAAAGCGAGGTAGGCATACAAAATGCAGTTATGGTTGGCAAACCTTACGGCCAAGTTCAGACACAAGACATCTTTGCTCAGCAAAGAGAGTTATACCTTCATCAGCAGTTCATGCAACAGCAACAAATCCAGTATTTACAGCATCAAGAGTATCTGCGACAACAGCAGCAGCATTACGAATATCTGCAGCAGCAACATAATCTTCAAAAGCAAAGGGAAATAATTATTTATCAGCAAGAGCTGGAATTGCGTTCCAGGCAACAACAGCATATTCTACGGCAACGACAAGAGGAGTATTCCCGCTTACAGAATCTCCATGACAACGAACAGTTTAATAATCAGAATGCGTTAAATCGCTCTGAATCTAGTGTCAGTTCTTCAACACCGTTTAGTGACGATTTTAGCCACTTATCGCCTAATCTCCAGAATCCTTTTTTAAAGAATTCTGTGGATGGAGTTTCTACATCTGAAAAAAAAAAGACTCACGGTCGATCTCAATCGGAAGTTTTCGCTAAGTCTGCCTCAGGAAAAGATTGTGTTGAACTTTTTGCAAAAACGCCTAACCCATTTTCCACTTTCCAAGATAATATAATCACAGATAACGCAAAAAGCCAAGCAAATATACAAGACGTTGGTGTTCTTTTAGAAATTGACGATGATGAGCATTTTTTACGTCTGCAAAGGGAATTTTTAGAATTAGGGGTAAGCGATGCCACTGAAACTAATGATATGCCAACAAATAAACATATTTTGACTGCTTCAGCTAGCGACCCACCACTTATTTCTTCTTCAAACTCCCCATCGCTAGTGAGCAAAAAGTATCATTACGAGAGGACATCTTCCTGTAGCAGTGATAGTGATGTTGCATCTAGTGAAAGCTCAGGTGTTGCAGAAACTAAATACACCGATTTAAATCTGCACGATGATTCTGCGGACGCCGAAATTGTTAATATGAACGAATATGAAGAAATGAGCTCCGCCGAAACATTTCAAAACACCAAAGTGAAAGACGTTTTCGATTCAGCACCTTTCCTCATTTCCGACGCATCAAAGGTTGGTCGCAATTTCCGAGGCAAGGACTTAAAACTAGAAAGGAAGTCAGTAAAGTCGAATAATGAATCAAATACAGGAGACTCCGAGTTTGCAAAATCGCCGGGAACGCCCTTCGCCGATGAGTTCTCATCAAGTACCCGAATAGCAACAAAAAAACCCTGCGATCTTTTTGGTATGTCTCCCTTAGGGAATGTAAAAACACCTGACGCTACCACTCATTTTCATAACGATTACCCTTTTAAAATGGTTTCCACCAATTTAAATGTTGAAATAAATAAAAACCCTGACAGCAAAAAAGCTCCAATAAAAAGCAGCGACGATCCGTTCGGCTGCGCTCCATTTGTTAAAAGTACTAAATCTGCCCGCCCAAATCCGGGTTTACAAACTAAACTACCTAATAAAAATCGACAGTTACCCAGTATACCTCTTAATGAGCAAAACGGAAGATGAAGTTATCTTTAGTTTCCTCAAACGGTGATGGTTTTATTATTTTATTTTCAAAAAGTGTGCACCAAACTTTATGTTTAGGAATTAGATGAACGAGAGCTCATCCATGAGTTCTGGTGATTTTCTTTAATAATTTTTTTACCGCGTTTTTGAGCCCTTTTTCACTTTTATTAGGTGAATAATAGCGATTGACGAGTTTCACTAAAAATGTCTGATTCATTTTTACAATTTACTCTTTTCCGAAAGTCTTTCGTCGGTTAAATTTATGCTACTTAATAATAGAAATCAGCGTTAATTGATGGGATATCTTTTGCAGGTTTTTTAAATGTATTTTTATAAATTTGTGGTATTCTGGCACTTTTTTTGCATTGAGAACTCGTTACTTTAGAGTCAGAAATTTCAAATTTTTATATATCGAAGCTATTTGTTGTTTTAAACCCATAACCTTTTTTGATCAAACATATTTACGATCTTTTACACGCCTTTGTCATCCATAAATATATATTCCGGTACATACACACACAAATATATACATGCATTAATACATGCATGCATGGATTCAGACATGCATACATACATACATACATACATACATACATACATACATACATACATACATACATACATACATACATACATACATACATACATACATACATACATACATATATGTATACATAGACACAGACAGTGGCGAGTGTTAGAGGGGGGTGGGGTCGTGAGGTTTTTGACCCTAGCCAGATCAACTGAAATTTGAATTTAGACTGAAAGGAAGTTTCATTTCGGGTGTAGTCTTATTGTGTGAGCAGTCTGGGAATTATTGCACAACTCAGTATTAATTTGATTAACAATTACGTTCATATAAATGCGAACATTGGTTTAAGTCAACAATCAGTAATAAGTGGTGTCAGGGTGGCCACAGCTCCTCTAAAATCCTCTAAAGTCCTCTTTTATTAAAAATCTCCTCTAAAGTCTTCTTTTATCCTCTAAAAAGTTGAAAATCTGATCAAATCTCCTCTATAACTCCTCTTTTTTTTTTTTCAGGTACACTTTGTATTTTTTTCGATTAGCAGATTTTTATTTTAGTTATTACAGTACTAACATTTATTTTAGTTACAGTAGTACATTTTTGAAAATATTTTTTTATTCTTATAACATTTTAAAGAGTTTATTTCAGTGTAGAAATTGATTTGAATGTAGTTACTTTCTAATATGTCTACCATAAAGAATTTGTTTCGTTTAGAAAACTAGAAATAATGCCTAAGTAAAAAAGTAAATTTCAAGACTTAGGGCTCATTGAAGAGGAGTTCAAATGCTGGTTGCAAAAAGATGAAAAAGATGAAACAAGTGCATTTTGTAAAGTTTGTTCGAAGTCCTTTAGTATTGCAAACAGTGGAATAGAAAATATAAAGCAGCATGCTAAAGGGAAGAAACATGTGGAAAGATGCCCATATAATAGCAGTAATACAAGTTTTTTTTAAAGGCTTTCTGAAGGAACTAATCCACCAGAACAAATAACAAGTCAAAAGTAAACAAATTTGATTGATATGATGTCAAGAGATCAGACTTTAAATGCAGAGGTAATTTGGTCACTAGAAGTTTTGAAATGTAAATATTCTTACCGTTCTTCAGAATCAAAAAGTAAGCTGTTCTGCTCCATATTTCCAGACAGTCAAATTGCTCAAAGTTTCACTTGTGGAAAAACAAAATTCAGTTACATTTTATGTCGCGGTGTTGTCCCTTTTGTTAAAGAAATGATGCTAAATGAATTGAACAAAGTTCCCTATTATAATATATTATTTGATGAGTCTTATAACAAAATTTGTAAAAAAAGTCGAATGGATCTACATGTTCACTTTTGAGATGACACAGAAAATGAAGTAAAAACATCTTATTGGAGTTCTGAGCTCTTAGGTAAAGCATCTGCTGGGTGATGTTTTTTCAAAATATAATAGTTGTTTAAGTTCTTTGGATCGTAGTAAAGTTCTCCAAGTTTCTTCTGACGGGCCTAATGTAAATTTAGCCTTTTTAAATCTGGTAAATGAAAGCAGAAAAGAATATTTACTTGATCCTTTAATTAATATCGGAACATGAAGTCTCCATACCCTTCATCGTTCTTTCCAAACTGGGGAAAAGGCTAGTGACTGGAACATTAAGAAGCTACTTTTTTCTCTGTATAAAATATTTGATGAGTCTCCTTCTCGCCGAGCTGACTATGAATGTCTAACAGCTGCTAGTTTTTCAGATTACCCTCTTAAATTTTGCGCACACAGATGGATTGAAAATAGTAATGTTTCCAAGCGTGCCCAAATGGTTTTGCCTAAGATAATTGAAGTTGTAAAATTTTGGAAAGGTTTACCAAAATCGAAGCAACCTGTAAACAGAAAGCCAGGACAAAACACCAGTTTTGATTGTCTTGCTAAAGCTTTAGAAGATGTCACCATACCACTTAAGACATGTACCAGAAAAAATCTGCGCGGACATTAAAAAGGATATTTATCTAACTATTGTATTTCGATATTGAATGTTATGTATATTTTGAAAGTACATATATTAATATTTTTAAATTTCACTTAAGAAAGTTTGTGAAGTTTTGTACGTGAGAACGCACGCACTTTGCGTTTTACACTCGACATCAGCTTTTGCACAGTCTTCGGCTGGACTTTCTTGGTAGCTCTCATACATTTATTTTTGAAGTCTTTAATGTTTTTGGCTTCTTTTACATTGAACCTTAGTTTTCTTTTGACAAGAACCCAATATCTTTCGATAGGACGTAGTTCGGGACAATTTGGTGGATTGCAGTGTTTTTCAACGAAATCTACTTTATGTTCTCTAAGCCAGTTTAAAGTTGTCCCAGAGTAGTGACATGATGCTAAATCGGCCCAAAATAACGGGTTACCCGTGTGTGTTCTTAAAAACGGCAAAAGACGTTTCTTGAGGCATTCTTTTATGTATATTTTGGTGTTAATTGTTCCCGTAGTCACAAAACAAGAGCTTCTTTCACCACATTCACAAATTGCTTGCCAAACTAAGAATTTTTTAGCGAATTTTTGCATTCCAATTCATTTATATTTGGACTTCAGTTTCTTGCAATTAATTGCTTAATAATATTGGTGTCCTGGAAGAGACCGGAAATATGCAACACAATAAGTTTCATCAATAATCAAACAAGATTTTTTAGCACATAATTTTTTATAGAGCAGTTTTGAACATCGAATTGCGACATTTTCTTGCTTTTCTTCACGACGAGGAACTTTTTTCTTTTTATAAGATTTATAACCACAATTTCCCTTTACTCTTTGTATTGTGGAAGCACTTGTCTTAAGTTTATTCGCTAATGTTCGAACAGAAATCTCCGGTTTTCTGTCTAAGGCATCTTTTACCTTTTTACCAAGATCTCGTCTAACAAAACATTTTTTTCTTCCACTTCCTGATTTTCTTATGATTGTACCAGTGTCCTTAAAACGTTTCACAACGCTCTGCACTGTTCTCAAAGCAATCTGTAGGTCTTTAGAAATTGTTTTGTTTGATACACCAGGATTTTCAACGAGAAAATGCAAAATTTTTTCTCGCTTCTTATCTTGACATTTCAATTAAAGCTAATTGTTTTAATAACAGAGTTGTTGAAATTTTGAACAACATTAATAAAATCACATTTTAAAACAATTAGCTATTTTAAATGATATACGGTTTCCGTAAACACCACATCAGAACACGCGCAGATTTTTTCTGGTACATGTCTTAAACTTAGATTTTTTGAGGAAATTGCAACATCATCAAATGGTTTCCTAATCATTTTTTCAAACTGACAATCCAATGGTGCCGTTTCTTACCGAGTCACTAGACAATGTCCTTCGTAATTTATGCAGCCGCTTTTTGAAGAAGGATGTTTTAAAAAAGCAAACTCTGTATATAAGCTGCTCAAAGTCAACTTTACTGATAAAGTTCATCAAGTGTTGTTGGAGTCTGTTGATCTTGGTTTTACTATAAAACATGATATTAAAGTTCATCAAGTGTTGTTGGAGTCTGTTGATCTTGGTTTTGCTATAAAGCATGATATTAAAGTTTTGAAAAAAAATGGACAGTTGAGCGATAGTCATTTACGCAATCTTCTGTGTGGCGCTTTATAGTTCTTGTCTAGTTTATGTGCGCATTTTACAGAAAAAAGTGTATTAAAAAATAATCTTGTTCGATGTACTTCTTATTTGTCTCCTAAAGTTTTGTTAGAACCGGCAGAATTATCAACAGCTTTATTAGACAAAATGCTTGAAATCCTTGTTGGTTTAAAAAAACTGACTTCTGAAACCGTAATGAAAACCAAACAAGAGTATTCAAAGAACTTGATGAATCTAAAGATCGGTTGGACTCATTTCTCTGGAAGCACATTGGTTCAGATCCTAACTATAAATCCCTTTGGTCTGTTGCCAAAATAGTTTCAGTTCTATCTCATGGTCAGGCAACTGTTAAGCGAGGATTTACTGAAAACAAAATGCTTCTTGTTGAAAATCTTGATATGGAAAGTCTTATTTCTAAACGATTAATATTGGACTATATGAAACGAAAAAACTTTGAGCCTCACAGTTTTCCCATGTCAAAGAATTTGTTATCTTATGTGAAATCTTCTCATCAAAAGTATCAACAATCACTTGTTCATAAATCTAAAATCAAATTGAGCAAGGAGAAGAATAAAAAAAAGATTAGGATTGCTTTAGAAATTCAAGAAATAAATGTTAAGGTTGTCTCTTTGGAAAAAACTATTTTCCAGCTTCAAAAAGATGCGGATAACTTTGCATTTGAGGCAGAAAAAAAAAGAACGAAATAACTATCTTATCCAAATGTAATGCCTTGAAAAGAGCTGCAATCGACAAATTGAGCATTCTCTGTGAATTGAAATGCAAGAAAGCAAAGCTGGTAGAACTTAAGGAACGAATTCATTAATAAAAGATATATAAGTTTTCATTATTTTGTGTAATAAAGTTTCATTTATTGATTTTAGTATAATGTTATGACTACTAGACATTGCGGATTCTGGGACATTGATACTTTCCTATACTTAAGGAAATTCAAGATGGCGTCGTGTTTTTTAAAAAAAAAAGGAACTTGTTATTATATTTTTATCTCATTGATATATATTTCCATCTCATTGATAATATCATGCCGGAACCTGCAAAGAAGTATAATAAAATCAAAGAATTTTCCACAGATCTTAAAACTGTATCTTTTTTCGTAAATTATTCTATAGCGTTAAAGAGTTGATCATAGTCGATAGATGTAAAGCATGGTTTTAGTTTGTAGTGTCCGAGAGCTAAGGTGTGAATTCCGTCTTGCAAGATGTGTCTTTTGTCATCGTTAGCGCTGAGAGCGACTTTGTTGATTTCTTCGGTGTAAATGTTATGTTGATGCGATCGGATGACGTTCATGGCTGTAAGCTTTTCTGTCTTATTCATTAAGCAGTCTTTATAATCTTGATGAGTGATGTGTTTATCAACGACTTTCTTTTTAACCCCTTTGCATTTTTTGTGTTCTTTTTCTTCATGGATGTAGTAAGAGTAGAGCTTAGGACGAAGCCCAACAAACTCTTTAATTAGTTTTCCACCGGCCTCGTCTTTAAACATGCCGATAATCTTATTATTTAACCCTACTTTAAACCCAACGTTTTCAATAGCAGGATGGTCTTTAGAAAAGTTGCCCGTGTCAAATTTATCTTCAAGATCGCCAGAAATGTCTTGATAAAAATCTTTCGTTTCGATTTCATAGATGAGCGAGTCAGTGTCAGTCATGAGTAATTTCGCGCGATCTCCGTATTTAGGTTTGATATAGTCGTAATGATGCTCAAACATGAGAATTTTGCTTATGTCTAGAACGCTCAGTCCTAAGTAAACAGGCTTGTTGTAAAAGAGTTTTGTTCTTTTCATATGATCTGCAGTAAGGTTTTCATCAAAAATGGTATTTCTATCATAATTAGCCTTTCTTGACAATTTTAGAACTTCTTTTCTTGTGGTGACCAGTTTAATATCAACATACTTTCGAATATTCTCCATGGTTTTTCCAAAGACAGAGTTATTCATGAGTTTAAAAAATTCTTTTTCAAACTCGTTTTTAGCTTTTGCTCTTAATCCAGTGTTGAGATCGATGTATTATTTCATGAAGGGTTCTTCTTCAAAGGTAACACCTCGATGAATTTTAGTAGTGATCAATCCAAGTCGTTAATAGAGTTTTAGACTTTCATGGTGAATAGAATATTTTTCTTTATTGTTTAAATTAGGTACCAGCTTGTCCACTTTATTAATTTTTAGTCTTTCAGGAGCTAAAGGATAGTCGTTGTGTAAATCGTGTAGACTTTTAGGATAATTCAAGTCCACTTCGAGAATACAAGGCATGGATTTCCAATTTAAAAGTTCATCTTCAGTCATCCATCTGAATCCTCTAAAAGGAAGAGGCTTACACATAGCCCATCCATATAAATTATTGGCGTCTAAATACTGAATGAATTTCGAAGGCTGTGAAGGATCGTAATCACTCATGTATTTGTTGTTAGCAGTTGCATGTCGTTTGCTGATCATGCAAATTCCACCGCGTATCCCTTTTTCTATCATATTAAGCATATCAATATCAGACAGAAGCTCTAACTGAATTCCAGTTAGTTTTAACATACCATCCCAACCCAAACCAGGTGAGGTGTAATACCAAGCAGGGTCAAGCTTGTAATAGGTACGACACACGTCTCTGAAATTTTCAAAGATATCAGCAAGTATCAGCACGTCTGAGATGTTGTACAGTTCTTGATACTCTTTAAACGTTTTACATCCAAATACATCCCAAACGTTTTTTGCATGCGCATAGTCTTCACAGCTTATCCCCTCATCATTCAGTTTGGAATAGAATGCTTCAATAGGAGGTAATTGCGTTTCGGAGAACTTTTCAATCGAGTCCACCCAGTCATAAGGGTAAACTCCTTTTTTTCTTAATAAATCAAACTTTTCTCCAGAGTAATATTGAGCAACGTTTTTGCATTGGTCATCAGTCAGATTTTTAGCTAGATCTTCTAATTTACCAGCCATGAACCTGTAGCTGTCAATAAACCTCAATTCTTTCCATACTTCCTTTAGTTTTCCTTTCTTATTAATAAATTCTCTCACTTTGATTTGTTTAGAGAAGCTGATATATTTTTCTTCATTGTTGGGTATGCATTTTAATTTCCCTCCTAATTTCCTGATGAACAAATGGCTGTCATAGCCAGACAAATTATGTAAAATGATGGGTATGAATTTTGGAAGTTTATAATTCAAGTTGCATTTCTTATGAGCAGCACCACGGTACTTTCCAGTCAAATGACAGTGATCCCACACTTTATCACTGTTAAGATCTTTTTCGCAAATATGACATAGAGTTGCAACCTCAAAATTCTTTTCATCCTCATCCGTTTTCACTTTCTTTTTTACTATATCAATCTTGTCAAGAATCTTTATAAGATCTGATTCAAGCATGGTTATAAACTTTTGAGCTACGTCATCCTCTTCGCTTTCTGCTGTGTACATGACTGGCTTTCCCTTGTAAAGGTTATCGTCAAAGCATTTGATGTAATAGCAGAAGGAGCTTGGAACGTGCTTTTGGTATTGTTTGGTGTATGACTCTTTATTATTATATTCAGTGTTGTCCTCGATGGGTTTGATGAAACTTTCAAAGTCTGCATATACAACGTATGGAACTCTCATAGACTTGTTATAGTTTTTAAACTGAACAGTTGTTCCTTCTTTAGGAAGTTCAATTCTTACTGCATCGTTGTCATAACAATAAGGTTGATGCTGTTGAAGCTTTTCTTCCTGATCATAACCTTGCAAGCAATTTCTGCAATAATGTTGTTTTCTTTTACCTTTTGATGTTTGTGTTGACAATAACCGACTCAAACTTTTAATGAGACAGTAATGGTCAGTGTCTTCGTTTGAAATAAGCAACAAATCAACACAGTGCTTTCGATCTGTAAAATCAGATACTCGCAAAGGGTAAGGTTTTTCATTTTCATATCCAAAGACGTTAATGCTAATGTCTGGATTGTTCTTTTCAAACTTATTGATTTTATTAAGCTTGACAGGAAATTCCATCTCATCCCAATTCAGCTCTTCTGATTTTAAAATAAGATCATTGTCAATTCTTTCGTTATGCATATTTTTCAGATTCAACGCTCGAGCGACTGACCATTTAAAGCATTGATTGTCATCGTTTTTCATGTTGGTGATTGCCTTTTTGTCTTTCAGCTCTTTAGACAGTTCAATATAGGAAGAACCGCTGATAGGCTCATAATCAGTAAAGTTAATGTCCATCCTTAAAATCTTAGATAGGATACTATTAGAGCCTAAAGCATTGTATTTAACGCTACTTTCCAATACTTTTTCTTCCATTTCAGCCATGAGCTCTCTTACATCCGTAGTCGCTAGAACAATCTCTGATCTTGATGAAAAGGTTGCTTCCCGAGTCACTTCTTCACCAGTCATCATGCTTACAGATTTCATTTCACACGCTAAAACAATTCTTACCTTGGTGTTTCTTTCCCCTTCCATGGTTTGAATAGCAGACTCTCTTACCAAATTAAAAAAGGATGCAATGTCTTGGTATCGAGAAGAAGGTCTATAAGAAAATTGTCTCACAGAATTCTCTGCCGATTGCTCAGTCATTTTAAACTTTACTTTAATTGGCTTTGGCGCAGGCTGTTTATACTCTGTTTTTAATACAAGCGATTTGATAGACTGTATCTTTTTATCGATTTGTTCTACTGATTTGCTTACATTCTTCTTGACTACTTCAGAAACGTAGGGCTCTATCCATTCTTTAATATCATTAAACTTGGTTTTAACATAAGACGTCACACTTTTTGTAACTGTCGTTAGAGTTGAAAATAAACCAGGTCTAGGTGGAATGACTGGTCTTGGTGTTATGACAGGTGTTAAATCTGAAACAGGCTCATCAAGAATCTGTTTTTGCAAATGAATTGGTTTCGGAGCAATAGGAGGTTTTACAACAGCAGGTCTTGGTGGAATGATTGCTGGTTTTGGAGCGATGACTGGTTTTATCACTGCGGAAGGAACAAGCCTTACTTTTGCAGGCTTTATTGAAACTTTTGTCGGTTTTACAGAAACTTTTACAGCTGGTTGAACAAACCTCATCACGGTAGGTCTTTCAGGCAACGGTCTTGCCTCAGTCGTACGTCTACGAAAAGCAGCAGGAGCAGAGACAACTCTAGGAGGCTGTAGAGCCATTATAAGTTCTCCCTTTCTCATTTTAGAGCATCCTCTTATTTTTTGCTCTTTAGCAATTTCTTTTAATTCTTTCACAGTCATTTTATTTCGATCTTTTCGATCATTAACAGACTTTTGACCAATGACAGGTCTTGTTGTTTTAATAGCTACAACAAGCTCTTCCCTAGTCATTTTGGTGTAGTCTTTGATAGCTCTTTCTTTAGCATCCCTTCTTAATGATGTCATTGATACTTTTTGATCTTTCACACTTTTACTTTCCATTTTTATTACGGAAAGATTTTTGTTTAAGCCACTTTCATTTTTTCGCTCTTTGGCGGTAGTTTTTGCTTTTTGCTTTTTAGCATCAGTTTTATCACCCATTTTATTAAGGGAAATAAATTTTTTTTCAGTGCATTCAATTTTTTGCTCTTTAGCAATTAAATCCGGTTTTGAAGAACAGATACTCATTTTTATTATACTAAGATTTTCTTTAAGTCAATTCAATTTTTCTAAATCATGGCATACTTTCAGCATATTTTCTTCTTCGAAAAGTTTTTCACCGTTTTTTAATTCTTTTCGCGTGAGAATTAAAAACTTATGAAACAAGATAATTGGCAAAAATTTCGCTTATTTAGTCGTATACATGTGCTTGGCCCATTTCATCAAATCTAATCGTATACTTTCTTCCCCACTCGTCATGTGCAGTAAATTCGTATCCAGCTGCATGAATTTCTTTTTCTTCATCAAACAGATGCGCACGACCCATTTCATCAAATTCAATCACATACTTCCTCTCCATCTTTTTATTTATGCCAAGAATTTTATTTAAGTCAATTTTTTAACATGTGTAAATTTAAAAAATCAATTTTGCTGCTTTTTACGTTTTTCTTTTGCTCTTTCTAAAATTATTTCTTTGCGCATTTTCATAATGAGATGATATTATGAAAAAAGGTTGTGAATGTCTTAGTTAATTTATTCTTTGTAGTTGTTCTTCAAACTATTGTCTACGTCCATTAAGTATTACTGTTGGTCCTCTTTCAATTATTTCATATCGTTTTTGTTTTTTAAGAGTTAATTTTTCTTCTAATGTAATTTCAACTACAGATGGTCTCCTTATAATAAGTTTAACTTTAATTTTCCCACCAGGTTCAGTAGGTTCTGTTATAATTATTTCAGACGGAGGTCTTTCAATTATTCGTCGTCGTTCAATAATATCATGTTCTTGGTTTCTTTCTCTCTCATCACGGATTCTGTTTGCTCTCGTTTCATAATTTAATCCTCGACGAAACCTAAGTAATGTTGCTAGTGCAAAGTTTCCATAAATATTAGCATATTCCTGTTGATCTTCAATACTCATCTCATTGTTATAAAAATCTTCAGTATTATTCATCGCAGATTCATTGTAAGGCAAATCTTCAGGATCAACATATTCAGGATTGTTCATTGCAGGTTCATTGTAAGGCAAATCTTCAGGATCAACATCTTCGGTGTAAATGGTGCAGCCTTCATCACGCAGATCTTCTAACAATTCATTATATATATAATCATCATATTCATTTTGTTCTTCAATACTCATCGCATTGTAATCTAAATATACAGGATCATTCATCGCAGATTCATTGTAAGGCAAATCTTCAGGATCATCCTCTTCGCTTTCATCCTCTTCGCTTTCATCCTCTTCTGAACTAGACCAACTAAATATATTAGCTTCGTCTAAAACATTAACATCATCTTCGCTTTCATAATCTTCTAACCATTCATTTTGTTCTGACATACTCATTGTTATTTTTTATTATAGCAAGAAATTTATTTAAGTCAATTCAATTTTTTTAAATCTTGACACACTTTCAGCATATTTTCTTCTTCGAAAAGTTTTTCACCGTTTTTAATTCTTTTCGCTTATTGAGTCATATACATGTGCTTAACCCATTTCATCAAATTCAATCACATACTTCCTCTCCATCTTTTTATTTATGCCAAGAATTTTTTAACATGTGTAAAGTTAAAAAATCAATTTTGCTGCTTTTTACGTTTTTCAAGCTTTTCAGAATTTAAAAATTCAATCTTGATTCCATTATCCACCTTTCCATCTCGACGCTCTAAATATCTCCATCCACGTCCAGTTCCTGCCATCGCTTTGTAAAGAGACTTGTATTCAGTCACCTCACCTGTTTCAATGTTGGTTAATCTCACAGTGATAGGCTTTTTCTTAACTAAACTAAGCCATTCCCATTTTGGATCAACAGGTTTTTTTTCTTTTGGAGGAGGCTTTACTTTTTTTTCTTTTGCTCTTTCTAAAATCTCATCTTTACTGATCAAATTATTTTCAACCGCAAGCAACATCAACGTTATTAAATCATCTGCTGTTTTACTAACGCCGTTTTCATTCAACAAATTTTTCAAATACGATGTTGTATATCTCATTTTTATTATACCAAGATTTTTTTTTAAGTCAATTCAATTTTTCCTGAAAAGACATCTTAATAAACAGCAGTCATGTTGGTTCCGTCTGAAACAAATTTAAGCAGTTTGTCAGAGATCACCACTGCAAAAATAACGGTATTTGCAATAGTTGAAGTTCGAAATTTAAGGTTTACCACTAATTCAGCTGTTTCCGACGTCATTCTTTCTTTTTGCTTGCTGATATCCACAAAGAACAACGGATATAATTTTATATATTCAAGCAAGCTCAACCCAGATTGACAAACAAGTTCATTTGTGCCGTAATATTTTTCATCAAAAGAGAACGCATCTGAATAAGCCATAACCACTCTCTTTTCTCCAAAATTCAAGTCGTAATTGTAATTTGGATACTTTATTCCATTAACAGTCACGTAAAAATTGCTAACATCACAATGGTCGAATAGTGACGGATTAACTGTTTGACTGGAATTTCTGTTTGTCTGAAGTCCGAACAAGATAAATCTTGGAATGTTTTTGTCAGTGTCTCTTCCAAGCGACCAGGTAAATTCTGTTTGGCCGGCTGGAATAAGCTGTCTTTCACATTTGTTTGATTTATAAGCCACTTGAATAGGAATTTTTTGAGCTATTAAATTCATGAAATCAGTCTTTTTCGAAATATCTAATTCAACGCGAGGCATATAAAGTCTGAATTTTTTAAGGTTGATCATTCCTGCACTAACGCTCTCCGCTCTATAAATCGCATCATCACATTCTTTCTTTGTAAAGGTGATGGTATGTCTAAACCCATAAACAACTTTGTCATAGGTTTCGCAAAATCCAAAAATGTGCTTCAACGGAATTTTAAACGAAAAAGCGCCAACGGATGTAGTGTCTGCAAACAAATGATCTCGTCTAACATTGAATCCTGAATTTCCAACAAGATTTGAAGTATCCATATACCACATCTGTTTTAATCCATCAGCAAACTGAAATCCATAAGGATATTTCATCAATCCAAGTATGGTGGTGGCTGGACCTGGATATATCACTCTTTCCACTTGGTCTCCTGACAAGTCATAAGTCACATCATTAAACAAATACATCAAAGCGTTGTTCACCAGTGCAATGTTGTCTTTAGCATCGTAAAAGGTTCCATCGCTCTTTTTCAACACTCCTTCAATAAGAATGTAAGCCTCTGATGGTATTGTTTGAATCGATTGACAGTCAATCTCAAAAGTAATCGTGCCTGAAGAATTTAAATCGAGATTGGTTGGAAGGTACTCAAAAAAATCAACTTTTTCAATACCAATATCATACTCTGGGTTCTCAGTAACTCTTAATCGCTCAGTACTTATCATCTTATATAATAAAAAAATTATTTAATTCATTTAAATGTCTCTCATTGCAAGACATTGCAAGTTTATAACAAGCCATCGCAACAGAATGCTATCTTCATGCTATTTTCATGCCCTGTCCCATTTTCACCAGGTCTTGAATTCGAATCGCGTTCTTTTTGGATATTTTCTTACTTTGAATAGATGAACCAGTCTTTAATTTCTCAATGGTCTTTTTACCTTTATCAATAGTCACGTCTTTAGCAGCGGAGATGGCTGAAAGGGCTAACTCTGTCCCAGCAGATTTTGCAGCTGTAATCGCTTCTTGTCCAATTTTACTTGTAGCAGCATTTTTAAGCAAATTCACTGTTGCTTTTGACACACTTGACGCAGCTGCTCTTTTTATGAAATTTTTAATCATGTCCACAATACCACCTCCACCAACAACGTTCTTTTTCACATATCTTCTTTTGTTCACAATGAGCATTTTTTTAAATAAAACAATTTTTTTAAATAATTTTATCAATAGCCCTCATTAACGATTTATATTCCTCTTTATTAATCTCTCCTTGTCTCAACAGCTCATCGCAAATAGCAACAGATACATTTCTCGACTCTTTATTCCCAGCATGTTCTGCAGCTATGCTCAATTCAAGCTTTTCCACCAACGCATTAGGATCGCTTGGAAGGATAATCACTCCACGACCTTTTTTACCTTTTTCAATACGCATCATTTTTTCCCAAATAGGAGCAATAAGTTGTTGATACTTTGGTCTTCTTGATGATTTCGGTTTATGCGGCTGCGAATCAGATCTTATAGCATCACTGTCCATTAAAATTTTTTCATAATTTTGCAAATCTTCATCAGTATAGCTCTTTGGTATTGTTAATTCAGTCATCAGTTCCCAAAGGCCTTTTGTTCCTTCATACCTTTCATCGCCGACAATGATATCATTTCCATCTATTTCAACCTCCATTTTTCCAATGTACATTTTATCTCCAACTTTGTTCACTTCGAAAAGTCTTTTCTTTTTTTGATCGACTGACAGACTTTTAATCATCTTTTCATTGCTCTCGATGATCGGCTTGTAAAGCTTGCTCAAATCAGTCTGAAGATTAGCATCTGAAATCTTGTCATTCAAACTGTCTTGATAGATTCTTTTTCGTCTGTCATTAATTTCTTTCACCATTTCATCTCTCTTGTTCGGGTCTTGTATTTTAAAGAAAAACATCTTTTTAAAATACGTGGAAAAAAAACATAAATTGGTTTTACGATTACGTTGATCCTTTCTTAAAATACGTGGAAAAAACATAAATTGGTTTTTACGACTACGTTGATCATTTCTTAAACAAATTGTTAAACGTTTGAATCGCGTCTTCTCGTCCTCTTTGAATCAAAGACTCTTTAGTCACTTCATCAATCCCCTTTCTGGTTTTGGCTCGTATTTCCTCCATCAAGGATTTAAATTTTTGAAGCTCATCAAGAATCAATTGAACTCTGAATCGTTTATTTTTCCATCTATCAACGCTTTGGAAATGTGCTCGCTAATCGTATTCAATTTCGACTCTGCCAACACTTTGATCTTTTCATGCTTCTCCGCTTTTAATGCTAGTTTTTTGTTGACTTGTCCTCCTACAATGGACAAAAAACCCATTCCAATAGCCACACCTTCACATGCAATCGCTACTGGACTGGCAATAATCGTAGACAAAAGCCCTATTCCAGTCGCACCTAATGCAATGCATAAGGCTTGCATCGTATTATCCACATTAGAAATGATTCTAAACACGCGATGATACTTTTTGCTCAAATGCACTCTCTTTGCTTTTTCACTCTCTATCTCTTTCTGAATCTCACTTATTTTCTGAAGCCTATAAACATGTCCTCCTTCATCTACAGGAGCTGATGGAAGAACTGGATAAAGTTTTTCATTCAATATTTCCATTTTTTATTAATAAAAAAATTATTTTAAATCAATATAGTTAATCTTGCAAAGTTTTTCTCCTTTTTTAACAATCACGTCCTGTTTGCTGTTGCTATTCACGTCCATAATAACATCATCTATAGACTCTGAAATAATAACTTCGTTTTTTCTATAATTCAATTGATCAGTAATTTTATTCATTAATGTTATCACTGCAATACCTTTCTCCAAATTCAGCCCAATGGATAAAGCTATCATTGTATGTGAGAGAGCAGCAAATTTAATGTCTTTCTGAGCAAAAATCTCATATTGTTCATTAACGTTGAAATAAGGTGGATGATCTAACGTTTTCGTAGATATAATAATGTTGTTTGGTCTTCTTTCCTCCAACTCTCTAACCCTCTCTTCCAAAATTTTTAATTGCAAATCCAAACTGTGGACTTCTGCTGAGGTAACATTTCTAAAAAACTTGTGAGGAGCATGCATTTTACATATTAAAAATAAATTTTTAGATCATTTTTGCAAACTTAACAATTCATTATTATCCACCCATGAGTTGAACGAGTCTGGATATCCCAGCCATTTGACTAACGACTTGCTCTTGGTTTTGCGAATGATTTTTTCAATTCTGAATACGTCTTGTTGCGTCTTTTGCATCTCCTGCTCGTAAAAAGTGCCTTGAATTTCTTCACCGTTGACGTCAGCGATTTTATACGTGGGTGGATTCGTATGCTGAACTTTTGACACGGTAAAAACCTCTTCAGTCCATCTCGGCGTATACCCTTTTTCAAAATGAGACTTCTTTTTTACAATCCTCACTTGATCACCCATGGAAAATTTTGGTTTTGCTGGTAATGTTTGATCCTTTCCATACAGATTCCACCATACCTTATATTTATTCTTTTCATCGCTAGCTTCCACTGGTGTCATTTTGATGGAAGAATGCTTTGTGTTGTTGTAACTTTTTACCATCTCATCTAATACGTCAATATATTTATTGGTATTGTTGGCTGAAAAATATTTAAACATTCTCTCTTTCATCGTTCTATTCCATCGCTCGACAACACAACATTTTTCCTCGTTTTCAGTGGAATACAGTTGCACACCCAACGCTCTCACATGTCTGTTGTAAAACTCTTTTCCTTTGTCTACCCACAATTTAATGCATTTTCTTTCTGTGAAAATCTTTTTTAACGATTCTGCCACTTCAAGACCTGTTTTGCTTTTTAACGGAACAATCCATCCATACTTTGAAAACACGTCGATCACCATGAGCAAATATTTTACGCCGTTGTTGAATTTTGAAAACGATTGCATGTCCACCAAATCAGCAGCCCATATCTCATCAATGTCGTTCACAATCACTTTTCTTTTTTTAAAATGATGAATCACCGGTTTATGAAGCTCCTCTGCAAGTTGATCCGTCCGTTTCAAATCACTCACACCTAATCCGAATTTGGCTTTGGCTTTGATGATGGGTTCAATGATTTTTCGTTCGCTTATTTCTTTCTGAGTAGGATTTTGTATAGAATCCATTTCTTCAAGCATCATCCGATCTGCTACATTTCTGTTTTGCTTGTCGTTAAAATACTTGTAAGCTAAATCGTGGTGATATGCTGCATTGTCCACTCTATCCACCGGTTTGCTCCACTCTTGATACATGTCTGTGGAAGTGAGTCTTTTGTCTAAATTGGTGCCAGGTCCTGCAAAATTCATACCTGGAACGTGCATTTCTCCTGGAAACTTTGCCCATGGAAGTTTTATTTTTTTCGAAAAATTGTTGATCGATTCCACCAAGTCTCCTCCGCTAATCGCATTCGCAGAAACGAACTTACATTTTGTTATCCCACAAGAGTTGCAAGTCCCTTTCAACATAGTTCTGTTGTTTTTTGTGATCTAGTTTTTCAAGTGAATGGTTTCTGTTATTCTTTTACATTTGACGCAATACATTTTAACATATATAAAAACTTTTTTAATATAAAAAATATGGAAGTGATGAAATTGTCGTGTAAAATTGGAAAAACCAAAAGAAACAACAGCAAGCTTTTACCAAGAAGCATTCGAGGAATCATCGTTGGAAAGTCTGGATACGGAAAAACAACGTTGCTGCTCAATTTACTGCTCAGACCTGGCTGGCTAGACTATAATCATTTGCAAGTGTTTGGCAAATCTCTTTTTCAACCGGAATATAAAATATTAAAAAACTCGTTCGAGAAGAAATTACCTAAAAAGGATATTGTTGATTTGTTAACGGATGATGTACAAGACGAAATGGAAAAATTGAATTTAATCCATGAAGATGTTATTAACGATCTTTCAAAAAAATATTCCAACAATGATGATATGGAGTGTCAATTTTTCGAAACGGCTGACGATGTGCCTAATCCTGAAGATCTCGATTCATCCAAAAACAATTTAATGATCTTTGACGATTTGCAATTAACTAATCAAAACAAGTGCGAAAAATACTACATCCGAGGAAGACACTCTAACGTCGACTGCTTTTACCTTGCTCAAAACTATTTCGAGATTCCAAGACATACCATCAGAGAAAATGCTAACTTTTTTTGTCTCTTTAAACAAGACCAAAAAAGCGTTAATCACATTTATCAAGATCACGTTTCCTGCGATATGAAAATAGAAGAATTTAAAGCCTTTTGCAATCATTGCTGGAATGAACCTCACGGATTTGCAGTCATTGATTTATCCTCGAAAAAAGACAATGGAAAGTACCGAAGCGGATTTGATGATTTTTTATTTTTCTAAAACAATTTAAAAAATAATTATTATTTAAAAAATGTCAGGTATAATCATCGATGTAGATGGAAAATCAAGTGTTATCACCACTGATTTTTTGGATAAAATCGTTTTTGACGAAGGAAAAAGTTATGAAATGGCTTTTCTCGGTCTTGAGACTTACAACAGCATTCCAAATGTAAACAGTAAAAACAATTCTTTCAAATACAGCATGAACAATGGAGCTCATTGGGAGAACATTATCATTCCATCAGGAAGCTATGACATTAAAGACATCAATGAGTATTTGCAAAGGTCTATTTTAAACACAATAAAAACAGCTCAACGTGGAAGTTATATTATTGCAAATAAAATTAATTACTCTCCAAACAACCTTCAAATTGGAATCAATCTTAATACTTTAAAATCAACCATTAAACTTGGTTTGAATTATTTGATTGACTTTAACGTGGAGAATAGCATCTCTTCAGTTTTAGGGTTTACTAAAAGAAAATTAAATTCCAATTCCGAATACGAGTCGGATCATATCGTTAGAATTTCAAGCATTAACACCATCAGAATCGTTAACAACGTTATCGGATCATCCTATATTAATGGAACCCAACTCAATTGCATTTACTCCTTTTATCCAAATGTTAGTCCAGGCTATAAAATCATCGAGAGACCAATGCATTTGATTTATCTTCCTGTTAAACTGTTTGAAATTTCAACAATGGTTACTCGCATCATTGATCAGAATGGAGATTTGGTTGATTTTCGTGGAGAGGATATTACAATACGATACCATATTCGAGAAGTGAAATAAATAATTTTTTAATACATAAAAAATGAGCAATTATCAAAACATCAAAATTAACATCTCGCAGAGTCAATCTGATAAAATTAAAAAAGCTATGCATGATAAAACCGATACTAGCATTAAGCTTTCTCATCAAGACTTGAACGGTGAACATGTTCTCGCTATCACTCAAGCGCAATTGAACAAAATTACAAAAGCGTATGAAGCTGGTAAAGGAGTCACTCTTAAATTGAGCAAAAGACAAATTGCATACAACTCAAAAATAGAAGGTGGATTTATCGGAGCTCTTTTACCGTTATTAGGTATGATAGGCAGCACTCTTGCTACAAGAGTAGTTCCTGCTCTCGCCACAGGATTGCTAGCAGGTGTAGGATCTTCTGCTGGCTCTGCTATGGTTGATAAAATTGCAGGAAGAGGTATCGTTTACTTGAAAAAGAATGGAAATGGAATGAAGATAAAAACTTTAGGTGGAGAAGGATTGTTTATCACCCCATGGACTAAAAATGTTAACGGTGATGGACTCTTCATTAAAACTGGGAAAGGCTATCAATCTATTGGAGCTGGATTATTACTCGGACCTAACTCACCCTTTAATAGCATTCCATTTTTAGGTGCTATTCTATGAAAATCGCTTGTTAAAAAATTCAGATAAACTTTTTAAGAAATTAAAAAAATGATCGACTTTCAATGGATTGACGTAGAAGGAATTGTTTTACCCAATGAGGCTTTAACTAACTTTCAATTGATAAAGGCTGCTAAACAGGTAAAATTGAAAAACTTTAGAGGTGTTTTTGTGAGGGATGATTTACCAAAAAAGACAATGAAAAAAGAATGTGGAATTGTCAACACAGGAGATTCAAGCACAGATGGATTTCATTGGGTGTGCTGGTATAAAGATGAGGATAAAAAATACAGCTTTGACTCTTATGCTCAGCCTCCTCTTGTTGAGCTTGTTCATTATTTAAAAAGTCCTATCTTTTACAACAGCGAAAGGATTCAGTTTGGTAATACGTCTTATTGCGGTCACTTGTGTCTTTACGTTTTAAAAAAATTGAATGAAGGTCTTGACTTTCAAGAAGTTATCAATACCTTGTGGTGAAATTTTTAAAGAATAAAGTTTTTTAAAAATAACAAACCATGGAGAATATTCGAAAGCATGTTGATGTTAGGCTTATCACTCATCAAGATTATAAAGACTGCTTAATGAATAAGACAGAAAAGCTTGCAAGCATGAACGTCATCCGATCGCATCAACATAACATTTACACCGAAGAAATCAACAAAGTCGCTCTCAGCACTAACGATGACAAAAGACACATCTTGCAAGACGGAATTCACACCTTAGCTCTCGGACACTACAAACTAAAACCATGCTTTACATCTATCGACTATGATCAACTCTTTAACGCTATAGAATAATTTACGAAAAAAGATACAGTTTTAAGATCTGTGGAAAATTCTTTGATTTTATTATACTTCTTTGCAGGTTCCGGCATGATATTATCAATGAGATGGAAATATATATCAATGAGATAAAAATATAATAACAAGTTCCTTTTTTTTTAAAAAAACACGACGCCATCTTGAATTTCCTTAAGTATAGGAAAGTATCAATGTCCCAGAATCCGCAATGTCTAGTAGTGTTATGAATACCCTGGTCTGCAAAACTGGTTAATGCCAATCTAAGTCATTCAACCTAAAAAATGGCATTATAAAAGTCTTTCAGAGCCACACAAGTGACGAAACATCGGCGTTAAACCTATGTAAAAAAATCCTCTAAAATCCTCTATTTTTGTTCAAAACTGTATAGTTTTGCGATTAAAAATCCTCTAAATTTGACGCAAAATCTCCTCTAATATCCTCCTTTTTTTTATGAAAATTTTGTGTGGCCACCCTGGATTTGCTAAAAAATAAAGAACGTTTTTGTTGTAAAAAAGAACATAAACGTCTTAATCTTTCAAAAATGGATGCTGAATTCAGTTCACTACTTCTAACTTTCTAATCGCATCTTTAGTTACACCTTTTTTATGACAAAAATCATAATATATATATTTGATATATATTTATATATATATTTGCATAATTAGTATTTTAACTTATCAATTAAAAATTTTTTTTTTAGGAAATTCGCCATTTGATTGGCTTTCAACACCAATGTTGATAAAACGGCGACATTAATGACAATGAAACTTCTGTGGTAGAAACAACATTTTCATACTTTCGTAGACATCGAGATGGCGGCCGCGTAACTGCTGTTGATCCCATTGAAAGTAATAGACATTTTAAAACTACAATTAGTGAGAAACTGCGTAGCGGCGATAAGTCTTTATCTGATAAAGCTTATTCATCTTGCCAAAATGCTCTACAGCATACGTAAAGCAATACAAAATGAAATAATTTAGTCTCCTGGTAAACTTTTACGTGAAAAAATAATTATAAGGATTCATCAGGCATAAATTATCTCAAAATTTGTGGATGAAAAGACATCTCTCTGTTCGTGAACAAATTTGCTAATGACAGCTTCACACTAAGAAAAACATCTTAAAAATAGCCAAAAATGATTTCAAAATAAAAAGCGCTTCGTTCTTATTAAAAAACAATAGATAGAAATTTGTCTAATGCATACAGTGGCATTTTGATCGGTAACAATGGAATTTTGATCGGTAACAATGGCATTTTATTCGGTAGCTATGGCTGTTTATCAGAAATGCATTCTATTTTAAAAGCGAATTACATTTGAAAGTGACAGAATGTAAAAGTCACGTCAGAATAAAGTAAATAAAAAAAGAAAAAATTTAGATGGAACGAAACACTTCAGTTCAAGTCCAAACAAATGATGTAATAGAAACATTACATCCAGCTAACCTCTCGGCGGAAAGTCTTTCAAAAGACTTTCCGCCGAGAGGTTAGCTGGATATAATGTTTCGTTTTGAGATTTCATTAAAATAAAGCTAGCCTAAACTCGTGAGAAAAGAAAAGACAACATTTTCAGCCATTTACTACAAGAAAGCGCGAAGCACCGATTACCGTCGAGAAAAAAACACTGCAAAGTTCAAACAAAGTTAAGTTTCTATATAAAACACAAACTCAATATTTATCTATAAAACTTCAATAAATGATAAACAGCCGTTTTTTCAACAACCATCTTCCCGCGAAACTTCATTGACCAAAACGGCTTCTTCCTTTTCGTTCTGTTCCTTTATCTGTAAAAAAAAAAAAAAAAAGTGATTAAAGAAACTGTTATCTTTTTCATCGTAGAAAATACAAACGACATGGCGACATTTTAAAGATTCGCATTAAAGCCTTTTTCTTTTAATGCAAAACTTTTAAATCATTAAAAACCAAACTTACGACGATTATTTGCCACGACCGCCTCCTCGATGACCTTCTCTATGACCGCCCCCTCTATCTCCACCTCCTCTATGACTGCCTCCTCTGTGACCCCCTCCTCTGTGATCGCCTCCTCTGTTACCTCCATTTCTAGGATCATTCATATTGATCATAGTTTCGTAATCGCCGTCTTCGTATCTAAAACAATTTTCGTTTTCAAAAAGTCAAATGCAATTTAAATGGATAAACATCGATTCTACCAATATAGTAATCTAAAACTTACGACTCTCTTTTTCGATAACTCATTAACAACCCTTCGTCTTCCTATATTGAAAAAAAAATTAAACCAAAGTCTAAATTCATTTGAAATTTATTCGTTAATAAGTGTTTTTTCTTACTATAAGAAGTTAAAAAAAAAAAAAAAAAAAGAAAAGCAAATAAAAAATAAAACGTAAATATTAGGCAAAACGAAGAATGAAAAGCTTTTCTACACGCGCTAAATGCTCATAAAGTCAGCAACAAAAACGTCGAGATAAACACAAACAAAAAATACTTCAGTTGGGTCTTTTTTATAACCGACATCGTAGTCTCTTTCTTCGTATCTAAAACAATTGTCACTTGCAGTTTACTGGCATTAAACGAATTGGCATCTTCTAACAAACACAAATAAAATCCTGATCAACCCACCGTCGCTGTTGTCAATTATCATCGGTTTTAAAGTGCACGTAGCAAAGAGATACTTACCTAACTTCTGCCTCGAGATTGCTGTTTACACGTCGACTCGGAGCAGCGTCGTGGAGCTAAAGGAAAAACGAATAAATGATCCGATTATCTGGTTACACTGTATTTGAACTTAGTCAAATGGCAAGTTAAAAACACTCACAAAGAGTTGAGCAGAAATCACAAGCAGAACCAGCACGCTAACTCGACCCATCTTTAGCACGACTCTTCGCAAATAAAAACAAGCGAACTTTTCATCCTTTTTATATCGTGTGCAACTTTCGCAATTGCCCCTAAAATAGCACAGAACTACGTTTTAACATTTTGAACGTTCTTCGATTGGATGAACCTTTGATCTTGCGTGAACAGATTAAGTTTTATTGTCAATCCATTTTTTGTTATAGTCGTAAAACTGACGTTAAACGTTTTGCCTCTGTTCTAATTATTGCCTAAGAAATATTCCACAGTGATGTCGTCGCTAAGTGCGGTAGTTTTACCAAAAGCCCCCCACGACTGTTAATGTGCAAAAGTGTAAGCTTATTTAATGTACAGGGTGACCACAAAGTATCCGCACACGAGACGGTTTCATCTTGTGAAAATATAAGCATAAAAGCACTTATGTATTTTCTTATTTATTTTCTTATTTATTTACTTATAAATTGTTCCTTGGGCTCAAAAAGAACTTGGAAATCGTATTTGGACGTTCATGCAAGATGGAGCTCCAGCCCATAAAAAGAAGACAGTTCAGGATTTTTGTGCGGCAACTTTTCCTGATTTTATCAACTTTTCTCAATGGCCGCCATCGAGCCCCGATCTTAACCCGATGGATTTCTCAGTCTGGAGCGTCCTAGAAGGAAAGGCATGCCAAAAGCCGCATAAAAATATTGAAAGTTTAAAAAAATCACTACTGAAAGCTTGGGATTCTCTGGACCCTGCCTACTTGCTCGCCACCGTCGAAGCATTCCCGAGACGCCTACAGGCCTGTTATTTTGCTGATGGAGGAAAATTCGAATTCAATCTTTGAATCATAATTGTTATAGTTCAATAAATGTTTTAAAATAAAATTTGTGTTCCAAATACTTTCTACATGCTTTTTATTAAGCTCTTTATCTGTGCGGATACTTTGTGGTCACCCTGTAATTAATTGACAAGTTTTCTTTATACCGCGAATGTAGTGGCGAATGAAAAGTTTGTTACTTAGCAAGCTTTCATGAGCGTTTTTAACGTTGGAATACATGTCCTTATGTTATATCGTCGAATGGTTGCATCTCTATGTAATTAGCATCTAAAATTTAAAAAAATTTGCCTCCTTTGTTTTCCTTTTTATTAATTGGTGATTTAGAGGCTAATGCCCACGCCTCCAAATAACATTCTTTCCACCCTCGTAAAGTTGAAGTTCTTTTTAATGTCTTTAAATTTGTCATATATGGCTTTAACATGTTTATTATGGCTGGCTCCGAACCGAAAACTCGTTATCCGAACTGATTTTCATTTTGATTTGTTTTTGTAAAAGTGAATGGTTTCTGCAACCAACAGAGCAAATATTATGGGCCGTAGGTAAAGAACTTTTTCCCAAAGTAATTCAACCTTAAGAAACTTTCAATGAAGTGGCACCCCTTTCTTACACTGTTAAATTTTTAAAGTTTAATGTATGCACGTAAATCCTCCGTGTTCAGAAACCTGACAACTATTTCACTAAAAGTTTTTAAGTTTTTCCTAAAAACTTTCCTACATATGCAAATATTCCTCCTTTTAACTCAGCTTAGTCAACAGCTTTTCAAAAACAAGTTTGATATAAACATCTGTTTAATAAAAGGAATACAAATTAAGAATTAAAAAGAAAAACTTTCTCGGAAAAGTGCATTAATTAGGCATTAATCGAGGAATTGGTGCATTCTTCTGTAAAAAGTAACTTATGAATTGCCAATAAAACTCTTTGTGAGATTAATCATTTCACAATTATCTCACGATCACCTTAAAGAAAAGAGTAAACGAAAAGTTATGCCAACGTCATCTTGAAAGGATCATAACAATGTTTAGTTCGTTTGCAAAGGTTTTCCTCAAGTAACAAAGAAAAATCGAAGAAGTTTTCTTTTAATACAAATTTTTAACTTCCACAATAATATTTTGCATAATGAAAAAAGAACAAAAAAAAAAAAAAAAAAAAACGAAAAAACGAGGCTTAAGTTAAAGGTAAAACGTGTTTTTCTTTTTTTTTTTTTTTTTGCTCAACGTCAATACGCATGCGTAATAGCTGCTATGTATCAATAAAGGAAAAATCACCTCTTTTACATTTTTTTTTCTAAATCAATTGTCAGTCATTCATTGCCCATAATTTAAAGCTGTAGAACTAGTTGCCTAAAACTGTAAAAAAAGCAATCTAGAACTGCAACGTGTAACATAGAGCTTTATCTATAACAGAGGGAAGATCTCTGTGTTAAAGAGGCCCAATATTAAAAATGATCATCAAAGCTTGCTAAGTAACAAACTTTTCATTCGCTACTACATTCGCGGTATAAAGAAAACTTGTCAATTAATTACATTAAATAAGCTTACACTTTTGCACATTAACAGTCGTGGGAGGCTTTTGGTAAAACTACCGCACTTAGCGATGACATCATTGTGGAATTTTCTTAGGCAATAATTGCACCAGCGACAATACGTTTAGGGTCAGTTTTACGGTTATAACAAAAACGGATTGACAATAAAGCTTAATCAATTCACGCACGATCGAAAGTTTCATCCAATCGCAGAATGTTCATAATGTTAAAACGTATTCTGTGCTGTTTTAGGGGCAATTGCGAAAGTTGCACACGATATAAAAAGGATGAAAAGTTCACTTGTTTTTATTTGCAAAGAGACGTGCTAAAGATGGGTCGAGTTAGCGTGCTGGTCCTGCTTGTGATTTCTGTTCAACTCTTTGTGAGTGTTTTTAACTTGCCATTTGACTAAGTTCAAATACAGTGTAACCAGATAATCGGATCATTTATTCGTTTTTCCTTTAGCTCCACGACGCTGCTCCGAGTCGACGTGTAAACAGCAATCTCGAGGCAGAAGTTAGGTAAGTATCTCTTTGCTACGTGCACTTTAAAACCGATGATAATTGACAACAGCGATGGTGGTCAGGATTTTATTTGTGTTTGTTAGATGCCAATTCGTTTAATGCCAGTAAACTGCAAGCAACAATTGTTTTAGATACGAAGAGAGAGACTACGACGTCGGTTATAAAAAAGACATAACAGAAGTATTTTTATTTGTTTTTGTCTCAATGCTTTTGTTGCCGACATATTTGTACCCAAATCGTTCATTCTTTGCTTTGCCTGATAATTACGTTTTATTTTTCGTTTTGTTGTTTGCTTTTTTTTTGTTTTTTTTAATTTATTTTTTTTATTCGTCAATAGGTTTTTTTTTTTTTTAAAAGAAAAACCTTTTGACGAATAAATTTCAAATGAAAATAAACTTTGGTTAACAATTTTTTTTTAACCAAGGAAGATGAAGGGTTGTTAATGAATTATCGAAAAAGAGAACCGTAAGTTACAGATTATTCTGTTTGTAGAAACAATGTTAATCCATTCAAATTGCATTTGACTTTTTGAAAACGACAATTGTTTTAGGTACGAAGACGGCGATTACGAAACTATGAACAAGATGAATGATCCTGGAAATGGAGGTAATAGAGGAGGCGGTCACAGAGGAGGGGGTCACAGAGGAGGCGGTCACAGAGGAGAGGGTCACAGAGGAGGCGGTCACAGAGGAGAGGGTCACAGAGGAGGCGGTCATAGAGGAGGTGGAGATAGAGGGAGCGGTCATAGAGAAGGTCATCGAGGAGGCGGTCGTGGCAAATAATCGTCGTAAGTTTGGTTTTTAATGATTTAAAAGTTTTGCATTAAAAGAAAAAGGCTTTAACACGAATCTTTAAAATGTCGCCATGTCGTATGTTTTTTCTACGATGAAAAAGATAACAGTTTCTTTAATCACTTTTTTTTTTTTTACAGATAAAGGAACAGAACGAAAAGGAAGAAGCCGTTTTGGTCAATGAAGTTTCGCGGGAAGATGGTTGTTGAAAAAACGGCTGTTTATCATTTATTGAAGTTTTATAGATAAATATTCAGTTTGTGTTTTATATAGAAACTAAAATTTGTTTGAACTTTGCAGTGTTTTTTTCTCGACGGTAATCGGTGCTTCGCGCTTTCTTGTAGCAACTGGCTGAAAATGTTACCTTTTTTTTTCTCACGAGTTTAGGCAAGCTCTATTTTAATGAAATCTCAAAACAAAACTTTTGAAAGACTTTCCGCTGAGAGTTTAGCTGGATGTAATGTTTCTATTACATCATTTGTTTGGACTCGAACTGAAGTGTTTCGTTTTATTTTTAATAATCAAGATGTGCGTCGAACTGTCGTTTGCGTCGAGTTCACCAAAAGCCAATCTCATTAGGAAATTTAGTCTGAAGGGACTTTTACATTCTGTCACTTTCAAATGTAATTGACTTGTAAAATAGAAAGTATTTCTGATAATTAGCCATTGTTGTCGATCACAATGTCATCGTTCTTGTCTTTATTTTGTCTTTATTAGACCAATTTCTAACAACAATCTGTAAATGAGAACGATGCACTATTTTTTGTTTCAAATCTTTTTTACCTATTTTGAAGATGTTGTTTGTAGTGTCAAGCTGTCATCGGCAAAAAAGTCATCAGGGCCGTTGAAACTTATTTTAAAGTAGAGGGACTTAACCATCATAGACAGTGGTGAGTGATTGCAAGAAATATGGAAAGAACAATAAACTAGAGAAACAGCCTTTTTTATATACAGCCCTATTCAGGGGGTTTTCCCGCCCAGGAGGTTGAATAAAGTAATGAGCCGTGCTTATTTTCTACTTTCGTAAAAGAACTCGAACCGTTTTTGGAAAAAAAACAGGTTTGGGAAAAAAACAGGTTTAGGGTTTCTCCCGAAAACCTAAAACTTAAAGTTTTTTTTTTGACGAAAGGTGATAAAAAAAAAACAGGTTTGGGAAAATTAAAAAAAACAGGTTTGGGAAAACCTGTTTTTTTGGAAAAAACAGGTTTTCGTCAAAAAAAAAAGTTTAAACTTTTTTCAAACACATGAAATAACATGAAAAATAAGTCGTTATTAACCCATAGGATTTATCTGGGGTAACAATTGCCAGTATGAAATTAGGTTTTCGGGAGAAACCCTAAACCTGTTTTTTTCCCAAACCTGTTTTTTTTTTATCACCTTTCGTCAAAAAAAAAACTTTAAGTTTTAGGTTTTCGGGAGAAACCCTAAACCTGTTTTTTTCCCAAACCTGTTTTTTTTCCAAAAACGGTTCGAGTTCTTTTACGAAAGTAGAAAATAAGCACGGCTCATTACTTTATTCAACCTCCTGGGCGGGAAAACCCCCTGAATAGGGCTGTATATAAAAAAGGCTGTTTCTCTAGTTTATTGTTCTTTCCATATTTCTTGCAATCACTCACCACTGTCTATGATGGTTAAGTCCCTCTACTTTAAAATAAGTTTCAACGGCCCTGATGACTTTTTTGCCGATGACAGCTTGACACTACAAACAACATCTTCAAAATAGGTAAAAAAGATTTGAAACAAAAAATAGTGCATCGTTCTCATTTACAGATTGTTGTTAGAAATTGGTCTAATAAAGACAAAATAAAGACAAGAACGATGACATTGTGATCGACAACAATGGCTAATTATCAGAAATACTTTCTATTTTACAAGTCAATTACATTTGAAAGTGACAGAATGTAAAAGTCCCTTCAGACTAAATTTCCTAATGAGATTGGCTTTTGGTGAACTCGACGCAAACGACAGTTCGACGCACATCTTGATTATTAAAAATAAAACGAAACACTTCAGTTCGAGTCCAAACAAATGATGTAATAGAAACATTACATCCAGCTAAACTCTCAGCGGAAAGTCTTTCAAAAGTTTTGTTTTGAGATTTCATTAAAATAGAGCTTGCCTAAACTCGTGAGAAAAAAAAAGGTAACATTTTCAGCCAGTTGCTACAAGAAAGCGCGAAGCACCGATTACCGTCGAGAAAAAAACACTGCAAAGTTCAAACAAATTTTAGTTTCTATATAAAACACAAACTGAATATTTATCTATAAAACTTCAATAAATGATAAACAGCCGTTTTTTCAACAACCATCTTCCCGCGAAACTTCATTGACCAAAACGGCTTCTTCCTTTTCGTTCTGTTCCTTTATCTGTAAAAAAAAAAAAAGTGATTAAAGAAACTGTTATCTTTTTCATCGTAGAAAAAACATACGACATGGCGACATTTTAAAGATTCGTGTTAAAGCCTTTTTCTTTTAATGCAAAACTTTTAAATCATTAAAAACCAAACTTACGACGATTATTTGCCACGACCGCCTCCTCGATGACCTTCTCTATGACCGCTCCCTCTATCTCCACCTCCTCTATGACCGCCTCCTCTGTGACCCTCTCCTCTGTGACCGCCTCCTCTGTGACCCTCTCCTCTGTGACCGCCTCCTCTGTGACCCCCTCCTCTGTGACCGCCTCCTCTATTACCTCCATTTCCAGGATCATTCATCTTGTTCATAGTTTCGTAATCGCCGTCTTCGTACCTAAAACAATTGTCGTTTTCAAAAAGTCAAATGCAATTTGAATGGATTAACATTGTTTCTACAAACAGAATAATCTGTAACTTACGGTTCTCTTTTTCGATAATTCATTAACAACCCTTCATCTTCCTTGGTTAAAAAAAAATTGTTAACCAAAGTTTATTTTCATTTGAAATTTATTCGTCAAAAGGTTTTTCTTTTAAAAAAAAAAAAAACCTATTGACGAATAAAAAAAATAAATTAAAAAAAACAAAAAAAAAGCAAACAACAAAACGAAAAATAAAACGTAATTATCAGGCAAAGCAAAGAATGAACGATTTGGGTACAAATATGTCGGCAACAAAAGCATTGAGACAAAAACAAATAAAAATACTTCTGTTATGTCTTTTTTATAACCGACGTCGTAGTCTCTCTCTTCGTATCTAAAACAATTGTTGCTTGCAGTTTACTGGCATTAAACGAATTGGCATCTAACAAACACAAATAAAATCCTGACCACCATCGCTGTTGTCAATTATCATCGGTTTTAAAGTGCACGTAGCAAAGAGATACTTACCTAACTTCTGCCTCGAGATTGCTGTTTACACGTCGACTCGGAGCAGCGTCGTGGAGCTAAAGGAAAAACGAATAAATGATCCGATTATCTGGTTACACTGTATTTGAACTTAGTCAAATGGCAAGTTAAAAACACTCACAAAGAGTTGAACAGAAATCACAAGCAGGACCAGCACGCTAACTCGACCCATCTTTAGCACGTCTCTTTGCAAATAAAAACAAGTGAACTTTTCATCCTTTTTATATCGTGTGCAACTTTCGCAATTGCCCCTAAAACAGCACAGAATACGTTTTAACATTATGAACATTCTGCGATTGGATGAAACTTTCGATCGTGCGTGAATTGATTAAGCTTTATTGTCAATCCGTTTTTGTTATAACCGTAAAACTGACCCTAAACGTATTGTCGCTGGTGCAATTATTGCCTAAGAAAATTCCACAATGATGTCATCGCTAAGTGCGGTAGTTTTACCAAAAGCCTCCCACGACTGTTAATGTGCAAAAGTGTAAGCTTATTTAATGTAATTAATTGACAAGTTTTCTTTATACCGCGAATGTAGTAGCGAATGAAAAGTTTGTTACTTAGCAAGCTTTGATGATCATTTTTAATATTGGGCCTCTTTAACACAGAGATCTTCCCTCTGTTATAGATAAAGCTCTATGTTACACGTTGCAGTTCTAGATTGCTTTTTTTACAGTTTTAGGCAACTAGTTCTACAGCTTTAAATTATGGGCAATGAATGACTGACAATTGATTTAGAAAAAAAAATGTAAAAGAGGTGATTTTTCCTTTATTGATACATAGCAGCTATTACGCATGCGTATTGACGTTGAGCAAAAAAAAAAAAAAAAAGAAAAACACGTTTTACCTTTAACTTAAGCCTCGTTTTTTCGTTTTTTTTTTTTTTTTTTTTTGTTCTTTTTTCATTATGCAAAATATTATTGTGGAAGTTAAAAATTTGTATTAAAAGAAAACTTCTTCGATTTTTCTTTGTTACTTGAGGAAAACCTTTGCAAACGAACTAAACATTGTTATGATCCTTTCAAGATGACGTTGGCATAACTTTTCGTTTACTCTTTTCTTTAAGGTGATCGTGAGATAATTGTGAAATGATTAATCTCACAAAGAGTTTTATTGGCAATTCATAAGTTACTTTTTACAGAAGAATGCACCAATTCCTCGATTAATGCCTAATTAATGCACTTTTCCGAGAAAGTTTTTCTTTTTAATTCTTAATTTGTATTCCTTTTATTAAACAGATGTTTATATCAAACTTGTTTTTGAAAAGCTGTTGACTAAGCTGAGTTAAAAGGAGGAATATTTGCATATGTAGGAAAGTTTTTAGGAAAAACTTAAAAACTTTTAGTGAAATAGTTGTCAGGTTTCTGAACACGGAGGATTTACGTGCATACATTAAACTTTAAAAATTTAACAGTGTAAGAAAGGGGTGCCACTTCATTGAAAGTTTCTTAAGGTTGAATTACTTTGGGAAAAAGTTCTTTACCTACGGCCCATAATATTTGCTCTGTTGGTTGCAGAAACCATTCACTTTTACAAAAACAAATCAAAATGAAAATCAGTTCGGATAACGAGTTTTCGGTTCGGAGCCAGCCATAATAAACATGTTAAAGCCATATATGACAAATTTAAAGACATTAAAAAGAACTTCAACTTTACGAGGGTGGAAAGAATGTTATTTGGAGGCGTGGGCATTAGCCTCTAAATCACCAATTAATAAAAAGGAAAACAAAGGAGGCAAATTTTTTTAAATTTTAGATGCTAATTACATAGAGATGCAACCATTCGACGATATAACATAAGGACATGTATTCCAACGTTAAAAACGCTCATGAAAGCTTGCTAAGTAACAAACTTTTCATTCGCCACTACATTCGCGGTATAAAGAAAACTTGTCAATTAATTACAGGGTGACCACAAAGTATCCGCACAGATAAAGAGCTTAATAAAAAGCATGTAGAAAGTATTTGGAACACAAATTTTATTTTAAAACATTTATTGAACTATAACAATTATGATTCAAAGATTGAATTCGAATTTTCCTCCATCAGCAAAATAACAGGCCTGTAGGCGTCTCGGGAATGCTTCGACGGTGGCGAGCAAGTAGGCAGGGTCCAGAGAATCCCAAGCTTTCAGTAGTGATTTTTTTAAACTTTCAATATTTTTATGCGGCTTTTGGCATGCCTTTCCTTCTAGGACGCTCCAGACTGAGAAATCCATCGGGTTAAGATCGGGGCTCGATGGCGGCCATTGAGAAAAGTTGATAAAATCAGGAAAAGTTGCCGCACAAAAATCCTGAACTGTCTTCTTTTTATGGGCTGGAGCTCCATCTTGCATGAACGTCCAAATACGATTTCCAAGTTCTTTTTGAGCCCAAGGAACAATTTATAAGTAAATAAATAAGAAAATAAATAAGAAAATACATAAGTGCTTTTATGCTTATATTTTCACAAGATGAAACCGTCTCGTGTGCGGATACTTTGTGGTCACCCTGTACATTAAATAAGCTTACACTTTTGCACATTAACAGTCGTGGGGGGCTTTTGGTAAAACTACCGCACTTAGCGACGACATCACTGTGGAATATTTCTTAGGCAATAATTAGAACAGAGGCAAAACGTTTAACGTCAGTTTTACGACTATAACAAAAAATGGATTGACAATAAAACTTAATCTGTTCACGCAAGATCAAAGGTTCATCCAATCGAAGAACGTTCAAAATGTTAAAACGTAGTTCTGTGCTATTTTAGGGGCAATTGCGAAAGTTGCACACGATATAAAAAGGATGAAAAGTTCGCTTGTTTTTATTTGCGAAGAGTCGTGCTAAAGATGGGTCGAGTTAGCGTGCTGGTTCTGCTTGTGATTTCTGCTCAACTCTTTGTGAGTGTTTTTAACTTGCCATTTGACTAAGTTCAAATACAGTGTAACCAGATAATCGGATCATTTATTCGTTTTTCCTTTAGCTCCACGACGCTGCTCCGAGTCGACGTGTAAACAGCAATCTCGAGGCAGAAGTTAGGTAAGTATCTCTTTGCTACGTGCACTTTAAAACCGATGATAATTGACAACAGCGACGGTGGGTTGATCAGGATTTTATTTGTGTTTGTTAGAAGATGCCAATTCGTTTAATGCCAGTAAACTGCAAGTGACAATTGTTTTAGATACGAAGAAAGAGACTACGATGTCGGTTATAAAAAAGACCCAACTGAAGTATTTTTTGTTTGTGTTTATCTCGACGTTTTTGTTGCTGACTTTATGAGCATTTAGCGCGTGTAGAAAAGCTTTTCATTCTTCGTTTTGCCTAATATTTACGTTTTATTTTTTATTTGCTTTTCTTTTTTTTTTTTTTTTTTTAACTTCTTATAGTAAGAAAAAACACTTATTAACGAATAAATTTCAAATGAATTTAGACTTTGGTTTAATTTTTTTTTCAATATAGGAAGACGAAGGGTTGTTAATGAGTTATCGAAAAAGAGAGTCGTAAGTTTTAGATTACTATATTGGTAGAATCGATGTTAATCCATTTAAATTGCATTTGACTTTTTGAAAACGAAAATTGTTTTAGATACGAAGACGGCGATTACGAAACTATGAACAAGATGAATGATCCTAGAAATGGAGGTAACAGAGGAGGCGATCACAGAGGAGGCGGTCACAGAGGAGGCGGTCACAGAGGAGGTGGTCACAGAGGAGGCGGTCATAGAGGAGGTGGAGATAGAGGGAGCGGTCATAGAGAAGGTCATCGAGGAGGCGGTCGTGGCAAATAATCGTCGTAAGTTTGGTTTTTAATGATTTAAAAGTTTTGCATTAAAAGAAAAAGGCTTTAACACGAATCTTTAAAATGTCGCCATGTCGTATGTATTTTCTACGATGAAAAAGGTAACAGTTTCTTTAATCACTTTTTTTTTTTTTACAGATAAAGGAACAGAACGAAAAGGAAGAAGCCGTTTTGGTCAATGAAGTTTCGCGGGAAGATGGTTGTTGAAAAAACGGCTGTTTATCATTTATTGAAGTTTTATAGATAAATATTCAGTTTGTGTTTTATATAGAAACTAAAATTTGTTTGAACTTTGCAGTGTTTTTTTCTCGACGGTAATCGGTGCTTTGCGCTTTCTTGTAGCAACTGGCTGAAAATGTTGCCTTTTTTTTTCTCACGAGTTTAGGCAAGCTCTATTTTAATGAAATCTCAAAACAAAACTTTTGAAAGACTTTCCGCCGAGAGTTTAACTGGGTGTAATGTTTCTATTACATTATTTGTTTGGACTTGAACTGAAGCATTTCTTTCCATCAATTTTTTTTTTTTTTTTTTTTAATTTAATTTATTCTGATGTTACTTTTACATTCTGTCACTTTCAAACGTAATTCACTTTTTAAATAGAAAGCATTTCTTACAAATAGCTATTGCTACCGAACAAACTTCTATTGTTACCGATCAAAATGCCATTGTTTGTATCAGACAAGTTTCTATCTATTGTTTTTAATAAGAACGAAGCGCTAATTATTTTGAAATCATTTTTGGCTACTTTGAAGATGTTTTTATAGTGTCAAGCATTTACTTGCAAATCGGTCATCAGGTCCATTGAAATTATTTTTAACGGGAAGGGACCCAGTCATCGTGACGATTGGTGAATGATTATAAGAAATACAGAAAGAAGAAAAGCTAGAGCTGCAACTTTTCATTCATACAGTCCTGCCCAGGGTTTGTACCACTGAGGATGTTATATAAAACAAAGAGTCATGAATGTTTTGGTTTTTTATCCCCATTTGTTTACGCCTTCCAAAATAGTGGCAGCTGCCAGGTTTGGTTTTTTTAAAAAAATGGCTGCTTCAAAAGGATTTTGAAGTAGGGAGCTTAGGCAATTTTTATAGCCAATGTAAATCTTTTTTATTTAAAATGCATTGGATTCCTTAATATATTTTATTTTCAAAATGGTTTCAACCACTTCTGTAGCTTATTTAGTTCCAAAGATATTCGTGTTTTAATATTTTCAATTCATATACATTTTATGAAATATTTCCGTAAAGTTTCTCGTTAAACTTTTGGCACCGAAAAAAAAAAAACTTTATCTTTTTTTTTTTCTGGCGCAAAAAGTTGCTTTAACAATAAAATATCTAAAGACGGGGGAAATTTATAAAATTTCCACTTAGAAAACAAAAAACCCACCCTATTAGATAACGAAAAACAAAAAAAAAAACAAAAACTGTTTGACATAATAAATAAATAGTTGCAGAATCTATTTTTATGTGGGGACGAAAGAATTAGCTTAATTTACTTGTATACAAATAAAACTGAAACATGTAAAGTTAAATAACTTTATCAATTCTAAAGCAAAACGATGTCCCCAAAAAAATTATTGTAGTGCAACCTTTTCTAAAAAAAATAACATCTATATATACATATATACTATTTATTTTCATGGGTGGGTTTTCATTCTTCAACACCTACATAAAATCATTTGTTGCGTTTTTTAGACGAAGTTTTTAATAACGTACGATATATTTTTTTCCGCGATAAAATGTCACGTGACAAAACTCCCTATTTGAAGCCGCCATTAATCGGAATGCATAAGCAACTGCCGGCCGCCATCAGAAGGCATTCTTGAGACAAGATAATTTGTAGACTGCTTCCAGTGCTGCTTCCTAAATAATAGCGGCCACTAAACTGGTGGCATTTTTTCGCCCCCCGTCTCCAGTGGTATTGAAAACGAAGAACATATTTAAGAATAAACAATTTTGTCTGCAATCTTTTTTTCTAAAATAAGGTTGACATTACTTTTTTATAAACCTACAAAAAGTTTGAGACTTTGATCGGATGATGTTTATGCTACAAAATGTTTATTTTAAACATAATTGACATTTTTTTCTTCTTTAACAAAAAAAAAAAAAAAAAAAAAAAAAAAAAAATCTTTCAAGACCCTTGCGTTTCCAAATGAGTTTCAATTCTGCTTCTAGAAATATTTCGGAAAAGTTTATGGAATACTAAATATATAAAAGTTAAGATAGAAAAACCTTAAATCGATTGTATCAAATTTGACATTTTTGACTTGATGAGTTTTTCCATTTTTGACTTGATGATTTTTTCCACTTCCCCGACGATATTATATAAGTTAAAAATGATTTATAAAATGAAATCAATTTAAAAAGAAAAAAGTATTTAAATGATTTTTAATGACCTCAAACACAATAGTATTGTCTTTTCCTTTCTTCAGGCTGTGGGAGGATATAATACCACCGCCAGTTAGGAGGGGAAGGCACTGGAGGCGGTTTCAAAAATAATCTTTCCCCAAAAATATCTTCCACTTCCCAATTGGTAGTGACCTTAAAAAAATTCTGCCTCCACAAATAAAATCTGGCAATGGCTGCATGTTGGGAGGTGGAAAACAAAAAAATCTGCCGCCGAAGCATTTTTGGGAGGCAACCGCCAACGGTAGCAAAAGAAAAGTGGAGGCGAGAAGATTTCGATCGTTTATCAACTCTGTTAGTTAAAAAACTATATTCAATTAACTGCATCATTTCAAATTAATGACATAACAGATTAGTAAAGAAACGTTTAGTCTCAATTTTTAACAGCGTAAAACTAAATAAAAAAGACGCAACAAAAGCAATTACAAAGGGCAAAATTTTCTATCAGAAAAATGTATGTTCATTGCTTATTTTTAAATTAACAAGCAGTTTAAAAATTAATTAGGTGCAAACATTGAAAAATGTCGACTGTTGTAAAAATTATTATTTTGTCAGAGTTGCTTTTTTCTAAAACTATCAAACAAATTAGAATTTTTATATTTACACCAAAAGCAATAAATATTCCTTTTGGTGCAATGTAATTTTAAAATCAAAAAATACCTTACAACCATGCTTCATTCGTAATTCTTTTCATTTCATTACAATCAAAAATTACAAAAATATTTACATAAAAAATCGATTTGATCTTCATAACAAAAGTAAATTTTCTTCGTTCAACTTTTGACCTGAGAAAATGCAGCACCGAAAACAACTTTAGAAATATTTTAAAGCTTCTTCCAGTTGGGGTTATTTTATAAATTTTCATTAACCCCAATACGTGGCTCACACTATACAATATTTGTTATCAGTTGTACAAAAAGACGGGAGCTGGCTCAGCCCATTTTCAGTCCCCTTTAACCATTTAATGAACTCATATTTAATCATCTTTAACCTATTAAAAAGTCTTCTTTAAAGACATCACCATTTTCATGGGAGATTTATGCTCAAGAAGATATTACAATACCTGCTGGAGCAACTACGGATGTATGATTATGTTTTGTCCATGTCAAGAGGAATGTTGATGATTGTCATATGTAATCCAATCATTAACACATAATTAAATTAATGGTTAAAACTTTTGAATACTGCGTACATGTTTTAGTCTTTATCTAAACCATTAACACATGGTTAAAAATGAACTGAAAATAGTCCTAAGATGCATTAACCATTTTCAACGATTTAATCAACCATCAACACATGGTTAATTTTATCCATTTTTTTGTAATTGCAACAGAACTTATTAGTATCTTAATCGCAACCATTAAGCAACCATCAACGCATGGTAAACCTTCAACCATTGTAGCACTATAAATGCCATCACCCAAACAAGATTTATTACTGCACTCTTGACAAATTTCATGATGTTTGGCACAATTGGAATACGGGCACTGATGCAAGCATTTTTTTCAGAGAGCAATTTGATGGTTTTCTTAAAGATTGCTAAGATGTTTTCACCTGGTTTTCAATTAGTTTCCAACCCTCTGTGTTCAGAGAATTTAATGCCGCTAGAAGGAAGGTTAAGAGCAGTGTAGTAGCAATTGCAGATTTTAAGTACAGAATTCCGCCAAGTATGTAATAAGTTGAATTTCAACGTGTTGGAACATCTAAACTGCTCATTTTTATATCTTGTTGTTTGTAAAGCTCAGAAAAGACTTTGAATATGAAGCATTAGTGCAAATCTGTCGGTATTTTTCTATCAAGCTTACAGCACTCTGAAGTGAAAAAAGTTCTTTTTTGATCACAAGTTGAAGTGAATGATTCAGAAAGCCAGCAGACTTGTAAATACACTTTGGTTTTTTGGAAACTCTTTTACATTTGCTGCACTGTCTATTTAGCAGACTGTGATCTTGCTTTTTAGCTCCCACTCTTGTGCAACATCCGACCTTTTTCTGAGTTTGAATCAGTTTTTGAGCTATTATCAACCCAGCCTAAAATTGTAGGTTGTAAAATTACAGTCCTCTGCCGCTTGGATTTGATGCTAAATAAAGGAATTTTTCCTTTTTTTTACTTATAAGAGGCTCAAATTGATCTAAAGTTGGTATATTTTCAGGATTGCAGGTTGTGGTTGTGAATCAAGCTTTTTCTGTTACGAGATTTTTGGAGTAAGCTAGGGTGCCAAAATTTTACTAGAGATGAAAATCCGCTAATTGAAGTTTTGAATTGTCCGATCCACGAAAAATTTTCACATTACAGTTATTGCAAGTATTAGGAATCTTTAGCTGTTTTTCAAAAAGTTTCCACAAAAATCTTCTTGCCGTGTCCCTTGTACCCTAGATTATGCCCCCAAAACGGTTAAAACACTAATATAGTTAAAGATCCCGCACTAATTTAATAAAAAAAGCCGAAACTTAAAATGAATCTCTTAATAAAAGTTTCGGTTCATTACGGAAATAGTTTGAGGTATGGATCTAGTGTTATGTGTATAGAATTAGGGTTGTGTTTGCGTTCGTCAGTATATTTTATCATACAGTATAACTCAATAAACATTCTATTAGTATGTAATGCTCATTCTATTAGTATGCACTCTTTTATTCATTAAGTTTATATAAATACAAATAATACTCTCTTGCTCTACTTGTTCAATGCTGTTTTTATTAATTACTCCTCTTTCTGTTCTTCTTTTTTATACGAATATCTCTTCTTCATTTGAAACGGCCAAATTCTTTTGTTTATTCTTCTTTGATTAATTTTTTTTCTGACTTCTGTTTAGTTCCTTATTTCTTTTTCTCTTTTATTCACTCATAAAATTCTTGTTTATTCAAATATTTTTTCAATCACAAAATATTCTCTTTAAAATTCTTCCTAAAGGCTTTCTGAAAACTCTTTTTTTTTTTACTTCTCTTTAAAACTCCGTCTTCATCCATCTCCCTCTGTAAAACTCCGCCTTCATCCGTCTTCATCTGTAAAACTCTATTTGTTTAAGCTTTTTTAGTTTTTGGACTTTTCCTAGTTGTTTTTTAACTTTTCTTCTTTCCTTTTTATCGTTTATCGAGTCTTCGTGTTGACTTTCCCAGTTGTTTTTTTTTTAATTTAATTTTTCTTCTTTCCATTTTATCATTTACTTAAGTCACAGGTTGATGAGTCATCGTGTATACGTCTTCTCCTGTCATTGTCTCCGTCGGTGCGTCTTTTCATAGTTGTTGTTTTTGACTTAATTTTTTTTCGCTTTTTCATTTATTTATATGTAGGATTGACAAGTCATCTTGTGAGCGTCTTTTCTGATCGTTGTTTTTTTAACTTGATTCTCCCACCTCACAACTTGCGTATTTATTTGCAGAACAGTTTGTTCCGAATGATTAATCTTTTTAGAACTTCGTGAAATTCTTAGAAAACTTAACTCTAGGAATTATTATTTACCAAATGATACAACATATGTAAATTACGAAGGATTTATTATTTGTTGCGTAAAAAGAGAAAGCTTGAGTGTAGGAAATATTATATCTTTAGGAATTATTGAAGATTATAGTTTAAGGAAAGTTTTAGTCCCAATTTCAATAAAAGTTCCTTAAGATTTGTTATCGCTAATTTGCTTCTTCATATTTCTTTGGTTGAAATTGTTTTGAATTTTTCTATAAACAATACTTTTGATTTACTGTTGACTGAGTGCAGAGTTTTTTAACACTTGCACGGGGGCATAACTAGGCTATAGCATGCGTGGCTCGTGTAATGGGCACCTACTAAAGGGGAGCGCGAGAAAGCGTCTGAGACCTTCTTCAGGGTATAAGTGTAAAAGCGAAAATAAAAGAATACTTTTATAGATACATGTGTATTAAAAGTTTGCGTAATCGAAAGTCCCAAGGATTAACGCCCGCATTTGTTTTCGTTTGATGGTTTGGTTGTCTAAATAAATTATCATTCCCATTCATCTTGCTTTGTGTTCGGTACTTGAAAAAAGTGCAACAAACTTAAATATTTTCTTTTCCTATTGTTTTCTATTGTAAAATTCAATGCTGAATAATTCTCATTGAAATTAAAGAATTTGGTCGTTCACTAAACATGATTTTACTTAAAAAGAATGATTGGAGAATAAAAACTTGAATCAATTATGTAACCTGGTTTCAATCAAAATTATTACAATTGATTTAATCAAAAATTGATTTTGCTTGGGATCGAGTTTGATCGATAATTCCAAATTCCGAACTAGGAGAAACATATAGATAAACTAAAATTTGGTGAAAAAAATAATACTTAATACATATATATATATATATATATATATATATATATATATATATATATATATATATATATATATATATATATATATATATATATATATATATATATATATATATATATATATCTATATATATGTAAATATATAATGTATTTGGTGAAAAAACAGATCTTAATATATTTTTTTCTTGGTAAAAAAAAATGACTCTTATTGCTTAAAGCTTAAAAATTTGTTATCTCTAAATTCTAATCTCTAAATTTTGCTTTAATTGTTGTTTAAAACTATGAATTTCTTTTCAGTAAACTTCGTAATTTTGCATATTAAATAGAAAAATTCCGATGGAATTTGCGATCAAATGCGATCAAATTCGGCCCAAATGCAGAACCCCTAGATTATGCCCCAAACGACTAAAACAGCAATATAATTAGAGAATCATCAAGATCCCGCACTAAATAAAAAGAATGTCTAAACTTAAAACAAACTTTCGAAAAAAAAAAGTTTTGGTTCATTACGGAAATTGTTTAAAATATAAAATAGATTAAACTTCTCAGAACCTGGTGAAATTCTTAGAAAACTTAATTTTTTAGAATTATTATTTGCAGAGTGACGCAACATTTAAAAAGTATGTAGCGTTTATTATTTGTTGCGTAAAAAGAAAAAACTGGAGTGTAAGAAATATTATATCTTAAGAAATTATTGAAGATTACAGTAAAAGGGAAGCTTCAGTTCCATTTTTCAATAAAAGTTCCTTGAAACTTCTTGTTGTTGATTTGCTTCTCTAGATTTCATCTTCAGGTATATATTAAATATCTTATCTCAGGTATATACTAAATATCTTATCGATAAAATATTTTATTATGAAAAGGATTATAGCTTGAAAATGTTTTGAAATTGTCTATAAGCAAATCTTTTAATTCACCGTGGACTGAGAGCAAATTTTTTTTTTTTTATCACTTGCACGGAAGCACTTACCGAAAGGGAGGGGGGGGAGTGAGTAAAAGGTTTTTTTTTTAATCACTTGCACAGAAGTATAAATAGGGGATGTCATGCATGACTCGTGAAAAAACATTTGAGTCTATCTTTAATTTTTAAATACAAAAACGAAAGCAAGTGTATTAAAAGGTTGCGTATATAAAAAAATATGAAAAGGCCCAAGGATCAACGCACGAATTCGTCTTTCGTTTGTTATTCATTTTTCCGTACTCTTTATACCTCTACCTCTCTTTCTTTCATATTATTTTGTAGTTAAAATAAAGAGATGCCGGATATTAGCAATTGCTGCGTTTTGTATTAAAGTGTTGTTTACAAATATTATTATTTTGTTTTGAACTAATTGTTGAGTAATTTGCTCATCATAACTCAATTACATATCTGGTTAGTTAAACTCCAAGAAATTTTTGTATAATGTGTCCGTAAAGTTTACACAAGGGCAGCCGCTTTATGATATTGGTCTGGTTTTTTTATAACAAAAAGTTAAAAACAAAAAGTTATTTAAATATATTTTTAAAACCTTTGTTTATTATTGTCTTGTTTCTTTAAACCAACAACTTGCCATTTAACGCCCTCAGGGATATTTTTCTTTCTTATTTGGTGAAAGTTTTACAAGATTTTAGATTTGGCATTAAATATTTCACAAAGTATTTAATATTTCATCAAAGTTTTTTTGGTGAGGTTTTGTGCAATAAATAAATAACAAATATTTATCATTTTCAAAGGAAAAGAAAGTCGATTAGATTAAATAAATCATAAATAAAATAATCTGTTAAAACTTAATGGCCAATTTATTCACAGGTAAAAAATCAGTAATTAATTAACTACCAAACATTAGAAAGAAGTTTTGTACGCGCACAAAAAAGGTGCCAATAAATGGAGGAACACTTACTCTAATTAATAAAAAAAAAATACAAAAAAAAAAGATTTTGTTTTGACAATTTTATCATCAAACAACAAAACCAGTATCAAAATAATTCCCCCCCCCCCCCCGCATAAACTTTCAGGGTACACTGTATTAAATGGATCAGGAAGTGAAATTAACAAAGTATAACCAAATCAATTACTAGGTTAATTTATAGATAAGCTTTTATTTTACAAGGATGGCCGAAATATACGTTCGGCCATCCTTGTACATTTATAATATATATATATATATATATATATATATATATATATATATATATATATATATATATATATATATATATATATATATATATATATATATATATATATATATATATATATATACAGTATTGTGAAAAAGTTAAGAACCACTAAATAAAAAAAAATATTTTTTTCAAACAAATTTAATTAATTTTTATTCTAAAGATAATAAAATAGTCTTTTTTTTTCAAACATAGTAAATAGAACGAGAAAAAAAAAATTTTTTTTTTTTGAAAATTAGAAAATAGAACCTATAAAAATAAGGATTAAATATTATGTGTTTGTTTTTTTAAATATTTTTTTTGTGAAAAAGTTAAGAACCACAAAGAAATTTTGGTGCTAAATGCGGCGGAAACGTCTTTTTAAATTTATTTTTTACCTTTTTTGTTTAAATATTTTATTAATGACCGGAGTCATTACCAAAAAACCAATAAAAGTATTTGAAAAAAAGTAATTTTTTTAAAATACTTTTAAAAAATTAAATTTCAAACAAAAAAAAAATTCTTTTCTTTTGATAAAAATGAGTAGAAAAGCTATTACCTATAAAGATCGTGTAAAAGTGGTGCATTTTCACCAGGAAGGTAAATCCGCTCGTGAAATTGGAAAAATAATAAAGTGATCACATAGTTTGGTGTTAACAATCATCAAAGGATTCAAAGAGACGAAATCTTACGTTGATCGCCATCGTTCTAGAAGACCGCGTTTGACGACATCCTATGATGATCGCCTTTTAATCAAGTTGGCAATGAAAAATCAAACCATGCCGAGGCATGAATTAAGAAGGGAATAGAAGCTTTCAAATGGACGTCAAGCATCGGCATCACTTGTGCGTTGGAAACTATTAGCTAACAATATGTTATGGAAAAAAGCTGTTCTAAAACCGCGACTTACCAAACGACATATAAAAAAGCGAAAAGAGTTTTACCAAAGCGTCAAAGAATGGTCTAAACAAAAATGGAAGACAGTAATGTTCATTGATGAGATGAATATCGAGATTAATAGCCGAAAAAACCGAATTATGATTCGCAGGCAGCCTTCAGAAAAATATAATCTCGATTGTATAGTTCAAAGAACAAAACAAGGTAGCGGGTTGGTTGGAATATGGTGCTGCATGACATATTATGATCTCGGTAGGTTTAAATTATTTGATGGCCGATTCAACTCTATTTCTTAAGTCGATATTTTAAATAACAACTTATTACCGTGAATTGATGCACTTGAGCAAAGCTATCCGTTCATTTTTCAGCAAAACAATGCACCATGTCACAGGGCTAAAATTGTCTCTGAATGGTTCGAAAGCAAAAATATTGAGCGTCTAACTTAGCCACTAAATAGCCCAGATCTAAATTGAATTGAAAATCTTTGGAGTTGGCTTGATAAAGAAATTGCCAAGAAAGCACCAAGGAGCCTTGAGGAGCTGCGCAATATTTTACCAGCAATACTTAGAAATGTTTCCAAACATAGAGAATTTAATAGACTCAATGCCAAATCGTATAAATGAGTGCTAAAAAATTCATAATAAAATAACGCGGTATTAGGTAAAAAATTACCGTTTTTTGTTCTGTGGTTTTTAACTTTTTCACAATTTTTTTAAAATAAAAATTACCTATAAAACTTTAAATACATTTTTTTTATTTGTTTAAAAGTTTTTATCATTATTATCATTTTTTATTTTGTTTGCCTATTTTCTAAAATTTATTATTATTATTTTTTTTACCAGAAAAATATATTCAGTTAAATAAAAATTTAAAAATAAAAATAAATTATGATTTGTTTTTTTGGTGGTTCTTAAATTTTTCACAATACTGTATATGTATTATAAATGCATTTGTATTATATAATATGTATATGTATTATAAATATATTTATTGTGCAAATTAATGACAAAATTAATACCTTCCTTAAACAAAATCTTATAAATCTCCACCGAAAGTTAAACTTAAAACTCATGAAAAATTTACTCTATGGCATTGGAGCAGTAAATCAGTATTCAAAATGAAATTTAGTAAAGCAAAGTAGAGATTTTCAAACAAAAAATACATTTATAGTAAATTAACTTATCAGAACAAGATAAATAGCATTACACATGACATTTACTTACTAAACATATATAAACTGTATTTAGGGTTAGGGTTAGGGTTAGAGTTACCCTAACCCTTACCCTAACCCAAACCCCAACCAATCAAATGCCTAATGAAATCTAACTTGGTTTCATATTTTAAAAGGCGGTTATGTAAGCATCGGGTCGTTGTTTTTTTTGATGCATTTATTCGTATACAAATTTAATAATAGATGATCATAAACGAAACTAAAATCTTTGAAGAAAGTTCAATCAACTTTAACTAACTTTAGCTTTAAATCAAATTTCTATTTCAAGGATCGAAAATGCAGAGGATTTTCTGTTTGAACGGATGGAATTTTTTTGTTCCAAAATATTTTTCTTACATATCGAGTGCCGCTAAAAATAGGCAAAATTGAACTCTCCGGAACCTTAATCCGTTTCACCTTTAATTCTATGCCTAGTTTGAAAACCCCTATCTAAGGTATGAAGTCAGTTACAATCACTATGCAAACGTGGCGAAACGTACAAAGTGATGTGGTAAAGGAAAATCCTGAAAATCCTGTTTTTGAAGCTCTTCAAGGATTGCAGCCTGGAGAAGTGTTTTCAATCTTTATGGATACTCAAAATTCAGTATTAAAATTAGTAAGATCTAAAATTGATGCATATAACGCTCTTATAAATCTTTTTAGAACTTCAGGAGGTAACAAATTTGTAAAGAGAGCTTGAAAATAAAAATAAATACTTTTGACTCTGTCATAAAAAAAGAATTCCAAAGTAAAAACGGTTCAAATCATTCAGAAGCAAACGAGACTCTAAATGATGGTTTTAAAACTTCAGGAACTAAAACCGTTTTGCAAGTCGCTTAGAAAATCATTCGTGAAATATTTGTTTCCTAAAAAAGATTGATCGCTGACGGGAAAATATGACTTATGTATATCACTTATATATATAAGTGATAAACACACACACACGCACGCACGCACGCACGCACAAACGTACACACGCACGCACACACGCACACATACACACGCACACACACGCACGCACACACATATTTATACTTCACTTATATATATTTATACAATTTACTCATGTTTATCAAGAAAATCTGAACGGAACTATTTGAATTTTTCATATTAATAAGCACTATTTAAAATTCCGGTTAAATAACCAATTACATTAATACTATCAAAGTGTGTTAAAATAATTAAAGTGTATAGTGAACCGAAGAGTATTACGCAAAGAAAAATTTATTAAAAAAAGTCTAACATTGTTTTTGAAGTTTTTGTTGAATTAAATTATTTTCAAGAAGCTTGAAATTTTTAAAACCAACTTTCAAACCAATGTTCAAACCCAGGTTTTAAAAAAAGAAAAATCTTAAAGTTACAAAACCTTAACAGAACTGCTTTTTAGATATTTTGATATCGATTTTTTTGGCTCTTTTACAATCTGGAGATTAATGATCGTTAAATATCTGGTGTTATTGTTACCAATGAATAACAAGCAGGATTTATTTATTTTTTATTTGGGGTTTATTGATAAATATCAAAAGATTCAGATTATAAAACTTAGGCTTCACAAAAGAATTATAATACGTTAGTTGCCTAAAAATCATGCTTCAAAAACAATTACTCAGTCGAACTTTTTGATGTAATTATTTTTAGCGGACTGAAATGGCAAAATACCATAAACATTTTTTTAACGAACCTTTTATACTTTAGAATTGAAAATGAAGAAAAACTTTCAGAAGGAACAAATGCAAGTTGTTCTTCATAATGTCTTTCTGATGCGTCGCTTAATTCTATCTTCAGATCATACTGAATTTAAGGGCACTTTAGTCCAGTTTATGTTTGACTGTTTGCGCAGTTGGGAAACTCCTATATCAAGTATGAAGTTGATCCAAAACACATTGCAAACATGGCAAAACGTGCAAAGTAGTGACGTAAATGAAAATCAAATTTTAGGGGCTCTTAACGCACTGCAGCCAGGACAAACATTTGCAATATTCGTGCGTGCTCAAAACTCAGTGATTACAATAAGAAGATGTAATTGCAATACAGACAACGCTCTAATGAGTGTTTCTAGAACTTCAGCAAGTAACGAAACTGTAATGAACGCAGGTGATTTGTTTACTACATTCCCTGAGAGAGCGGTTTGGATTCCCTTCCATCGTTTCTTGAGTAAAACATTTGCCTGTCAAGTTGCTGCACTGTGCAATAACATGTTTGACAAAACACTGAAAGAGACATCAAAAGCTGGAATCAATCATGCGGATTCTCGTGATGTTGCTGAGCCATTCTTAGTCATGTCATGGTTCCTGGGAGCAATGTCTGGTACGAAAGAAGCAGTTTATGACTCAAATCGCGTTCAGAAGGTGATAAGAGATGATGTTCTTTGGAGCAAACACTCTGGAAGTCCTTGGCGTCGTTCTGGAGAATGGATCGCAATTAAAAGCGTGCTTCAAATTATACTCGTAACTGAAATGGGAACGAACGAAGGTACAGTAGTTTATAAATCACTGATGATTCATATTATGGTAAGTTTCCTTGACAACTTTTCAAATGCAACAAATGAACAGGATATTCTTATGCAGATGATGAGCAAAATAAGTAGACGAATGGCAAAACTGAAAAAACTAATCAACAAATTTAACGAAAGCAGCATCAGTATTGATTGTTCATTACCAAATTTAACAATACAATGGGTTTCAAGTGTATTGCAGAATAGTTGTAACGTTTTGCAGAAACACAGTAAAATTGCTGAAAATCAATGGAAAGACTATTCGAAGGCCTGCGGTGAATCGGTGCAAATCAACATTTCGGTTCCTAATGCGCATAACCATTTAATCCATAACTTATGTCAAACTGCAACTAGTCGCTTGAGTCAAGCATTTAAAGAAGTGAAAGAACCCCCTAGCTCTTATGTGCCTATTCCTTCATGCGTAAAGCGCTCCGAACCAGGAACGACATTGTTTGAGATCAAATTTCTGGAGTCTTTTGGCCGAGATAATCAAATTGAAGAAAATATATGGGACTTTGAATTGTGGGTTAGAAACGTATTATGGCAAAATTTCTCGCTAAATGTTTCGCAATTCATAAGAGACAGTGATAAACTCTTTAATTTGCTTAAAAAGTATCTCGATTTGAGCTTCCCATTTTACTTGAACGATCCACTTGGATCCAGTCGAATGGTTTTGACAGCATATATGATACTTGCAGTACTGGATAGTAATGCAATAAAAGAATGGCCAATAATGTCTCAATATCGGAGTAGCTTTGATGATAATGTATTTGGTGGACTGTTAATCCCACGTCTTGATGACATGAAAAAAGTGCTCGCCGTTCAAACGTACTTTACAACGAGAAACAAATCCGCGATCTATCCATGCATTATATCAAAACTGTGCGAAACTTCTCTGGGACAAAGAATTGCCGCGGATAATCCTGATATGCAGCAAAAAAGAAACGAGATTCTATTGCATGCTGAACAGCAAAGACAACTAAAGATCTTAGAGTTTCAAAGAGAAAAAAAGCGCTACGATGAGATCATGGTTGAATATAGCAGTATTATTAATCACACAATTGGCTATGATGGTAGTTGCTATATGTGTTTAAAATGCAAATTATTACAAAGTGCCAATTCCATACATATCGATGTCTATGAAGATCCAATTCCAAAAAACTGCATTTGGGAGCAAAACTTGATTGTCTTTGAATTGAGCATACCAACGAGCATTCGTTGCATTCGAGATGCTTTGTTCTTGATACTACATAAACTATGCGGAAATCAATTTCAACAAAGAAGAATGACTCAAAAATGGAAAGATCATCCGCAGTTACGTAGATGGGTCAGTAGCGAATGCTACTCATCGTTGGTTTTCCTTGGTAGCACCGCTGAATTGTTTTCAAATATGAGATTCAAAAGGGTAAGAGTTTCAAATAGTTCTAACTCTAACGACTACTTAAAACCTTGCGGTCTTACCATAAGCCTCTTTTACGAAACGTCATCTCTAAACTTTATAAATGTTGAATTTGAAAAAGCTACCCAAAATATATTTCACACGATGAAAGCGTGGAGCGAGCCATATAATATAGATGAGACATGGATTTCGGGATCTATTCATACAGAAAACGAAGTCCTAGCTTCCCAAGCAAAATGTCCCGAGCATCTTGACATTAATGAGTTTAAAGCATTCGGTTCACTCCGAGCAGGTCATCGATTACAACTTCGAAATCTACTAAAAGCTTTTGAAATGCGCTCATTGAGTTTCGAGATGTCATCGGTGTTTGCCTTGGTGGCACAGACCTTATGGCAAGTAGGGCCTGCAGTTCAGGAATTAAGTGATGATCCCGTTGTTTGTTTTGAGTCTCATTACGATCTCCGACACGATGGATTTTGTTTTAAGCTGATTGAATGTCTTTCGGAGTTTTTAAAAAGCATCAGTGAAAACTGGAAGAAACACAGTCAACTGCAAGTTGTGATTATAATTGCTTTAAGAATGTTTTCGCTATCAAGTGAATCAATCCGTTTGAAAGTCAAACTCCTACTTTTGCGCTGTCGAGATATTGCTGAAAAATGGGCTGAAAAAATTGAAAACTTATTGTCTGGGAAGATTTCATCAACAGTAAAAGACATCCAACAAATCCGTCTAAAGTTAGTCGATGTTGCAGCTTTTGCAGCACTTACTTTTGATGTTGATGAATCACATGCACATCTCATAATTAACAAAAACACATTTGTATCGTGGCTTCTCGCAGTGGCTCGAATTCATGACAATATTCTTCTTAATAATGGCATAGTCGATATGGAAAGAACTAGCTTGCTTCGACGCGTTAGACTTATAGGGTTGCGTTTTGAGAACTTTGCAGTCCAAACTTTAGTTTCAAATAGTGATGAAATATTTGCTAAGTTTCTGTCTTTGCGTTGGTCTGATTTCCACACTGGTAATTGCACAAACAATTGGATGCCATATTTGCAACCTGCTCGTCAATGGTACCACAATGTTTTTGAAGTATCAGCTTATAGGTCGGTAATATTACAAGTAAACATATTGAGCGGTAAGTACTTAGTTAACGGAAATCCAGTCGGTAGACTTCCAAAATCAATTAGCGTATCTCCAGATTATGTGCGAATTTTCGGTACCTGCAATTTTGAAGTGCAACCAGCCGCTGAAAGATCTGGCACATTTGTAACCCTGCACAAACTGCAAGGCTCTATATTTACATTTTCTCTCCAAACTCACGGTCTTGTTGTTGTGGAACGTAGACAAGAAGGGGATGAGTACGAGTTAATTCCCAGTAGGTACTTTGAAGGAGATTTCCCCGATCATTTCGTTTCAAATTACAGCCATTGGCTATGTAAACAAACTAGAGTTTTGTTTTTTCGACCAGTTAAAGTTAATGATTGCTGCTTCTTTAAGTCAGATTCTAGCCAGTGTTTTCCTTACCAATTTGATTTGCTGCAGAGGTGTTTGTTTGATGTGCAGAGGAAACGATATTTAGTTAATATTTGCAGCGACACTTATAACAGTATTTATCATTCTGGCGGTATGAGTCGTCTTGAGTTAAAAAAGTTTGTTCATTTGTGGTTTCAAGAAATAAATACTCAATTTCATTTAAAAAAATATAAGTTAAACGTAGAGTTGCTTCGATTGGGTCTTTCTTTCAAAGAAAAAAATGGTAAACTATTATCACATGAGTATGAGGGAATGTTTGTTGCTGATCACCAAGGTGATTTCGGAACGCTGATTGGGTTGAAAAATGGACTTTTGTTGTGGGAAGATAATCCTGAAGTTAATACACACTTTCTTCGCCGAAGGGTGTTGTTATTACCGTATGCTGAAAATATTGAGTTGACCGAATCAAAAAACTTTTGCGGTCAAAGTGTATCAATCATTTTTGATAACCTTTTGTCTCCTCCATGCTTTGCTTATCATCTCGATGAGCGGCTGTGTGAACTCCGTTGCCCTGCCAGCCAAGAAGCATGCCTTTATCTAGCTCTTCTTCACGCAATGACATCTAGTTCACTTCCAGATCATTTCACGGGATTGACAGGAACTGAATCTTCAATGCGCTTGTTACAGATTGGACGTACATTCTCCTGCAGACCGCTAACACGAAATGCGATTCATCTTTTAAAGAGCATTTCAAATCTAGCGCCAGCTCGTACCTTCTATCCGCCACATTTAAAACATATGCAAAATGTCACTTGGTTGCCAAATCTCCAATCAACATATGGCTACGAAGGACTTGCTTTGGCTGCAAAGCTTTTGTTAAACAATGCAGAGAAGTACCAAGAACTGTTTACTCAAAACATTCTGGAAAACGTAAAAAGTAAAAATACGAATGAGGTCAGGAAGATTCTAAACGAGCGAGCCTATTGGCGTCAAAAAAATCAGCTAAACCCAAGCGCCCGTTTAAATGTAGACAGCGAACAAAAGATTGGTGGTCCATCTTTGAGACAAACGGCATGGACTTACAATTATGAAGAGATCAAAACAGAAACAAAATGGTCTAGACTTCTTATGGAAACTTACTATAAACGGGAAGGCATACGCTTGGATCCTTCTACAAACTTGTGGAGAATTATTCAAAAAAAAAGGCAGCTGAAACAGTCAAACAATATTTCGTTTTCTTCATTATTAACATGGCGCGAAATAAGCATTCCAGATAGTTATTTGAAATTGTATGAATCAGCTCAGAATGTGAATGAACAGAGCTTCTGCCCATTTAACTTTTCGTTGCTGCTATCTTTTTTAGCGTTTAACGGCGAAGACGTCTATCTTCTTTTTAGCCTATTAGCAGTTGCAATAATGAGAATTAACGTTAAGCCGCCGACTGTCAGAGATTACGATCACCTTGAAGAAACAGAGTTTGATATAGAAGCAATTCGTTCTGTAATTAAAGAAGAAATAAAAAGTTTCTATTTTTATTCTTTTCAGTTATCAGTTAGTCATTCAGTTGAAAAAACACAAGAAATGTATGAAAGTTCAAAAAAAAAGGCAATAGAAATAATTGAAGACCAAGCTAAAAAGCAATGGATATCAAGGCGTTTTAAACTTGACTCATGTGATGATATAATTAATGTTCCTATCTTAGAACGAAGGATTAATACTTTGTTTACTAGATGGGGTAATAACGAAAAATTGAAATCTTTTTTTACAGAAATAGAGATGAAAATTCGTGAATGGCAACCATCACTTCCTCTTCCAATAGCAAACCTTTCATATGTACAAGGTTCTGTTCCTTCTTTTGTAAATAATAGTCAAACTTTACAAACATCTTTAAAAACGAATGATCTATATTTTGCGATTGGAAATCTTTCAGATAATCAGGAAGCAGAAAATATTTTTAGAAAGATTCCTTCAGTAAACTGCAATAAAGTGATCAGTAACTCCAATGAGAAAATCCAATCAACACCCTTGGCGTCCCTTATTCACGATCAAGCTAAAAGTAACGATGCTCTTATCCAGTATATGCACAAGTCTTTACAAAAAAGTTCGGAAGCTTTCAGTAAAACTAATGAACTAAGAACAGCTGAAACAATATTTAAAAATGCAGATGAAACAGAAAAATGCAAAATTATCTTAAACGAAAATACATCAAAACTAAGACTATGGTGGAAAGAAGTATTACATGCGATGAAACCACAAAATGATGATTTCGTGGGTCAAGCATTAGTTGCAGGAGGACTATGGAGAAGACTTTGCCCAGTTGTGATTATTCCTTGCATATTACCCTTAACATCTTTTTCACGTGCTTGTCTTGCTATTGATGGTAAAAATGCTGTTCCACAAAACGTTGTAGATCGTGTTGGAGCAGTTATTGTATGCTGGACAGCAGAACAACGTGCTCTTCGAATTCTAAAACTGCTTCGCGACGAATCGCCGCCTGAAATACTTTCTCGAGAAGTAATCAATGAAGGACACAAAAATTGGATTCCCTCAGAGCATCCTGAGTGGCTCATTCTTGAGCTTGAAGGAAACTTTTTGATTCGTCCCTTGCAGGTTGATATTGCACGCAGTATGGTAAATGCAAACGAAAACTTTGTCCAACAGTTGAACATGGGAGAAGGAAAAACTAGCGTCATTGTTCCATTATTAGCAGTTTCTTTGTCTAACTCAGATCAACTTATTCGAGTAACAACTTTACGCTCCCTTCTTTATACCAACTATGAAGCACTTGTTGATAAACTTGGTGGACTTCTGAACCGAAGAGTTTATACAGTGCCATGTCGCCGCGACATGAAGTTAAACGTTTCAAAGATTCTGGGTATTCACCAAGAATGCATGGCTGTTCATGGATTGATGTTGACAACACCTGAGTACCGATTATCTCTCGATTTAAAGACCTTGGAGCATTGTCGTAAAGGTGATGATGATGGAATACAGCTGTATGAATTGCGCTGTTGGCTTCGAGAGCACGCACGCGACATCTTGGATGAAGCAGACGAGATTCTGAATGTCAAATATCAGGTTGTTTACACCATCGGCGATCAGTTGCTTGTTGATGGAGGCGAACAACGATGGAAAATAGCTCAGGCAGTCCTGAGATTGGTTAATAGATTTACTGTTGACCTCTTAAACATATATGGAAATGAAAATATTTATTTCAAAGTTGAAAGAAGTCGTGGTGATGACGCATTTTCGAATATTCGATTTCTCAGCAGCAACCTTGACATGTACGAAACTTTGTGTGGTAAAATTGTTGATTCAGTTCTTGAAAACCAAGTTCCAGAAGTTTCAATTGCAGCAAAGCTTGGCGAAAAAGACAAAAAATATGTTCGATTGTATATTCTCTCTAACAACTTAAGCGAAAAAGTAGAGCAAATGGCCCGATTGAACGAGCTTTTTGATGAGAACCTAATATTGAGAGAAGAGTTGCTGATTTTAAGAGGAATACTTTGCTTCGAAGTCTTGCACATAGCCCTTCAAAAACGTTTGCGAGTAAACTTTGGGGTCAATCCAGTGAGCAAGACTACCCAAATGGCTGTGCCGTTTCGCGCTAAGGATGTTGCTGCGGAAAAAACAGAATTCGGTCATCCTGACTTGGCTATTATTCTAACGCAAATTAGTTACTACATGAGTGGCCTCAACGAAGCTCAGATGGACGATGTATTTAAACGTTTAGACAACTGTTCTTACAAACACGCAGAGTATGAAAGGTGGATATTAGCTGTCGGCATTGATAACGTGCCAAAAAACTTGCATTCTTTGAACGGCGTTAATCTTGATGACATCGAGCAGAGAGAACAATTGTATTCCTTGCTTTGCTACAGCATGAACGTGGTGAATTTCTGGTTGAGTAGGGCTGTCTTTCCCAAGGAATCAAAGCAGTTTCCTCATAAGATTTCGATGTCAGCGTGGGATCTCTGTCTTTCCAAAAACAAGTTTGGTAGTGGAGCAGAAAAACCGACTACAGGATTCAGTGGTACAAACGAATCTCAGCTGCTTTTGCCACTAACAATTAAACAAAAAGATTTACCGCAGGTATTAGGTACAAACGCAATGGTTGTAAGTTACTTACTTCAATCTGAAAATAACTCCTATTATCATTTTGGTCCAAGTGCGAATACATTAGACGAAGATATTATAAACAAAGCTGTAGAAACTGGTGCTCGTGTATTGCTTGATGTTGGCGCACTAATGCTTCAAATGGACAACGAAAAAGTTGCTCAAGAATGGCTAAGAAAACTTTCCGAAAATAAGCAGGTGTCTGCCGCTGTGTTTTTTGGGAAAGACGATAGGTTAATGGTATGCGAAAGAGATGGTCGTAAATGTCTGTTTTCTGTGTCTCCTTATTGTCATCAGCTTGCTCGTTGTGTTGTTTATCTTGATGACATTCATACTCGGGGAACAGACTTAAGATTTCCTTTTAACACTCTCGGATGTGTAACATTGGGTAAAGGACTGACAAAAGACCGTCTCGTTCAAGCTTGTATGCGCATGCGTTTGCTTGGGAAAGGACACTCCATTTACTACTGCGCCGCAAATGATGTACACTTATCAATAACAAAGCAAATGAAATCTAATGACAGACAACCACAATCTGCTGACATCCTTAGATGGTCTATTGGAAACAGTTGTGACTCTGTACGAGACGGACTTTTGCATTGGTCATCTCAAGGGTTTCAACGAGCTATTAAGGATGCCGCTGAGTCTGCCTTCAATCATAAAGTTGTAAATATAAAATCTGATCTAAAAAAACTTGGTTTGCGATGTACCGAAGACGAAGTGATACAGCTATTTCGACTTTACGGAGGATCTCGTTTGTTTGAACCTTTTCCGGAAATCTTAAAAAAGAATCTTAATAGCAGCGTTAAACGTTTTGAGGAAAATTTTGCCGATAAACTTGATACAGCCAAAAACTTTAGTGAAGCAATAATATCGATTGGCAACAATATTTTTTCTCGTTGTAACGAGTATGTTAGTACGTATAAACGCTTCGCTAATATTTTGGATGAGGAGCAGGAACGAGAACTTGAAGTTGAGTTGGAAGAGGAACGCCATGTTTATCGACCTAATCTTCAGTGCCCACATAAACCTACTACTTCGCAAGAAATCATTGAATTAGTGACAACAGGGTGCTTCAAAAGTGAAAGTCTTGTTGATATTATCCCAGTTAATAAAATCTTTGATAGCACAACAAGACTTTCAAAGCTCTTCGTAAGAGACTGTTGGAATCCAGGCTTAATGGTCACAAAAGAATTCACCAAGGTTGTTAAAAACTCTTATAGCAACGTGGAAGATTTTCTACTTGAGATTTCTTGGTTAGTTGTAGTAGATCATGAACCTAGTTTGAATAGGAGATTGTATATAATAATTAGTTCATTTGAAGCAAACGAGCTGCTTCCGATCTTCCGTTCCGCTTCGCAAAATCGCGGTGTGCGACTGCACATGTTTGCCCCTCGTCTGCGTAACTTTCAAAACAATTTCATTAATGAAAAGAGTCTTGTCATCCCGGATTCTATATCACCAGCTGTTGATGATCTTTTGATAGCTCAGCTTTCTGTTTTAAGTGGTGGGCTTTTTTTCAATTCAGAAATCGATCAAGATGCATATTGTAAATTTCTTGGCTGTTTTTCGGAAACAGGAACTACAAATAATCCTTCAAAAAATCCACCAACTGATAAAACTAGTCGTTTAGACACATCGCTCGCAGGTGATAAATTAGAAGAACATAAACGAAAGATGGCTATAGAAGTATTGCGTTCACGTGGACGTTGTTTAGATTCAATATCTTCACATATTTGTCTTTTGCTTTTTCGCGATATTCGATCTCGATTAAAGAACTCTGGTACGACTGATTAAGAACATGATTATTGTTTACTGCACTACTTACGTAATTGGTATTTTTTTGAATAATGTTAAATATTATAATAATGATAATGATGACAATAATAATAATATTAATAATAATAATAATAATAATAATAATAATAATAATAATAATAATAATAATAATAATAATAATAATAATAATAATAATAATAATAATAATAATAATAATAATAATAATAATAATAATAATAATAATAATAATAATAATAATAATAATAATAATAATAATAATAATAATAATAATAATAATAATAATAATAATAATAATAATAATAATAATAATAATAATAATAATAATAATAATAATAATAATAATAATAATAATAATAATAATAATAATAATAATAATAATAATAATAATAATAATAATAATAATAATAATAATAATAATAATAATAATAATAATAATAATAATAATAATAATAATAATAATAATAATAATAATAATAACAATAACAATAACTATAATAATGCTAATTATAAAATTTCACCTTCCAAAATCAAAAAAAAAAGAATTATTGAAAAGTGGCAATAGTATTTTACAATAATAGTTTTCGAGTGAACAGTAAAAATTCTAGCAGGAGTTAATTTAAAAGATAAACAACTTAAGAATTAAGATATAAAACAATGACTTTTATGTTATTTAAAATAATCATTTATGCTACTAATTTAATGTTGAAGAAATGATATTTTTTTTCAAAATGTATAATGTTTTAAATTACAAAAAAAGATAATTCAATTTAAGTGCCAAAAATTATCTTGGTGAAAGTGTTTGCCTTCGTTGTTTATGCTAATTAACATAATTAACATAATTAACATAATGTCCTAATGAGAAAATATTTCACAGGAAAATATTTGGTTGCATTTCAATGAAGGAATTTTTGTTAAATAAAATTTATTAATATAATGAGTGTTTCAATCTAAATAACCTTTTCTCTTTTTTTTTTTTTTTCAGGTCTGTGAATTTCATTAATCATCAACCTAGGTAAAACATCATTAAAAAAATATTTCGTAATTGCTTTAGTTTTTCAATTAAAGTTACGTATTCTCAGTAATTTTTTTATTTGAAATAAGGGACTTAACAGCATTTATAAAAACTTTTTTTTTTAGAAAAATCTAAAAACTGTACCTCAGTTAAGTTCCCAAACATAAAGGTCGCGTGAATGAACTCCTTTCTTTAGAGAACAAATGATGCGTCAATCTCCTGTAATTATGCTGAGAAGATCTTTATTCCATTTCTTGTTTAAACCGATACTTACGTAAAGTATTTAGAAAATGCTGTTAAATATGAAACAAAGATCAGTGAGATGATCTGTGTAATTGAGAAAATGAAGACACCAACTCTCACTCCTTTGGTTGATGAATTGAAAATGTATAAATAACTCTCATTAGATATCATGGAGAAAGACAATTACAAAATGAGTCGTACTTTTTACAAATAAAAACAGAAATTCTGTCTATATCAATTCATCTTTTAACCAGTATTCCTTTATTGCATTTTGTTTATATAAATTATGTGATGATTTAAATATATACTTATATGATGGATATTATGATGAAGGAAGTATATGATGGGATCTTCTATGGGTGGCCCAACAAAATAATATTAAATACTAATTTATAATTGTTGACTAATTTTGATAAATAAAAACTGATTATATTTATCCTTTGGAAAAAACGATATCCCGCTTACATTTATTTAAAAGTTTCTGATAAAGGAAGGGTTCTTCGAGTAATTTTTTTTTTTTAAATATTTTTTATAAATTATGTTGCTATGTTAGAAAATTATACTGGTGTAGGAATTTAGAGACATTATCATTTTCTCGTCTCATTCTAAATTTTTAAGATATGATGCAAAGAGACTTATTCGAAGGAAAAGATATCTTTAAAGTGAAACGTACAACTCACTAACGGTTGTATCCATTTCTTTGATTTTATACTTTCGTTAGGATTATATGCTTGGCGCAGTTACTTTTTAAGTGGACTAAAATACCTGGTGCACAGCAAAGTTATGCTTTTTCTTTCTATGATTTAAAATTATTCAAAGATCAAGTATTAATTGATATCTTTAATCAATTGATAAAGAAATATGGATCAAATTTTGATCAGGAGATTGATAATAACTCTGTCAGCTTTAGGTAAAGTAGAGTATAAATATGTATCTATATATATTGTTAATCAAATTATTACTTTTTTATAAGTTTTTTAAAATCATTTTGAATGCATAATAAGTTTGTAAGTCTTTACAAAAAATTAAAGTTTTACAAAAAATCTAAGTTTTAATTTTTTTAGCCTTAAATCACTTCTTAAACACTAATTTCTTCGAAAATGTAAGGCATGACTTTTTTGTGTAGATATTGTCAAAAGTAGATTTGAAAGGATTGTATCTTTTTAATAGCGGTGAATTAATTACAGTTAACCATTCCTTAAATAAAGAAGGTCTGAATACTAAATTACGAAAAACTTATGAAATTTTAGTAATCGAGTAATTTAAGCAAGAAAATTAGGGTTTAAAAGACGCACTGATTAAGTCTGTGCAGGTACGAAGGTCCTGCCAAATATAAGTAACTATATTTTTTAACAACTTTTTGTTATTATTTTCAAATAAAATCAAAAAAAAGTATTAATAAAGCCTTTTTTTTTTGTCAATATTAGAAATTAAAGGGAAAACCAAACGCTAAATATTTCTGATGCTCACAGTTAAGCAACAATTTCAATAACGTAAGGAGGAGTTTTGGAACTTGATCATGGAACTGCCAAACCCATCTATAAACGTGTTTTTAAGTATCACACCCATCTTTACCCGCGGCGGAGTGGAATAGGATTGATCGGGATGGGATAACGTTTTTCGAAACTTAGATAGCTCATAATTTTGTCTACCTGTTTCCCCCCGAGGAAATTAAACAATGTTCATAAGTTTCTTGCATTATTGCATTTTACATGTTAATATATTCGATAAATAGTATCTTCATTACAAAGTAGACTTATATTTGTTCCAATAAGATGTAATAAAAGCTTTTAAAAATCCAAATACCAAAAAGTAAAAATGTTTTGTTATATTCACTCTTTGCTGCAACGGCACTAATTTTGCTTTAATTTAAATTTTTTTTAATAAAACTTTCATTGTTTTGACCATGAAAAAGAAAGTGAATAAAAGAACAGGTTATTCTTACGATTCTAGTACTCCCTAATAAGTTTGGATAAGCGAGTCCGGCAGTTTAATTAAGTTCGCCATGAGTATTCCCATAAGTGTAAAATCACCCAATTTTATGTGAGTGTAAAATCAACCAACTCCCAATTGTCTCTTTGCTTATTGGTTGCCAAGGTATAACTGATGTATTTGACGCGTTCATTAACAATTTAAATGGCAGAAGTAATACATATGTACTCGGATATTTTGCTATAAATATTAAAGTTGCACAGATATTATGATGATCTTTATAAAGATATTTAGAAAACAACTAAAAAAGTTATGAAATTTAAAAAGTTTAGGGTTGTTTTGGTCCAAACTTAAAATTTTTAAAATTATACAAATACATTTCGATGCAATTTTTATAACTCGATAATGCAAATACATTTGGATACAACTTTTAGAGTTTTGAGTTGTAAAAATATACGATGACATTTTACCTTGTTCCTGAAGTCTGTGCCACGTGAAAATGTGCCACCTGAAACCGCCAAGTTTAATATTGGTTTACTCTACTTTTTAATGCTTAAGCTTAAATATTGGGTATAGCTATGAGTTTAAAAACATTTTTTAGAACCTAAACTAACTTATAAACACGATACAAATATATATATATATATTTGTATCGTGTTTATAAGTTATAAGAGAGAGAGAGAGAGAGAGAGACAGAGAGAGAGAGAGACAGAGAGAGAGAGAGAGAGACAGAGAGAGAGAGAGGGAGACAGAGAGAGAGAGAGAGACTTACACAGAGACACAGAGAAAGAGAAAAAGAGGAAGAGATTTAATTGAAATACCTTGGAAGAACATCTTCATTATGAAATTACATCATGTGCTCAAGTTAGTAAAGTATATCAAAATAAGGATCAGTCTCGATTTACTTCTTTTCTTAAAACCTTTTAAACTTGGAATTACTAACAAAATGGCTAATACATATTGTCTAGTTTGTGCCTATTGTTTCACTAATTTTGGAAAAGTTTCACATAAACTTATTCAAATAACTCCGCAAAAGTAAAAATATTTTTAGGACAGAAAAGTTCTGTTCTAAAAGCACTTGTACTGAAATTGGAAGTTTGAGAAGTGCAATTATAAATTGCTATCTGAGTGTATAAAAAATTATGCAATAAATGCCGTTATGTAATAAAATTACGACACAACTTGTATAAAAATATTGTACGGAATGTTGATTAGGCGTGTATTCTGGTTTTTTCAACAGATTTAATTTTATTATTGAATTAAAATAGTAAATTTAAAAATGTTGATAATTGAGTGCTGAACGAAACATAAAAAATTACAAAAAAGATGTATTCAATTTTTTGATTTAGATTTGATTTAATTTAAAAAGGAAAACAAATTACATTTAGATGATATAGTTAAGTTGCTCGTCGAAGTCAAAAACAGAATTAAAGGCTCAAATTCAGTGTATTTCACAACAACAGAATGCTATTTTAAAGCATCTTGATTTACAGATTGCAACAATTAATCCCAAATTGCCTGAAAATGTAATTTTGCCATTGCAAACATTTGAACAAGTGCAAAATTTTGAAAAGAAATTGCGACATACAACGCTGGACAAGTTGCAGATAGTGAGTTTTTTTTTCAAATGACAAGCTTAAACTATTTTTTCTTTAAGTTTAAGTTATACATAATGTTTAGACACAATATCTTGGTCTTCAAAGAGGTGTTATTTTGAAAGAGACTGTCTGACAAATTACGAAAATGGTCATGACTGATGATTTGGCAAACAGTTTTAATTTCATGGGCCATGGAAACTAGGAAGCTTTTTCTGTCCTGCAGCTTAAGGACATCGTTTGCGGTTAGTAAATAATTGTATGTATATTATTTGAGTAAACTGAAAACTTACTCAAATATATACATATAATTATTTACTATTTGCTATTATTGTTTGAAAAAGAGTGTTTTTGTGAAAGAAGACTTTAGTTTTCATGAAGTCAAGTGACATTTGTCTTGCAAAACTAATATCTTGTGATCAAATAGTTCCGTTAAAATGCTTATCAGTGTTTATGTTCTTTTTTAATCAAATTTATTAAAAATCAACCAATAAAAATCTAAATTCATGTGCAAGCATAGAATCAAGAAAACTTATTTTAGAGTGCTCGCACCACTGACTTGTGATCTTTTCAGATATACAAACCACATCACAGCTTTATAAATGTTATTGTAAAAATACAATGGTAACAACATGGTAATGAGTCCTAAAGTTTCCATTATCTCAAAATTTGTTAATTTTAGGGTTAAATTTTATGGGAATTTATTTATGGTCTTTTGGCTGCTGTTTGTGTTTTAAGCAGTATTGATATAAAAAGTAATAGAATTATTGAAAGTGAAAAATTTCCTCAGTATAAGTTGTAATGCAGTGGCATATATAATTTAATATGCTGATTTGTGACAGGTTATTAATCTTTTAAGTATTTTTTGAATTAAAATTAGTATTGATATAGTATATTTCGACTGCTTTGCAAACACAAAGGGTTACAGTATATTTGTATATTATACAGATTCTGTGCGTGCAAATCCCATGACAAAGAAAGGCAAAAACGCTGAAATCCAGTCAGCTATAAAAAGATGGCTGCTTGTTTCTTGTCATCTGATAGATGACTGCTTGTCATCTGAAAGATGGCTGCTTGTTTCTTGTCATCTGATAGAGGTGAAGATCGTAAAAGGCGAGAGGAGACCAAGAAAGAGTTGTCTAGGATAAATGCAGAGGATTTTTTTTGTTTGAGGTGTTATTTTTGTTTATTCTTTTAGGGATGCAAAGCATGCAAAACCTACAACAAATGAAGCAAAAAATGCATAATGATATATATATATATATATATATATATATATATATATAAAAATGCATAATGATATATATATATATATATATATATATATATATATATATATATATATATATATATATATATATATATATAAACTTTGAACGTATTTTTACTAACTTTTGAACTAAACATAAATATAAGTGTGTGTGCTTTTACAATATTTTTGTATTTAGTTCTTTTAACGAAGAAATTAATATCACAGAATTCTTTTTAAAGTTAGTGATCGCTTAAATAATATGATATAGCTTTTTTATTTAAATTTTATTTATTTTTACTTAAAGTTTATATTAAAAACTTTTTTGCCATGTCTACAGTTTTAAAAAGTAATTTGTAAATGACAAAAATATAAGTAAATAATAATCCTATAATCGCATGCGCCGATATCGGGCCGATGCTAGTGTGTTATCTGGGTAGTCAGTATACTATTAGCGTATATACTGAACAGGCCGGAGAATGTGGTTATCACTATCACTATCAAATGTGGAAGTGCTTCAAGCACTGTTTAGAGCATGATGGCTCTGCGAAACAGCTAAAGGAAAGTGTGATTAAAATTCTGATTGATAATGTGAGATTGTCTTTTTCATATTTTATTAAATATGAAATCTTCATTTAATTGTTATTAATCTAAAGTATTACTAGTTTTAAAAAAATTAATCTTTATGAAAAAATCTTATTCTTTTGAGAAAGTAGTTATTTAGTTTCAAGCATTTTTTGTAGTTTTAATAAAAACCGTGTTTTTAAAACTGATTTGTCTTTATGCGCTTAACATATTATTTACCGGGTGGCCACAACTATTGCGCACCTTCTCGGGTGATTCAAGGCATGTCTGGCTTTTATCAGTGTTCGGTTGCACTACTAAACGTTTCTTTTGAGCATAACTTTTTTTGGCAAACAATTCACTAAAATGAACGTTACCAGGCAAAAGTTGTTAAAATTAAAATATTGATTTTTACGATGTTATGGATGACGTGACGACGTGACGTGACGTGACAAAAAGGAGCGAACATCGTTAACGACACTTTGAGCTATAAAGTTGATTAGCGTATTTAAGGTTGTTTTTTTTTTGTCGGGTGAATTCATGTGATCAAATTTACATTTTTACTTGAAAACACCAAGTTGTGATCAAATAACAAATGTTAAAAAGCTAATAAAGAGGTAATAACTATGGGAAATGAGTCTCTTCCGCCGTTGGTTAAAAATATATGAATTATATGATTAGTAAATAAAAATATCAGTAACGAGCAAACAATTTTGTATAGCCAATCTTTTAGGATTGCTTGTTGACCTGTGTTTAAGAGATTTAAACTGGCCTATGAAATTTTAGATTTTTAAAAATTTTGTAGTTGTTTCAAGCAAAACAAAAATCATTTTCTAGTTTGAAAATTTTACACGAAAGTATGTTAAACCAATGATCTTTTTGCTATGTTTAACTTTTTGTTTTTGGATTTTACTTGAAAATTTAATTGGTGGTGGGTCTAAATAAAACCTATGCAAATAAAAGAGAGAAGTTTTTTAAAGTTTTTCCTCGAATTCCATTAAGTTTTTTTTTTTGTTCATTATACAGGGTGACCAGAAAAAACGAAGACAAAATTTAATATATCCTGATAGTAAAGTTTTTTACGGTATCCAATTAGTTTTATTGGTTTTCGGATTCTCCATGTTTTTATGTTTAGTATATATATGTTCTTAGTTTGATATCTCTAAAATATATTATATTTTTAGAATCTCAAATAAGCGTAGTGCAATTTTGGAGATGTTTCGTAAAGGATGAATCAATGCGATAACGTTCGCTTGCTTAATGTGCTTAAGCAAACTGTTTCTAGGCCGTCAATCGTTTCAAGGAGCTCGGCCACAATGGTCGCCGTCCAGGAAGTGGTTGAAGACGCACCGTCAACACGTCCGCCAACCGCCAGATCATCAGGAAGCGAGTCAAGCGAAATTCGAGGGTCTCCATGCGAAAAACCGCACGTGAAACCAAAATGAAACGTGAATCGGTGCGACAAATGGCAAAAAGGGAGCTTAACCTCATGCCTTACAAGCTCTAAAAAGTTCAATTGGTCACCCTGTATAACTACACTATATTGTGTATAAAATACAAGGTGCTAGATTAATACTGACAAACCTTGTTTCTCATAGGACAATTAAAAATGAATGTCAAGCACTCTTCAAAATGCAATATATGGGAATGAGATCATAGTATTAAGCAGATTGTTTGATTTTAATAGTAAGAAATGATAATATTAAATACTAGTTAATCTTTTTTTTTTTACCAATAATTAATCACTTTAAATAATTGTGTTAAATCTCACGATAAGGTTTTGCTAAATTTTATTCTTTCATCCAGTTTCTCCATTGTTAATTTTTAAAAGATACTTTGGAAATTTTTTGGAAGTTGACAAAGGCTGATATATGCAAGGTTATGTAAAGCACATGGTGGATCAGACTGATGGCAGGGCCAATAAACCTAATTTTGATGCAGTTTAAAATACAAACTTTAACTGTATTTTGTTTTAGAAAGAAAATATTTTACTAACTTATGTTTATCTGTAAACTTTTATTTCCTAAGCTCAAGTAAGTTATTATCTCCTGATTTTTTAGAGTCAATGGTGAAAATGTAGCCTATGTTTGGGGGTAACGAAAAGTGAAAAAATAAAAATATCAAGATTAATATACACCAGGGTCGACCTTCAGCCTTTTTGTATTGTAGGCGAGTAACAAATACCCCTTAAAAAGTCAAAAGAATTATTTAAGCTCAAATTAGGATAATCTACTTCGTTTTTCCTATTTCTACAGCTCAAATTTCAAACTTCGCAAAAAAAAAAAAAGACAAGTAAACAAAGTTGAAGAGGTTTCAAGCATTTAAGTTCAAACCTAAGAACATAGCTAAACTGTTAGAGTGTTTTACATGAAAGCTGAAATTTTAGAAGGCATAAATGAAATCCATCATTCTCAAAAAAAGAAATGGTGTGAAGATTTTTAGTGCCAGTTTATTCACATTCGTATCAAAGAAAGATACTTTTACAGAAAATCTAGTAAATTGTCCAATATTTTCCATAAGAAGAGTTTGGTTGGTTAAGCAATAAAGGATTTTCTGAGCAATATTCTCAAAAAGCATGGAATATTTTGGAACCTCAAGTTCAATAAGAACATAGACTTTAAATAGGTAAATATAAACTTTTATTATTAATAAAAAAAAAGGTTCTTTTTTTTGTTAAATATAAATGTTTACATTTACCTGTATATTTCTATCTACTATCGGTTGTTTCAATAAAAACAAAGTCGGCCTTTGAAAACGGAGTTTATAACGTCAAATTCTTAATGCGATCAATCCCATTTAAACACGCGTTTAAACAAAAATAACACTAAAAAAAAAACGAAATTTTCTCAGACTGGCCTTAAATCACCCGAGTTTTTCAAAATTTCCTGCAAAAATTTGTTGACGTCCGTTGAAGTAATTTTTCATTTGAATTTGTAACTCAATGTAAATTTCACTAAAAAATGAAATAATTTGTCCTAGATTAGCATGCGAAAATAAACTTTCAAGGAAGAAGAGAAATTGTGGTGGCAATTTTAGAAGCTTAAAAAACAACCTGTGCACGTTTTCAGGATCCTAAAAGTTTCAGAACCAATTGTTTTCAAGATAAAACATAATCTTGAAGCACACGGACAACCTCTGAAGTCTAGAAAACAGCAAAAGTGTTAACTAAGAATTCCTGAGCTGATTTGGAAAGTCAGAAACAAGATCGCCTACGGTTAATGGGAAACATGACCGAGGAGCTCAAGGTCTTCTAAAGTCACTATCAGAAATGCTGTCAAAATTGACTTCAAGGCTAAGTCAAGAGCCAGAACAAGAAATCAACTCTTGACAGAGAGGTTGAAGACCCTTTTTTGCATCTATCGTGTACAGATGCAAAAAAATCCTGAGTTTTCTAAAGAAACCCAGGTCAGTTCTTCTATTTTCTAATGAGAAATACCTCACAATTGACAAGACTTTTAATTGAAGAAATAACCGTTACATCTCAACCAAACCTGCTAGGGATGTCTCAGAACATATCAGGAGTGTTGGGCATTCAAAACACCCAAGTCAGCTGATTGTTTTTGGACTGGTAGCATGAGATGACAAAAAGCTTAACACTGATGAATACCTTGACAAAAAACAATAATTTGTACTTTCATGGGTCATATGCAACTATTTTTGTTTAAATTAATATTGTTGACGTTTTTCCATGTACTGCATAAACTGCAACTTAATTACTAAAATCATATTTTCTAGTTTGAAAAGGTCTTTTTTGTTTAAATATGGTTTTTAATTCTAATTATTACCTTTTATGGTTAAAATGGTTCCTTTAAAAAAGATCTAAAAAGGAGATTTAGATAGGGGATCTTTGGTCTAGAGGGAAGTGTTTTAATTGCTATTACTGTCTCCCTAAATGGTATATTGTTACAAGAGGCTAAAGGAGAAATCAATTTTTCTAAATAGTTTTAGAAGAAGTTTATATTTAAAATGCGAATTTAAAATACTTCTATAAACGGAATAATAAAGAAAACATGTTTAGAAAAAAAGCTTAGAAATAAAGTATAGGCCTCATGAGAGAACAGTGTTTACACGAGAGCTGTTTTCTAGTACTTCAACAAATACAAATCGTTACGGCGCAATATTTTGAATTTCGAAAAAGGAAAATTGTTTCGGTGTTAAATTAATTGGCAATTGTGTCCAACATTACTGCAAATGAAAGAACTCGGAATTTTTTTTTAAATGCAAATCTTTACTTAAGTTTCAATAACAGCCCTATTACTTGTTGAAGTTTGATGTCAGCATTCAAAGAAGTATTGATTTCTGAAACTTTACCATGATTGCTATGTGCACTTTTGAAAAAGCCGATTCATGTATGATACTTTCATCAGAACTGTCATTATGATCTAAAGAAAATGTCAGAAAGGTAATTTGATTATTTAACTTTGTTTTCTTGCTTGAGTAATTGCGCACCCAGCTACGAAATGTGTACAAACCATGGCGTTCTATACTTAAGACCAATATTCGTGCAACCGAATTTTTTTGAGGGGACTACTTTTTTACGGCAAAAAAAGTATATATGTATATAACTTTAATAAAACTTTAACTTTTAAAGACTAAAAAGCGTTTCGAATGTATAATCTAATAATCTTTTAATGGATAAGATAAAAAAGAAACGAATAACCTAAAGTAATGAACAATACAAATAAAATGAATTGAAATATTTTTTAATAAAATAAATTTAAAACATTTACACATTACAGTTTCATCTTTTCCCGGTTGATCTGATGTAAATTGACCAAAAAGAACATAATTTTTAGTAGGGTTAAATAAATTTCTACATAAATCTACAAAGCCATAACAAGTTTGATGTATACAAGATGCAGGATTTTTAGAAAGCTGAAAGCTTTAGACTTCACCTTTAGGTATGAATTCGTTTTTAAGTTCTTTTCATTAAATAACTTATCGATAAAATATTTAATCATGAAATAGATTTTTGCTTGAAAATGTTTTGGATTTGGCTATCATCTATACATCTATATTCACGGTTACAGGGTTTTTTTAAAACTTCCATGGAGGCATAGCTAGGAATGCCAACCTCAAGTAACAACGCACGCCTTCATTTTTTGTTTGTCATTCTGTTTTCTCTAGACCTCTAGCTCTCTATATTTCTACAAAGGTGATTTTGAACTTGAAAAAAAAGATGCAGAATAGATTCGGGTTCTGCATTAAAGCCGTTTAATATATAAAGGAAAAAGATAAGGAAAAACTATCGTCGGGATTTTTCTGTCGTGTAAAACGTGTATTGGTATAAAGTGAATTGAGAGCCTTCAATTAAACCATATATATATATATATATATATATATATATATATATATATATATATATATATATATATATATATATATATATATATATATATATATATATATATATATATATGCAGTAAACAGACTCAAAAGTTTATGTAAAAAGTTTCTTTAAAGATAATGATAAGTTTTTAGTTTTCTTTTTACTAAAAAATATTGAAAATAAGGTTTTACATAAGTATTGAATTTACTTTTAAACTAAAGAAAATCATTGTAATTATAAAAAAAAGGGCACTCAATTTTTTAAAGAAGTCCTGAGACGATTTTGTTGTGCGACGTTAAGTCAACAGTGTTGTTTTACAAATATTCTAATTCTGTTTTGAGTTTATTGTTGAGAACCTTGCTCCGATGCCGTCTAATATAAACATATCAGCACAATCATTGGACTTTAACATGCAATAGGATTTATTTTGGTGAAATTTTTATCGACCAGGTAATTTTTTGATGTTTCGCAGACCCTTGCGTTATTATATTAATGAATATTCAAAAATCGATTTTAGAAAAAAAGTAACATAACTTTCATTTTACATTATTTACGTTTGCTTCTTTGAAAAATGGTTTTTGTAAATATGATCTCTAAATAATCAAACAGCTCGTCATTTTTGAGAATAATAATAATAAAAAAACGTTAAACAACGCGACAATAAAAGAATTCTTCTTATTGGAAAAAACATTACATTTAGAATTTAAATTTGAGATTTAAAACATTTACCAGTAAATAGTAACTCATTATCAGTATCCTTTAGTGAGTAGCTATAATATTATCAGAAATGTTATTCCAAATTAATTTTTCATGAAAGAATATCATAAATAGCGTTGTTTATGAACTAGTTTCTCTTATATTTTAATTATTCGTAGAAAGTAAGATCAGTTGCATTTGTTTAAATGGTGTCGAAAGGAAATCCCACCCCATATACATATACATAGACACACACACACACACACACACACACACACACACACACACACACACACACACACACACACACACACACACACACACACACACACACACACACACATATATATGCATAACAAAATTATATGAAGAATTATTATTTAAAAATGACTTTTTCTGAGTTATGTTCATGTCTCAGTTTACCTTAACGGAGTAGCCCAAATCAAATAAGTTATAAAAATCGATATCTTTCTTAAACAAAATCTTAAAGAGAGTTTAAACTGGAAATTCATGATAAATTTAGTTCATCGGATTGAAGCAGTTATCAGAATTTAGAATAAACAATAGTAAAACAAAGTAAAATAAATAAAAACAGGGATAGTGAGACAAAATACATATTGGCTGTAAATTCACCAAAACATAAACTGCTTGACAAGTTAAACAGCATTTGTATGGCATTTACTGATTAAACATATCCAAACTGCATTTTCATAACAAAACCAAATTTGCCCTCCTTCTTAAAAGGAGGATGTGTAATAAAACAACGGTTGTGTGACGATTTTTTTTTTGAACTCATTTTACAGCAACTAAATAAAAGATGATCTCCAACACCAAAATTTTTTTATGCATGTTAAATAAACTTATTTCTTGAATCTCAATTTTTGTTTGAAGGAAATATTAAAAATGCAGAAGAGTTTTGATTGGTTGGAATTTCTGCTCCATAACATTTTTCTTACGCATCGATTGCCGCTTGAAGTAGAGGAGACTAAACTTTCCGGAACGTTAGTCCAATTCACGTTTAACTCTTTACCCAGCTCAAAAACCCCTATCTTAGGTATGAAATCAGTTAGAAACACAATGCAAACATGGCAATACGTGCAAAGTGATAAAGTTTACGAAAATAGAGTTTTTGAAGCTCTTCAAGCGCTGAAGCCAGGAGAAACTTTCGCTGTCTTTGTGCGAGCTCAAAACTCAGTGATTACAATAAGAAGATGTAATTGTAATACAGACAACGCTCTAATTAGTGTTTCTAGAACATCGGCAAGTAACGAAACAGTAATGACTGCAGATGATTTGTTTATTACATTCCCTGAGAGAGCGGTTTGGATTCCCTTCCATCGTTTCTTGAATAAAACATTCGCCTGTCAAGTTGCTACACTGTGCAATGACATGTTTGAGGAAACTCTGAAAGGGACATTAAAAGCTGGAATCAGCCATGCAGACTCTCGTGATGTTGCTGAGCCACATCTTGTCATGTCATGGCTCTTGGGAGCAATGTCTGGTACAATCGAAGCAGCTAAAGACATTGAACGTGTGCAAAAGGTGATACGGGATGATGTTTTATCTGATAAAACCTCTCGACGTCCTTGGCGTCGTTCTGGAGAATGGATTGCTATCAAAAATGTGCTTCATGTTATGCTGATAACAGAGCTTGGATCAGATGAAGGAACAGTAATCTATAAGTCACTGATGATTCACCTCATGGTGTGTTTTCTAGACAGCCTCCCAGATTCGTTCGACGATAACGATGCTGTCATGCAGATGATGAGCAAAATTAGTAGACGTATGGCGAAACTGCAAAATCACATTAACAACTCTGGTGATAGCATTTACATTTGTGGATTGCACAAAAAAACGAAGCAGTGGGTAGCTAATCTGTTTCAGGAAAGCTGCACTGTATTGATTAGAGTGAGAAATGCAGCGGAAAGTAAATGGAAGTGTTACGCCCAATCTTGTAATAAATTAGTTAAAATAAACATTTCCTCATTTAACCCGACCCTTCATTCTGTTCATAAATTGAGTGAAGGTTCGCTTTGCCGTTTGTACCAGGCATTCCAAGAAGAAGTAGAAACTAGCATCCACACACCGATTCCACCATGCGTACAGCGCTTTGATTATTTAACTACAATGTTTGATATTAAACTGCTGGAATCTGCAGCCCGAGAAAACCAGATTGAAGAAAACATTTGGGACTTTGAAATGTGGGTGAGAACCATATTGTGGGAAGGTTTTAAGCCAAATATTTCGCTGTTCATAACACGGAGTGAAGAAATCTTTAATTTGTTTCAGAAGTACCTCTATATTGGATCAGATTACTACAAAAACGATGCTCTCGGATCAAGTCGAATGATATTGACTCTATTTCTAATTTTTGCGGTATTAGAAAGTATTGCAATAGCAGAATGGTCGATAATATCTGAATATCACAGTGGTTTTGAGGAATGTCTATTTAATGGACTGCTGATTCCACTTTTCGATGACATGAAGTATCTGCACGCCGTACAAACGTACTTTACAACGAGGAACAAATCCGCAACCTATCCAAGCATTATATCAGAACTGAATGAAACTTCATTAGGACAAAGAGTTGCTGCTAATAATCCAGAGATGCAGCAAAAAAGAAGAGAGATTCTGTTGTATGCTGAACAACAAAGAAAACTAAAACAGGAAGAGTTTCAAAGCTTAAAAAAACATTATGATGATTTAATGTCAAAGCATAATCTTTTCAAATATTGCGCTTGTAAAGATAATTACAAATGTTCAAAGTGCGTTCTTTTTAAAACTGCCGATTCAATCAAAATTAAAGTGTATGAAGATCCAATTCCAAAAAAATGCATATGGAAGCAAAATATGATTGTCTTTGAACTGAGTATTCCAAAGAGCATTCGTTGTTTTCGTGATGCTTTGTTTCTTCAACAAAATGTCTGTGGAAATCAATTTACTAAAATATGTATTAAACTACATTGGAAAGTTTACAGGGAGTTAAGCAGATGGGTTAGCTTAGAATGTAGAAAATGCATGGTGACTATAGGAAGCTCTGCTGCATTATTTGAAGTAACGCATTTTCGTGACATAAAAGTAGCAGACGTTCGGGATACAAATTGTTATCTTAAACCTTGTGGTCTTAACATTATTCCCTTTTTCGAATCTTTATATCGAATTTATCAAAAGGTTGAATTAGATAATGTAACTAAGACTGTTCCAAAAATGTTTTACACAATAGCAGTGAGCAACGAACCTTATGAAATTGATGAAACGTGGATTTCAGGAACTACGCACACAGAGAATGAAGTTCTAGCACTCCAAGTATATTGTCCTTTAAACCTTGACATCAATGAATATATAGCTTTTGGTTCACTGCGTGCTGGTCATCGATTGCAGCTTAGAAAACTACTCAGGGTTTTGGAAATGCGTTCATTGAGTTTCGAAAGATCCTCCGTGTTTGCCTTAGTAGCGCAGACAATATGGCAAGTAGGACCTTCAGTTGAGAAACTATGCAATGATCCCGTATTTTCCTTTGAGTCGCATATTGATTTGCGAAATGATGGATTCTGTTCTAAACTAATTAAATGCCTTTCAGAGTTTTTAGAAAACATCAGCAGAAATTGGAAGAAACACAGCCAACTTCAAATTGTCATCATAATTGCGTTAAGAATATTTTCCTTATCAAGTAAACTAATACGTTCATAAGCTATCATCCTTTTAAAACAATGCCGAGGTATTGCTGAAAAATGGGCTGATAGATTAGAAAACAAACTATCAGGAATGATGTCTTTTGCAGTGACAGATGTCGAAGATGTTCGCCTAAAGTTAGTTGATGTTGCCGCTTTTTCAGCGCTTACCTATGACGTTGATAAACGCTATTGGAATCTTGTATTTGACAAAGATACATTTGTGTCGTGGCTTCACGCAGTAGCTCGAATTCACGACAATGTTCTTCTTAACAAAAGTCTTCTAGACACCGAAAGAGTTAATCTGCTCCGCCGAGTCAGACGCACAGGCTTGCGTTTTGAGAAATATTTAATCAAAATTTTAGCTTCAAATAGCGCCGAAATATTCAGTAAGTTTCTCAAGATAGTTTGGTTAGATTATGACAGAGGCGTTTGCAAAGATAATTGGACGCCATATATACAACCAGCTCGACAATGGTACCACAATGTTTTTAAGGTTGCAGCTCGTAGGTCTTTAACATTGCAAATAAGCATTTTGAGTGGTAAGTTTTTAGTCGACGGAAACCCAGTCGGTAGGCTTCCAGAACAAATTACCGCATCGCCAGACTATTTGCGAAGCTTCGGTGCATACGTATTTGAAGTGCAGCCTGCGGCTGAAAAATCTGACACTTTTGTTAGCCTGCACAAACTACAAGGCTCTATATTCACATTTTCTCTCCGAGCTCACGGTCTTGTTGTTGTAGAACGTCGTCAAGAAGGGGATGAGTACGAGCTGATACCCAGTAGTGTGTTTGAAGGAGATTTCTCTGATCATTTCGTTTCAAGTTACAGCCATTGGTTATCTAAGCAGACCAAAGTTCTTCACTTTCGACCGGTCAAGTTTGATGATTGCAACTTCTTTGATAAGCGCTTTCCGTACGAATTTGATTTACAGCAGAGAACTATGATTGATTTAAAGAGGGAACTATATTTAGTGGATATTCGGAGTGAAACCTTCAATGAAGTATATATTTCCGGCGGCATGCACCGTCTAGAGTTAAAACGGTATGTGCATTTATGGCTAAACACAGAAGAAAATGATACTAAAGCAGGTATTAAAAAGTCTACGCTAAGCGTAGAAATACCTCGTATGAATCTTACTTTTATAGTTGATCGAAAAACTGGTATACTGTTTTCACGGGAGCATCCCGGATTAATTGTTGCTAATAACCAAGGTGATTTCGGAACTCTTATTGGGTTGAAAAGTGGGCTTTTACTATGCGAAAACGAACCTCAGGTGAATGATAATCTTCTAGGGCATCATAAAGTGTTGTTACTGCCGTATGCAGAAAAAGTTGACTTAACAGAATCACAAAGCGAAAGTCTGAATGGTCAAAGTGTAATAATTGATTTCAACGAACTTTTGTCTCCTCCGTACTTCGCTTACCTAATTGATGATCGACTTTGTGAGCTTCGTGCTCCACCTAATCAAGAAGCCTGGCTATATCTAGCTCTTCTGCATGCTATGACTTCAAGCTCACTTCCAGATCACTTCACTGGATTGACAGGAACTGAATCATCTATGCGTTTGTTACAGATTGGACGAACATTCTCTTGCAGACCGTTATCATCACAAGCGCTACATGTTTTAAAATGTATATCAAAACTAGCTCCTACTCGCACTTTCTATCCCCAGCATTTAAAACAAACGCAAACTGTCACTTACTTGCGAAATCTCAGATCGTCGTATGGCTACGAAGGACTAGTTTTAGCATCAATGCTCATAATTCAGAACTCTGAAAGGTATAAAGAATTGTTTTTACTAAAAGCTCAAGAACCCGTTGACAATAGAATGTTAAATATAGATAGCATTGATCTTGTTAAGAGAACTTACTGGCGTTACCGGAGTCATCTGAACCCTTGCGCTCGTTTAAATATTGACAACGAAAAAAAGATTGGTGGTTCTCCAAAAATGGTAAGAGCATGGACATTCAATTATGAAGAGAAGAAAACAGAGGTAAAATGGTCTAGAATTCTTATGGAAATTTACTATAAATGGAAAGGTATACGCTTGGATCCTTCTACAAACTTATGGGGAATTATTAAAAAAAAAAGACAGCTAAAACAGTCAAACCAAATTTCGTTCTCTTCATTATTGAAATGGCGCGATATAAGCATTCCTGATAATTATTTGAAATTGTATGAACTAGCTCAGAATTTAAATGAAAGGAGCTTCTGTCCGTTTCACTATTCGTTGCTGATATCTTTTTTAGCGTTTAAAGGCGAAGACGTCGATCTTCTTTTCAGCCTATTAGCAACTGCAATAATGGGGATTAAAGTAAGGCCGCCGAACGTCAGAGATTACGATCACCTTGAAGAAACAGAGTTTGATATGAATGCAGTTCACTCTGTAATTAAGGAAGAAACAATACCTTTCCGTTTCTATTCTCTTCATTTAACAATAAGTTGTTCAGTTGAAAAAAAACAGGAAATGTATGAAAAATCAAAAGAAAAGGCATTAAAAATAATTGGAGATGAAGCTAAAAAGCAATGGATATTGAAGCGTTTTAACTTTAACTCATGTGATGATATAGTTAATGTTCGTATTTTGGAAAGAAAAATTAATAACATGTTTACTAGATGGAACAACAACGAAAAATTGAAACAATTTTTTACCGAATTGGAGATGAAAATTCGTGCTTGGCGTCCAAGTATTCAACTTCCAATCTCCAATTTATCATTCAAAAATCATTTTATCCCTGATTTTATCAATAATCTAACTAATCATGATGGTGTAATACAAAGCTCCCTAAAATCTAATGATTTGATCTTTCCAGTAAGTGATCTTCCTGACGATACAGCCCAGCCAGCATGTCCTTTTAGGCCCCATATGGGCACCAAATGGGCAGCTTTATGGGTCCCAAATGGGTTGCCCATATCCCGCCCAAGGAAAAGTGTCGCTGGGCGTGAATTGGGTTCCAAGTGGGCAGCCCATATGGGCTGCCTACGTGGGGCCTAGTAAGGTACCATTTAGTAAAAATTTCTATATATACGGCTTTTTCAGTTAATTTTCCAATATTCAATTAGTTAAAATGATTAATTATAACAATAAAGCTGTTAGTGCATCAATGTGCACAGAATTTTGTATACTTTTCATATAGCTCAAATTATATGAAAAATATACAAAAACCAGTACAAATTAGTACCCAAATTTCATACAGAATTATAAAATTCTGTATGAAATTAGTCACTTAAATGACTAATATCATGCACCGGAAAACACTCTGCAAAACGTCACAGCTTAAATACAAAATTAAGCAGTAAATTTCATAGGTTTCCTTAGCACCTTATGCATAAACACACAGCAACACCTAAGCACAAAAAAGGCTATAGTATTCACAGTTTATTGATAAAAACACTTATGCATTAACACACTGCAACACTTGAACACAAAATTAAGCTACAATTTTCATAGGCCCGTTTACTTTTTAAGCGCTAGAAAAACATGCTGCAACCTGAAACACAAAAATAAAAAAAAGAGAATTTTTCTTTCGCAGTTTAATTTATTATATTTAAATTTTTTCTCTTTCTTGATTGAAGCCTTTGTTACTTTACTTTTTTCGCTCTTTCTGCACGTTTACCACCCCGATCTCGCGCTCCAGTAAACCATTTGCCTACAGCTATCTCGATGTCTTTTGTAGTTGCACTTGAAGTCAACACATTTTGCTGAACAGCACCTAAAAAAGATAATAGTTCCATAAACACTTATTGTTATCTTAATATACATTTGCAAAAGACACAATCTAATTCTTTGGCATAAAATTTGTCAGTACGTAACTATGGTGAAACACCTTACTACTCACTCATTATTATAGTGATGCAATATTATCATTTATTATCAAATAAAACAATCCAACACACACAATTCTTACAATATTATCATTTAAACGTAGACTAATCTTATTTAGTCTGATACCTTTAATTTTCATAATTATGAAATTTTTCTTGAAGTGAAGCAAAACCTATTAGGGCTTTTAAGAATATTGGGTGTTACAATATTGAGCAGCAATAAATAGAAAATACAGTTGCATACTTACTGCACAATATGTTAAAAAATTCAGTTCCCTTTAATCCATTTTTGTTATTAATTCCACTATAATTAAATTGCAGAGCTAGGTTATTATCTGGCATCACAGCTTGCATCATCCTTGCCACAGCTTCAAAAACTTTTCGTCCTCCAAGACTGCTCAAATGAGCGACCTATATTACAAGTTACTTAATAACTATATTTACTTGAAAGCATGAAGTAAAGTAACACTTACCAAAAATCACTAATAAATAAAAATTCATTTCATAATAAGTCACTATGTTAAATGTAATACACTTGTTTAATTGCCTGGTTGAGTTACATTTTGTTACAGCTTTTAATTGTATCAACTACTTAATTAAGTATTATTAATTTAGATTCCAGTATAAATTTCAAGAAATTTTTATAATAGCTGTTTGTGCTGTTGTAAACATTATTACATAAGTAGATATTTATAAAATTATATCTACTTATGTAATAATGTTTACAACAGCACAAACAGCTACTATAAAAAGTGCTTGAAATATATACTGGAATCTAACAATAACTTGTTCTCTAACCAGAGCTTTAGAAATATTGTCATCTGTTTTCAGTCGATTGTTTAATAGCTGGAATTCATGGAGGTCTTTTATAGGAATACAACCACGTGAAAGTTGTGACGCTTGGCTTATAGCATTTCTTTGTTGCACCAAAGCATTTAAAATATTTCCATGAATAGTCTGTGTGATTTTAATTTCTTGTACAGTTTTGAGAATTGCTTCCAGATATGGTCTCAAATTGGAGCCTAAAAAACAAAATAACAGAGCATTTAAAAAATTTAGCTACTGTTGTTAACCCTGCTAATTCTGCTAGAATTAATAATTGTAGAAGAGAGCTGTAAGGTATTATCACTGACAAAAATTTTAAACAAAATCAATGTCATATACAGAACAACTAAATGTCAATGAATCAACAATGATGATAAGCTTGACACAGATCAGCTATTTCAAGTAATACTTATTTCAAAAAATACATTATAAAACATGCAGAAATACATCAAAATCAATAGATCATTGAGTACAGAATACAGCCTAGACACTTAATTAATAAAAGTATGATTTTCAATACATCTAATATTATTCTAACCTCGGCCATTATCAGGAACGACTTCACCTACAGAAATAAGAGTCATGTCATGAGCAGCTAATGTGCACTGACTGGTTGAATTTGTAGTAGGCATACTGAATATGGCAGGCGAAACGTGGGTAGCAGAAAGAGCAGCAGGAGAATTTGAAGATTGAATAGATGTAGAGTGGGAAGGATTATATTGAACAGGAGGCGTATAAATAATAGAACTTATTCTTGGAGGCGGACTGGGAGGTTGCAGTAAATTTGACTTCTTGGAAGGACATTCTTCATTGTCAGTATCAGAGTCTGAATAAATTCGCTTTGAGGTTATTAAATGCCTGAAAGTGTAAAAATATTTTATATACAACTTAATCATTTGAAAAATAGGCTATCAAAGAAAATGTAGTATTTATTTATTTAATAAAATAAGTTAAATATTTTGAAAACTACGTAATGTACCCATGTTTATTTGTCTTTGAGGTTTGTTCACTAGCTTCAGCACCTGGGTCAGTTGTGCCAATGTCTGACTCAAAGCTTTTGTCACCTTTTCAGCTCTTTCAAGCCTTTGTCACCTTTCAGCTCTTTCATAAGTTGCTGAAACATACAGTCAAAAATGATATTAACTAATTGTTTAAGATTTTTGTACAGTTTTGCATTAGTATCAAACTAGTTAATGGAAATGTAAAAAATGCCAACAACAATTTTATATTATACCTGCTCTTCCCAGAACTCTAACAGAAAACTTTGGCCAAGTTGCCAATGGTTCACACTGTTCACTAACAAGCTTCTTCAGTTTACTTCTGCTTTTTTTAGAAGGGAAGAAACACTCTTCTTCTTCTTCTGAAACAAACCATGACACTGGGATAGTGGCTACACACTGCTTATTCATAAATTCAACGATAGCAAACTTAAATGACATGTTGCTGGAAATACCAATTAGGAAGTTGGGAAACGCTATATTACTATATTATATTCTACACTATATTTCCACAGTTTAAATACTGTATCTGATTCCATAGTTAGAAAAACAATATAATATATAATATATATAATATGTTATAAAATAACATATCAGCAATAATATTACATAAAAATATGTTATACAAGACAATAATTGAGCAACAATATAACCGTTGTGTATTTTTTAAACTTTTATGAACAAATTTCTACATGAACATGTTAGCAAGAAGATTGAAATTATATGAATTTACAATACATGTAAATTAAAAATACAATACCTTTTAAACTAATTTATATCACAAGGATTTATATAATATTACACCACTTAATTATTATTAGGGACGCCATAAAACATAATGAATTTTAAAAAAACTTGCAAGAACAAAACAACGAAGGTTGATCGTTTGTATGCATTTTTATCATAAGTTGTATTCACTGAATTTATACTTGATGCAGCAAAGGCATAAGAACAAAGTTATCACCATAAGGCATATTAACAAACTTTTTTCCAATATTTTCAGACTACAAATTTCAGAACTGTGGATAAATGAGCAGCTAAAAATATTTCAAAGTGAGTAGAATCTAAAGGAAAATGAAAAAATGGTTTCAAATCAATGAATTCATTGTAGATAATAAATATATCATTTTTTGATGTTTGCAATATGTTTCTGACAATTGATAGCTTCCCTAGAATTTCAAAACAATTGTTGCCAACGGTTGATGAAATAAAAATATTATCGGTTTTAAAATGTTTATATTGACGATAAGTTTCATGAGAGAAGTTTGGCGGCACAGGACCAGTGAAATGTTCTTTGGACGGCACATTTTTTTGAATATTGCTATTATTTTCTGCAACCAAGAGGATATGTTCTTTTTCATAATAGTGTCGCATTACTTGAGCAATTGGATTCTGAGGCCTTCTCACCATTTTTTTTATTTGACCTAAAAAATTTTCAAAAGGAAATGATGATATTTTATCCAGGGCTCCAAAATTTCTACAATCTTGTGGTAAATGAATGACTGAGTGTACATTATATATGAGCTGGCTAGCACCATATATGGTGCCAAAATCTGTAACAAACATAAGCAACAATTTCTCTGCATAGTCACAATACTGCAAACTGTTAGCAAATTCAGGTCGCAGTAAACATATCATAGCAACAGAAAATGTGAGAAAGTTTTGATACATATTGATGGGAATAGCATCACAAAGAACAACTGCTCCCAAATATAACATAAACTGCCGAAACTCAGTTGCCTTCCATTGCTTGTATTCCAGAATTGATCGCGGTTGCCTGGCAAATTCACGAGGCAAGTAGCTTCTCAACTTTATTAAGTTAACAGAAATATCATTCACTACCCTTGCTGGCAACCTGTAATGCAAATCGCCTTCCAACCAGAGGCTAACAATTCTTCTAACTATGCCCAAACAAGTAAGGTGCATATAGTCAAGTGGGCATTTAGACACTAACCCAATATTTAATTCTATTAAAGGTGACTGTCTATTCGGTAAATGGTGGTCCTCATCTTTTTGCCTAACAAAGTCATCATCGGTTCTAAGAGACGCATGCAAATTTGGATATGTCATTTTATTGTTCAAGTAAGTGCCTTCCTCTGTACAACGTTCACAGGCATTATAACCTCCATGCCCCTTAATTTGCTTTATATATGATCGTGCTGGTGCATCACAAATAATTGCATTCACTACAATAGGATAAATTTGATCTAAATATCTCACACCATTTTGAAGTAAATGTTTCATTTCAATGATAAAGTCATTTAAAAATGTAGTGACACATAAAGGCTTGGATGATCCAGCATATAAGCCAATAATAAAAATATCTGCTTTTGGTAATTCAACGACAGTGCCTAATATTGGCCATAGCTGCATACGTGAGCTGCGAAATAATGGCAAACCATCAATATTTATATTTAGAGACAATTTTTTTATTTCAAAATTAGTCAGATTTAATTTTTTTCTTAAAGATGTTACTATTCCATTTTCAATGCCAAAATGGTAATAGTTTCCACCAGGAATTTGCTTAATCTCTGCACTTTTAGGTGTTTGTAACAGAGTTCTGGAATCCTTTGGTACAGATAAACCAGCTAGCCACAAAATATGAAGTAGTGCTGTTACAGCTGCAAGAGAAATGTTGAACGACATTGCCCAGTCACGTAAACTAGTGTTAATGTCAAATTCACTCTCATAATCAGATAAATCATTTTCACGCTCACTTGTTTCACTATCTGAGTCAAAGCTTTTATTTAAGTCATTTTCGTAATCATGTGGAATGTAGGAGTCAGCATTTATTTGTAATTCAGGTACAGTATCTGTGCATATTTCTGGATCAAATGCATCACTAACGTTATTAGCAATTTCAGGCACCTGCAGTCCCACAGTAGGTAATGTTGCTTGGTAACTCGCAAAATCCTCACTACTAGTTTTGTTTTGGAGATTTGACACAACTGAATCAAACGCTCTTTTAGTTTTTCTTTGTATAGTTCTAATGCTGAACACCATAGTGATGCCTTGGTGATAAAATAAAACATTGAAACAGTCAAACTTTTCCAAATGTTCAAATTTATAAATAATTTAAATAAATGTTTAAAAACTAACACCCTGATACCATATACTTATTAATAAACTAAATATAATACTTTAGCTAAGAAATGAATATAAAATTATGGAGTAGCTGTGAAGTAAGAAAAAATATAAGAAATGCATCAAAGTTCATCTGATACACAAAAAGGCTGCATAACATATATATAGTTGTACAACTATGTGCAAGATAAAAGTGGGAGCACTACCTAATCACAAATGAATAAGCTGATTTTTTTGCAGGTATCTGAATTCTCTGACTTTTCACTGTTTTCCCTGATCTGTCAGATACCCTGAATTCAACAGTACATGTAGCATAATTTAAATATAAAAAAGAGCAATATAAAACAACCAACAAATAATAAATAGCAATAAGCTTTATAATAATAATCAATAGAGAAATTGAGCCGTCTAAATACTTACCTGTATATAACGATTAAAACATTTTTTACAAAATTTATAAAACGTAAAATAATGAAATATTATAAATAAGTAGGCTCTTATTAAATGCTAATTAGGGAAGTAATAAAAATTTGAAACACTTGTGTGTTTAAATTTTTATTACTTCCCTAGTTAGCATTTAATAAGAGCCTACTTATTTGTGTAGAATTCAAAAAAAGCCTATTTATTGTGTGCTCCATCGCTACACAATAATAATACTAGAATCCTTATTTTAAAAAGTTCTATACAGAACTTTTTAAAATTAAGTTTGTAGTATTATTATTACGTAGCGAAAGAAAACACGACAATATTTATAAACGAAGTTTTAAAATGAAAACATATTTTTTGATAATTACTATCATAAATTTGTATACTTACAAGCAGTGCTCGAAGTGAGGCGGGATGGGGCGGGATGCCATCCCGTTACCTTTTAAAATTTTGAAAACCATCCCACTCCTTTTTTAATGCATATTTTGGGGTGGGATGCCATCCCGGTACATAATAAATTAATGGAAATTTTATTTTATTTTCCTCCTATAAATAAACTTGTAAAAACAATTTTAAAGTTTGCGGCAATATGCGAATTTAAATGAACTTAAGTCTCAGCTGTTATTTAAAAATTTGCGGTAGAAAGTTCAAAAACTAAATCGATAATTATAAAACATTGCGTCTTTTCTTCTGTATTTTAAATAAAAAGTTACCAAGCAACAAAAAGCGACATTGGCTTTTTTTTTCGTTAAAGTGTCATTAGAGTTTTTTTTTACACAGTAGATTTACTCAACATTAAATGTTATGATTTTAAAAAAATTTACTTATTATAAATATGGATAAATGGCTAGCAAGCGGAAGGAAAAGAAAGTTAACCAGTGATAGTTCTAAAAGTAATTTGGAAAATGACACTGAAATAAATAAGTGACAGATTTTTCGAGTATTGAAACTTGCCAATCCTTTCCTCAATGTGATGGTATTTTTTTTCAATTATTTAAAAATTGGTAAATACAAAAAAATAAGTTTAAAAATAAAATGTTTAAAAATACTTGTTTAAAAATAAAATGTTTAATTATATCATTGTTTTTTGATTGCTTAATGACGTTTGATGTGAAACTTAACTCAATATTTTACGGTGACAGTCTCTTAAGAATATAACAGACCTCAAGTTGTTTTTTTAATATAGGTTTTTTACTATAGGGATACTCTAGGGATTTATAATTCCTTTATTTAATCTACACAAAATACGAAATCTATAATTTTAGGATAGGTGGGATGGTGATTAGAAAATATTAAAAACCATCCCGCTACTTTTTTTTTCCCACTTCGAGCACTGCTTACAAGTAAAAATTGCCAGTAATTTGCACAAAAAAAGTATGCACAAAATTATAAAACAAGTTGCAAAACCGGCTTAATAACGCGCATAGAAAAATAAAGTTAACAAATGCGCCTTTTTTAACTAAATCTTATATTCAAGGGCTACCCACATGGGGCCCGTTTATATAAAGCCTACATAGGGCCTATATGGGCAAACCAATATGGGCCCCAATAGGACATGTTAGCTGGGAGAAGCTAAGGCCTTATACAGAGTGCGATCTACTTTATCTTATAACAAGATAATCAGAAGAAGTAAGAAAATCAAAAGCCATTTTCAAACAAAATCCTTTATTTTCCATAATAGAAATGTAAATAATGATCCTGTCTTTCAATATTTGAAAAATGCTCTAGATATAAGCTCGGAAGAATTTATTAAAAACAAAGAGTTTGCTTCTAAAGATGACATTGATAATAGAGATCTTTTTTTTGAATGCCGAGAATCCTTAATTACCAATTCTTCGAAATCAAGACAGTGGTGGAGAGAAGTGTTGGTTGCAATGAAACCAGGTTGTTATGATAACGTGGGTAATGCTCTTGTTGCTGGAGGACTATGGAGAAGACTAAGCCCAACTGTGATTATTCCATGTATACTAACCTTACCGTCGTTTTCAGGTGCGTTGCTTGCTATTGATGATAAGAACGCTATCCCAACTAATGTTATTGACCACATTGGAGCAATGGTTGTTTGCTGGACAGCTGAACAACGCGCTCTTCGAATTCTAAAACTGCTCCGCGACAAATCATTGCCTACAATTCTTTCTCGAGAAACAATCAATCTAGGCCATGAAAATTGGACCCCATCAGGGCACCCTGAATGGCTCATTCTCGAGCTCGAGGGAAACTTTTTAATTCGCCCTCTGCAGGTTGATATTGCCCGGAGTATGATAAATGCAAAGAAAAACTTTGTCCAGCAGCTGAACATGGGAGAAGGAAAAACTAGCGTCATTGTTCCTTTACTTGCAGCTTCTTTATCTGGCCGAGATCAACTTGTTCGAGTAACTATCTTACGCTCCCTTCTTTATACCAACTATGAAGCGCTTGTAGAGAAACTTGGTGGACTTCTGAACCAAAGAGTTTACACTGTGCCATGTCGCCGCGACATGAAGTTAAACGCTTCAAACATTCTGGGTATACACCAAGAATGCATGGCTGGTCATGGATTGATGTTGACAACACCTGAGTACCGGCTATCACTCGATCTTAAGACCTTGGAGCAATGTCGCAAAGGTGATTATGATGGAATGCAGCTATACGAATTGCGTTGTTGGCTTCGGGAACACGCACGCGATGTCTTGGATGAAGCAGATGAAATTCTAAACGTCAAATATCAGGTTGTATACACCCTCGGTAATCAATCACTTGTTGACGGAGGTGAACAACGGTGGATTATATCACAGGCCATTTTGAAGTTAGTCAATAAATTTGCGGGAAAACTTTTTCAAAGGTATGGACAGGAGTGTATTGAAGTTAAAAGAGACAAGAGGCGCGGCAGAGACGCCTTTCAAAATATCCGTTTTCTTAACAACAACAGTGAAATGTACGAATATTTGTGCCATAAAATAGTTGATTCAATTCTTGAGAACGAAGTTCTAGAAGTTTCTAAAGCAGCAAATCTTTGTCGGCAAGATAAAGAATATGCTCGTTCATACATTCTCAATAACAATTTACACCACGAAGGTTTAAATAAATTATTTACTGAGAATCCACTTTTACAAGAGGAGCTTTTGATATTAAGAGGAATTCTTTGTTTTGAAGTGCTACACTCAGCTCTACAAAAAAGATGGCGCGTTAATTTCGGAGTTAACCCTTTGAGCAAGACTACCCAAATGGCTGTGCCGTTTCGCGCTAAAGATGTTGCCGCTGAAAGAACGGAGATTGGTCATCCTGACATGGCAATTATTCTGACTCAAATAAGTTACTACATGAGTGGCCTCACCGAAGCTCAGATGGACGATGTATTTAAACGTTTAGATAACTGTTCTTACAAACACGCAGAGTATGAAAGGTGGATATTAGCTGTCGGCATTGATAACGTGCCGAAAAACATGCATTCTTTAAACGGCGTTAATCTTGATGAAATTGAGCAGAGAGAATTATTGTATTCCTTGCTTCGCTACAGTATGAACGTGGTGAATTTTTGGTTAAATAGGGCTGTCTTTCCTAAAGAATCAAAGCAGTTTCCTCATAAGATTTCGATGTCAGCGTGGGATCTCTGTCTTTCCAAAAACAGGTTTGGTAGTGGTGCAGAAAAACCGACGACTGGGTTCAGTGGCACACACGAATCTCAGCTGCTTTTGCCAGTGACAATTAAACAACAGGACTTACCTCAAACGTTAGGTACAAATGCTATGGTTTTAAGCTTTTTGTTGCAGCCCGAAAATAACTTCTATTACCACATTGGGTCACTCGCAGAGACGTTAGACGATGCCATTTTAAACAAAGTTGTTAAAACTGGTGCTCGTGTGCTAATTGATGTTGGCGCGTTGATGCTGCAAATGGATAACAAAAAAGTAGCTCAAGAGTGGTTGAAGAAGCTTTCTAGAACTACAAATGTATCTGCTGCAGTATTCTTCGGAAAAGACGATAGATTAATGGTGCTCGACCGACAAGATTGTATTTGCCCTTTTACATTGTCCCCGTATTACAGTCAACTTGAACGCTGTGTTGCATACCTTGATGACTTTCACACTCGAGGAACAGACTTACGTTTTCCTTTCAATACACTTGCTTGCGTTACGTTGGGCAAAGGGCTGACAAAAGATCGTCTTGTTCAAGCTTGTATGCGCATGCGGCTACTTGGGAAAGGACATTCCGTATATTTCTGTGCTGCAAATGATGTGCACATATCAATAACAAAACTAATGAAATGTAATAATAAATCTCCAGAAGCTGCTGACATTCTTCGGTGGGTATTTAAAAACAGTTGTGACTTTGTTCGTGACAGATTGATGCACTGGTCTTCTCAAGGTCTAATTCGATCTATCAAGGATGCTGCTGAGTCTTCTTTAAAGCTTGCTAGCTTTAATAATCACAAAACAACTATTAATGACCTGAAAGAACTTGGTATGAGATGTACTGAGGATGAAGTATTAAAGCTTTTCCGACTATACGGAGGCTCTCGCATACTGGAATGCGCCTCAATCATTGTAGAAAGGAACTTAAACTGCAAAGTCGAACGTCTAAAGAAACATTTTGCCGAAGATATGGACCAAACTAATTACTTTTGCGGAATAATCGAATCGATTGGTAGAGACGTTGTATCTCGCTGCAATACGTTTGTTAGCACATATCAGCAATATGCTGATATTCATGATGATGAACAAGAAAGGGAACTTGAAGTTGAATTGGAAGAAGAGGTTAATATTTATCGACCTGGTCCTCAGACTCCACATAAGCCTTCTGTTTCAAAGGAGCTCATTTCTCTAGCTGAAACAGGTATTCTGAGTTCCAAATATATTGACATCGTCAGTGTTGATAACATTTTTGATAATACAGATCAGCTTTCGATAAGCTTTCTTAGAGGGGACTGGAATCGAGACTTGCTTGTCAGTAGAGAGTTTATCACAGTCATTGAAAATGCTAGAGGTAATAACAGCGACGAATATCTTTTTGAAATTGCGTGGATAATTATAGTTGATCCCAAGCCACCATTGTGTCGCACAATCTATATCGTGATAAGCTCTTTTGAAGCAAACGAACTGCTTGCGATATTTCGTTCCGCTGATGAAAACCGCGGTGTTAGGTTGCACATGTTTGCCCCTCGTCTTCGTCGTGGTCAAAGTATTTTGATTAACGAAAGGGCTCTTGTCGTTCCGGATTCTAATCCACCAAGTGTAGGCAACTGCCTTATTGCTCAACTTTCTATATTAGGCGGTGGACTTTTTTTTGACGATGAAGCCGATGAAGAAGCATATTGTAACTTTCTTAAAATTTCTTCATGCTCATCATATTCCGGTGAAACGAATGATGGTATAGAAAGACCATCCAAACGTTTTAAATTAGATCCAAAGGTCACCGGTAATAAGTTAACAAAGAATCGACTGAAAATGGCAATCGAAATAATGCGTACACGTGGGCGTTGCATGCATTCAACCTCTTCACATTCTTGCGTGTTGCTTTTTCATGGTGTGCATTCTTTTTCCAAGAGCACTGGTATGTCAAACTTCATATTTTTGTTTCTATCTAATAAAATTATAATAATGTGTTGAGGTTGTTATTATTATGTTATTATATCTCATTAGTGATCTTGTTTTAACTTAAATTCAGTTGTTTAAAAAGGTCTAAGCATCTTTGATGGTTTAGACTTCTCTCTCTTTTTTTTTTTTTTCATTTGTTTATAATTTATTTTAAACTATTTTCTAATCTTGAGTTTTCCTTTTTTTATTTCTCAATTAACACATTTAAACATTTGGGTTTTGACATACTTTATATCTCATTGAATATCTGGGGACGGGAGCTAAAAATGCATTGTTTGATTTTGTTTTTTTTTAAATAGTTTCTAGAGAATGAAATATCCATTGGTTCATGGTATTTGTAAAGTACTTTATACTAGTAAAAATCTGCACGAGTGTGTTTATAATCAATATCATATGATTATAAATGTATAACTTGTAAATCCATTATGAAAGTAAAATCAATTTTAAATTACCAAGCTGGCTCAGAAAAACATTTACTTGAATGGAGCACTTTTTTTATCAATTTTATTCTCATTTATATGTAGCTGTCTTTTTTCTCTTCAACGCTTACTTTTTTTACTTTTCTTTAATTTTTGATACGAAATAAAAAATGTGAAACAAGTAAGTTAGTAAATCTTTTACATTTTAAGAAAATAGATTTAAAGAAAACAAACGTCAAAAATAAATTTTTAATGTATCGAGTAAACTCAAAGCTCCATACTAATTCTTAGAGTTGGAACATTTGAGTTTTGCAACTATTGATACCTATTGTTTATTGCATTGTATTTGTATTGTTATCAATAGGTTCTTTTTCATTATTTTTTCACTGGTTCTTTTTCATTATTTTTATCACTGTTTTACGGATTCTAATACGGTAGGGTGACGGCGTTTAATACCTAAATAAATATTTCAATTCCATTGTAAGGAGACCTCGCGAGTAAAAATCTCCTTAATTAAAATACGTTTACTTTCATAATCAAAATCATTTCAAAGTCATCATAACAATTCATTTTTTACTTTTTCATTTTTTATCTCCAATTTTGAAATTCAGCTTATGGTTTTTTAAAACCGTCTAAACATTTCGAATCTTTAATAGTAGCATATCTGTTAACATACATATTAGCATACCTGTTAATAGACATGTTAGCTTTCTTGTTAGCATAGCTGTTCAGATATATAATAAAGAGTTTACTTGTCTCTATTATATTGCAACGAATGTGGAGTGTTGGAAATTGAAACCATCATAATAATTCATTTACAAAATTTTTTCAAATTGATACAATGTTCAAGTAATAATCTAAGTCTTAATCAAAACTTAAAAGTTGAATTCTGCATCAAATATACAAATAAATATATCAACAATAATGTTTCAAATATATCAAAGTATGGGAATAGTCACAATATTCTAAAAAAGCCTTGTTTTGGTTTTTTGCGAAACCGCAAACATTCGTTGAAACGAAATTTTTTAATTTCATGACTGAAGACCTTTTTAGTTATGACTCTTGAAAATATTTAAAATTATTCTTTCAAGAACAAATTTACTCAAGAATTTATAGAAGCCTTACTTTGCTCAACATTCTCTTCTAAAATCGTTTGTTTGAGCGTAAAAACTTGACCTCCAAAAACCCCTCTCTTTTCAACGTTACCTCCGCTGCCGTTGAACGCATTTCTTGTCCTATTAAACGTAGACTAGCCACATCTCTAAGCAAACATGTCGCGTAATGAAATTAAAATATAGCGAACTTTTATTTCTGAAAAGAAATACTACATTAGAGCTTCATTTGGATTTTAAGTACTTTATTAAATATTTCATTTCAAAGTGCATGTTTGCAATAAATGAAAATTTTTTTAAAAACTTTACACTCTAACTGAAATAATCTTACTTAAAGTAATCCTACTGAAATTGATTAAGACCGAGACAATTAAGGGTTGACTCACAAAACTTTCTACTCACTTAAATGCCAATAGCTTGCTAGTTGAACACTCTCTTATAGAACAGTCACAATTAAGCAGTCAATTGTGACTGTTCAATTTTTATAAATTAACCACATATATGTTCAGTGCAATATTTTAAAAAAGTCTTAATAATTTCATATTTATAAAAATGTAAATAAACCCTTAAAATAGTTTTGCTGAAACAATGGCAAATAAAAAAAACCGTGGATATTTTCAGAGTTCTTTACGAGGCAATGTCAGTTTCTGGGATTAAATAAGATCAAGAAAAAGAGGAAGATACAGACAAACCCAGCTAAGACTATAAAACACATGGTCCAAGATCTTGGAGTACATGATTTCTCTCTTAGAAAGACTGTGAAGTAAGCTGGGGACCAATCTTTAGTTAGGATAAGGAGATATATACAACTTGAAAAACTAAAGACTTGAAAAATGTAAGAAGATCAAATCTTTCTTTAAGAAAAAAACACAATTTGTCTTCTCCTTGAATAAAATGTATTTCATAGTGAATCTTGTCTTAAATTCCTATCATGGTTTTTCATATCTTTGAAGGTCTCAGGTTTCCCAGAAAAGGTCAAGTTTGCATCTCAGTCAAAGCATCCCTCACAGATCATGATTTTTGGATTGGTCAGTTTTGATAGTAAGAAAATGCCATCAGTATTTCTATCTTTTGGGCTAAAAATGGGTGCAACCGAAAGCAATAAAACTTTAATACTGACCAAATCAGTATCTCAGGCCTTGAATGGTCTAATAGACAAATACATTTATATTTTGTCACGACACAAATCAAAAATAAAGTAGATTTACAAGCATCTTTGGAAAGTTTCTTATATAGAGGAATCAGGAATGCAAGAATAACGAAGAAATGCAAATTTGATGGTAATATGTGGGAAAGAAATGTCTATTATTTGCACCTTTATATAGTTAACAGCTTCTATAACCAAGTACCAAAATACTTTGTTCAATGCGTGCACGTGGTACGGCGATAAACAATTACAAACAAAATATATGTATGCATGCACGTACATACATACATGCATACATATATACATAAATACATACATTCATAATTATTTAAAGTTGGATTACTTCCGTAAGATCCTACAAAATCTTGGTAAAATATTCTTTGAATAATACAAGCTTTTAAGTTTTTGTAATACTCAAAGGATGTTTTACTTACTAATTACAACGCATTTCTTACCTGTAGGTATTAATACCTACTCATTTTACACAAATTGATTTTATAAGATATGCCACTTCTTAGAAATCTTACTATGAAATCATACTATAACTTATGAGTCTTGTTAAGATCTTCCATTTCTTACATCTTTTATAAATCTCACTAAGAAATCTTAAGAAAACTTTTAAACCCTAATAAGGTCTTATAGTTTTCTGCTCGCCTTGTAAGTTTTCTGCTCGCCTTGTAAGTTTTCTGCTCGCCTTGTAAGTTTTCTGCTCGCCTTATATTGGTTTGTTGCTCTGGGAAAGCACTGACAATATTATTTATGAAATAGAGACTGAAGATCACTATAAAGACATTTCTCCAGATGTTGAAGCTCTAGGTTTGATAAGACTTAAAGGAAATGGAATCTTAAAAGAAAAATTTATTGTTAATGGTGTAAACGAATTATATGCTGCAAATCTCATTGACATGCAAGCATTTGTGTATGTATAAAATACTTTTACATTTTACGAAGTATAGCAATGCAAAAAATAAACAAGATATTTATAGAATAAAAAAAATCTTGAGAAAAACAAAAACGAAATCTCCAGTCATATAAGAGAGCTATCCTGATTCGTTCAACTCATGGATAAGTAATACTGATTTATTTGACACTCCACGCTCATCAAAAGTTGCATGAATAGAAATGTTTTTACAGAAAAGACATAACCGGGTTTTAAATTTTTGTGAAATTTTGAAAACTTTCATTTTAATAAGATTGTTGATGACTCAAGGTTTTTGGTTTGAATGTTATCACAAGTCATCAACTTCTTATAAAGCTTCCTGCAACACCTTTAGGGTTCAAAAACAATATCTCTATTATCACCATGCTGGCATACTTTAGCCACACCACCACATTTCTTACCTACCTATTTTTTTTACCGTTGTACTCGAATATTCTATCCTAACCACATTTTTTGCAATATCTTTAACTTTAAGATGAACACAAATTTTAATCTGCATTTTTTATATAACTTCATTTCTTCTTCGTTCTTCTCACGTGTTTCACAATCATCTCATTCCATTTTTTTTTTTAAAAAAGTATTGCTTTTTATGAGAGATTCAATTTTTTAATTTTTAGATAGTATTACGCACCATTTCACCTGCGCTGATATAACTATATCAAAGCTAGTGTTGAAGAGTTTACCCTATTTTTTCCTGACATCTGATGGTTGGTACTCTTTGCATGATTGTGCGTAACACATGCTCCTCAAATTTCTGCCACATTTTTTAATGAGAGAACTACGCGAGTTTGAGCTCTACTTTTATCTTGTTTTAAACTGGTCTATTTAATGGTTGAAATGTGTAAGCTTGTTAGTCTGCGCGTAAGCCATTTTAGGTATGTACACGTTTGCAAATTATGCGCTTTTTTTCGTATGCACCAATTTTATTGTTGGTAAGATGGTTAAAAATTGCTCAAAAAGTAAGCTCTACCTCGAAAACTCATTTTACTTCCCAACTACATGGCTTGTTCCATGGAACAACTTGGACAATTTTGAGCTAAGATCTTGGATTGAAGGCAACTAAAATTCAACTCGTGTTAGAACAAAAGCCGACGGACAATCCCCAGCAACAAGATTCAGTCATTAAGTTCTGAAGTAGATTGCCGAAGATCTGCTGTTTCCTACTAAAAACTTGGTTCAGCAACGAGGATTATTTCTGACTGAATGACTAAGGCTACAAAAGTATTAAGTATTAAGGCTAAAAATTATTAAAAAAGTATTAAATAAACATTTATAGTTCAAAATTCTTGTTGTGGAGTAATATTATTAAATTATTATCTTGATCGATTAAGTTTCTTGGCAGCACTTTCTCTGCTAATTTTTACAAAAGAAACTATAAGGTATACAAATGAAATTTAAAAAAAAAAAAAAATATCCATGTTAAAAAAAATCTCAAACAATAATTAACTTCATAACTTGGATAGTTTAAAGGTTTAATGATTTAATGGAAAAAATGGGACAAATTATAACAAACATACTTACAACAAAAACGGCATATTATATAGTATGTTTGTACTAATACTGCAAAACACATTATTATCTGAAAGCAAAACTTTTTTTTCTTCAAAATTTTACTTCTTGTGCGATTACAACCATTTTTGGTGCTGGAGATTAAATATCACTGGAAACTATATGTAAAAAATACCTATTTAGGTGCTCATGGAGATGACGAGCCTGAATGAATTCTCATGGACTGATGCGCTATGGTATAAATATTTAGGCAGGAAAAATTTGTTTCGACAAAACAACTCAAAAAATATTTTAGAAAAAATCGATAAAGACGCTGATTGTAAAAAAAGGCATAATTTATTTAAAACACAGCATGCTACCGTTAAGGAAACAAGTCTTGGTTTCTTCTTTGAAGCAAAAAAATCTTACATCTGAGATAAAATTTATATATGATTTCTCCTTTTTACGAGGTGAATATAGGCACTGAATGCTATTGCAACTAGAATAGCATGGTTCATTAAAGCAGTTTTAAAAAACACTGGCCCGAGTTATTTTAAAAGGCAACAAATTAGGAAGCCTTTTAACAACTTGCTCCTAATAGCTACTTTTCAGAATAAACCAGCTATTTCTAGTATTACCATACTATATCATTTGGACGATTCATGAATTGCTATAAAGACATCAGTTCAAACTAGTTTCTTTAGACTCAGCAAAATATTTTTTTCAAATGAAAATACAGACGAAGCATTATAGGTCTTTCCGAAATTTATTACTTAATCTGACAACCGAACCAGATTTCGCACAGAAAATGATGTAATTACTTGACTAACAAACTCAGCATTTCAAAACAGTTCAATATCTATAAAGCATAATCAGTACCATCACAAACAAACATTTTGTTAAGAATCGCTCAAGAGTTAAGCAGCTTCAAGAATTTACCAAGATATTCTTGCTGGAGCATAGCATACACGAAAGTTTGAATTGAGATTAACAACTTCCCTTTGTTAATTAGTCATCTAACATTTTAAGCTTCATCAAAACTTTCTTCAGGCATTCATTAGAAGATTTTGCTTACCACTAAACAAATCAAAACAAACTGTTGCTGGATTTGAAAAGTGGAAGGCCATGAATGTTTCCTATTAAATTAATGTTATTAGTCTAATCTAAAAATTGAAAAAAAAAATTAATTTAAATAGTTTCCCAGTTCATTGTCACTAAACAACATGAACAAAAACATTTCCGGTCCATACACTTCGCTTTTGTGTTCAATTTTAAAACTTATTACTATTAAAAACATGACACATCAACTAATAGCGAATGCTATTGCAAATGAAAGAAAACCTGATTTTTTAAATGCTCTTGCTCAATATGTTAGTGAATGGAAAAAAACGAATTTCCAGGAAGATCTCAAACGTTTCAAGATCAGCTCAGACATCAAATCCACTATTTGTCACATTAATAGGAACTGCATCAATGCTGAAACATTCATTTCAGGGGTGATGAGATAAGTCACAGTTTAGTTTTTGTAAAAAGTAGTTCAGATTTAATTGTTCACATGGTTAAAGAAAGAAGCTTGAATCTTTATTTCACTGTTTCAGTAGATGCAGGAAAAGGTATTTTTGAATGTTTTGTAAATGATTTTAATCAATCACACATGAATCCAACTTGTGAAAGTTTCATTGATTCTGTAGTTAAAAGATTATTAATTTTGTTCTAAGTTTTAATAAATATTTACATGTTATGTTTAAGAGCATAACATGTAGATAATTATTTACTCACTTCCGAGATCAACTAAAACTATTTTGTATCTTTAAAATTATTGAATAGACTAGTAATTCTCAATTGCTTTTTCTAACCCAAATATTTCTTCGGTATTACCGTGCTATAAGAACCTGTTTTGTTTGTTTGGGATGCCTGCTAATGTTCATTCTGATGAACAGCTGATGACTGTTCCCCAAACATCAGAAAAATTTTTTGTTTTCTTGTATACTCTGGGCTTCGCTATAAGCAGAAAGATACCTTATAACTTCAGAGAAAAGTGGAAAGCTTTAACAGAATAACATGGAAGTTTGTGACGACAATGTGATGCTTTACACTCAATACGCTCCTTACTTTTGTAATGCAATAATGCAATGCCAAACAACGTTCTTCAGTTTTCCTTTTAAATCTAGAAAGGAAAATCTACCTTTACCTGTTTACTAGGACAAGGGAAATTATTTGCAAAAAATCGTCTTTGATCCAACAGATGCAATATGCTAGGGAAAGATGCTTATCTGAAAGAAGCAGAACCACTGTATGCTCACATCAAATTTGCAAACAGGCGAGGATATATTGCATCCATTACAAGTTTAGCACTGTTAGGAGAGAGTGAACCTCTTCATTTTAACTCTGAAAATGCTGACAAAAAGAATATATTTATGCAGAGTGTACCAGACTATTTAGCAAACCCTTGTTTATAGAAACTTTGAAACTTATCCTTTAGTGCAACTTGGCCATCTGCCAAAAACAATCTCTAAAAAAGCGGAGCTTGCTGTAAAGTTGCGGATTTTTGGACAAATTCTTTAAATTATTGTAAGAATGTTTTGAAATGCAACTTGCTTTTGTATTGCTTATCTCTCGAGAAATATCATAACCATTGTTAAGTACTATTTAATTTTTCAGTTGTATTAGTCTATGTGATATGATAGATTAAACCTTTGGAGTTACAGGTGTTATTATTTCACTAATAAGTAGAATTAGTGATATTAATGTATCGCAGAATATTTTAAAAACTTACAGGGAAAGTTTTGTAATTAAAGCTTTATTAGTATCTTAAACTTATGTCATCTTGTTCCCTTTCTACAAGGGAATGAGATGGCATACAACTATATTAACTTTCCTGCTAATTTTTAATTGTTAAACCTTTCAGTTTTTAGTACTTTGACAAAGAAAAATTGTTTCGGAGCAATATTCACGGCGATCTTCTATTTGACTTATTAAGTAAATTTTTCGAGATCGTCCGTGTATTATCATTCGGTCTTATTTTTATAAGATTTTTCGTTCCATAATTTAAAGGCCTTCTCAAACAGGCCACAATAGCTCATTTTCCGTAAAATTAGCGAAGGCCGACTTTTTTGCGGTTAAAATTAGAGTAAAATGGGGTCAAATGAAATAGTTAAGAATTTTAATTAATTTTTTTTAAGGGAAAAAGGTTTTTAAGTTGTTTTTTTTTTAAAGTTGTAGAGAAATTTGAGCTGTATTTAAATATATACAAATCAAGTAAAAAAAGTTTTTAGTTTTTTAAGAAACTTTATTTAATTGAAAAAAAAAGTTATTTCATTCTACCCTCACATTCGGGGAGAATGAAATACGCAAATCTATGTGTAATTAAAACAACACTTAACTAAAAAAAAAACAAAAAGCAACCAATAATAACAATTTAAAAAACAACCAAATAAAAAAAAAATTATTCTTGTGATGATGTTGAGTCGTAGAAAGGTACTAGAGGTTGAGCTGAATTGTCACTTGTGCGGCACTTTTTGGTGCAATAAAACTCAGCGCCTTTTACATATCGCTTTAGTATGCATGTTTGACAAAGCCAAACCTTGCATTTTGAATCTTCACACTAATAACATTCCATGTATTGACTTGTTGAAGCTTCGCCTAAAACTTTACGGCACTTTTTACACTTGACTTCGTTTGCAGGTGTTATTGTTGTTGGAGTTGCTGTTGTTGCTTGATTTATTTGCTGCTCGTCATTAAAGCTTAGCTTACGTTGTTTTTTAGCTTGCTTTGCTGCTTTTTTGCTCTCAGCATCTTTCAATCTTTTGAGTATTTCAGGTTTACTGAGACACTCCCCATCGAACCCCGGTACATCTACATTTTTTCGTTTTTTTGTGTCAACGTGTTGGATGCGAAACATTTGTTGCAAAGCTGCTGCAAGCGATTGGGCCGATTGCAATTGCTTTTCAACCTCTTTTTGAATGTCCTTTTGAACAGCCGGAGTTACTTGACAATTCAAGGTTGTTTGCAGGTGAGTTGGCTTTGGAGGTGACTTTGAAGCTGATGCTATGCAACATGCTGATGCCAGATGTTGTTGATATAGATTCATATAGCAGTGGCTAAGATGGTGTAGTTCCTGGTGCTAGTAGTGGTGGTGGTACTTTCATAGATTCTGGTTGAGATGATGAAGGCTCAGGTTGAGATGACGGTGTTTCAAACGTATTAGCAATTTGCAATTTTGACTGATCAATTTTACTGATGTCGAGTGGTAACAAGCCAGTGTTCTGAAATCCACTAACTATTTGGGTGCGTGTAAAAACTTCACCAGAGCTAAAAAGTTTTGCTTGCAGTTGGCTAAAACATTCTTTTGATAAGTTGCTGAACTTTGTCTCTGCATAAAACTGTTGAAGTAATTTGCGCCAAACTCTTTTGACAAGACATTAAACACCGACATATAGTGGCTGCAGAATGTGTGACGAATGAGCTGGTAAGCAAATTAACAAGATATTGTTTTTGATACAAATAAGTACGATCCGATATGTGACATGTGTCACATTGCCATCTAAAACTAAAATATGAATGCCTATAATTGGATAACCATAATTAGATTTATTTAATCAAGTAATTAATTGATTAAAGTAAAGATTAAACTAATTACATGGGATTTTTTTAATGGCATGAACATACACGCCAGTGAGCCAATTCCAAATTGCTTATCTCTCCATCCATCCGGATGGATATATGGTGTAAAAGGCATCGTCTGGACCACTTAAGCACCAATTTCTACACAGGCGCTTTTTTGATTTAAAAATAATATATGGAGCAAGACTATTACCAGTAGCACTGATGCAATTTCCAACTGTATAATGGATTTTTTCATTGTTGCCAACTAATTTCAGTGGTCGTTTTGCACCACACCGGCAAACTATATGTTGCTTGCCTTGATCACCAGAAAAGCCAATTTCATCAAAATTCCACAAATGACACGAAGTATTTTCATTGATTCCTGCTTCGTTGAATTCTCTTTGCAGTGTTTTGAAATACTTTGCTTCTATTTCTTGCGTGCAAGAAGCGGCTCTGAGTGATGAAATATTGCCTATGGCCCTGATGCTTAACTTATGACTCCACCGGTTTATGAAAAGCTTATACCAATTTCTCGCTGGTGTACCATTAGGAAACAAATGAGATTGACCTTGGTGTTGCAAATAGTCGGTAACTAGTGTGATGACGTCATTGTAAGTTCTACCAAAGCCCCAATCGGATAATTTGATTAGGATATCTACCAAAATTGATTCAAGTTGTTGCGACAACCTCGTGTTTGAACCACTCCCAAATGTTTCACCTATGCCGTGGACACGCCTGTGAAGAGTTGCTACTGGTATACTGAATGATTGAGCAGTTTTGTTAAGTGAAATTTCACCGCTTTGTACTTTGGCCACTGCAAGTGCAACTTGCTCTTTGGTGTATGGTTTTTCTTTTTTCTTTGAGAGCAAGCTGTTTCGAGGGATATTTTATATTAGAATAGATTTAAGAAGAATTGATTTAAAATTTATACAAAAAATTTATAGAGATTGATTGGCCACTTGAGATTTAATTAATAAAAGCCGCATTTAACAAGTGAGCAATTAGCGTATTTCATTCAACCCCACACATCTCCGTTTTCGTTTTTATGTCATAACTTTTTTCCCTGAATAGCAAATTTAATTTTGAAAAAAGATTCTTGACCAGCGTAAAAAGTTCTACCAGTATACTTATTAAGTTCAATGATATCAAATTTAATTTCCGAGAGTTTTATGTCCATTTTTCAAAAAAAGAAAAAAAATATCATTACGCATTCGAAAACTTAACAAATTATAAAAAAACTTTTTTTTTTAAAATTAAAATTTGACATCATCTTACTCAGAAAAAAATCCTCTACAACATCATCAAAAAATATTTGCAAAAAGTTTATTCAATAAATAATTAAGAACAAAAGAATGAGCATAGTCATAACTATTTATTCTACCCTGTTTTACTATATTTTTTATCCTTGCTTTTGTAAACAAACTTCAGAAACAAATAAAGAGCTTTATTAGGACAAAACATTTTGATTAAATTTCGGAAGCAAATATTGTAGAAATTTTTTTTACGTTTATAAATAAGTTAATTACAATAAAAATTTAAAGAGTTTAGCTAAAAATGACTAAATCTCATTTTTATAACTATGTTTATTTTAGCTGTTTAACACTTGTAATACAAGTAATAAATTTTTTGATAAAAACAAACAAATATGTTAACTTTATTTTATCAAAATTATTTTGAATTTTTTTAACTCAAATTATTTTATTTTGAAGTTGAAAGTTTTGCTTGTTTTATTAAACATTCCTTCCCAAAATCTTCAGAGTGTTTTTTACAATAATTGTTTAAAGAAATGTTTGCTAAAATGCAGCAAACTTTTTTAACACTTCGAATAAGCAATTGAAATTTACTATTGCAGTTAATAAAAATGTCAATTAATCCTCTCTTGCACAGCAATGGTGAAACTTTATTCACAAGTGTCACTTCAAATATAAAAAAACAATAAATAACAAAGTAGACTAAATTGTCAGAAGGTTCTCTTAGTCTTCCCCTGTTCAAAGAACTAATCAAAGTTCCATATTCTTGAAACATATCAAAGGTGTCTGTTTCTTCTAAAATTGAATGTAATTCCGGAAGTTTGTAAGCAATAAAACCTGCAATATATAAAAGCCCTTGTTTGCATTCATTTGGCAACTGAACCTCACAATTTTCACATATTGACATATCAAACTACACATTAAGTTCACAGTTATCACATTGGTGGTGAGCAGGAGGAAATAAAATCTGCTTGCTCATCTATCAAATTACAAGTTTTGTCGATTCTAAATTTTTGAATAACATTTTGCACAGTTATCAGATATGTGCCACCTGATCCTTGCTGATATTTCCTAAATTGTTTTTCTAGTGCATCTGATTGCATTTGTCCTAACAATACATAAGATACACCGCAATTCCACAAATACTTGGAACAGTTTGCTAATCTTTTAGAAGTTTTTTGCAAAGCACTCACATTATCCATTGTTAACTTTTTCTCTCTTAATTTTGAATTTACGCATTTCAAATTTTCAGCAAAATAAGAAATATAGTTCTCTAAGAAATCTATTTGCCAATCATTGACTAAAGTAATAGGCTTTCTTCGAATATCACTTAATCTAATATATAGACCTTTTGCTTTACTGTTGACAATAAACCATCACTTGACAACTGTTTCAATAAAAAGTGCAGTATCTTTAGCTTCAGGAATTTTTACACGTAATGCTGCAACTGTTTCATCACAAAAAACTTTGAGAACTAATCCATAATTTTGTCGCTCAATTGGTTTTGGTGACTTGATGCCTAATATAACTTGCTCGCTTAGAATCTGTTTCATTATTAATAACATAACTAACAGCATTCTCCAGTTGAGAATAATATTTAATAATTCCTTTGTTTAAAAAAGAAAATAAATATCTCCAGAATCTTCTAAAGTTATATACATAGAAAACAATACATACAAATTTACATACAAATTAAATTGAATAGCGTCCATTTTTTTGAAGTTTTCAAACTCATCAGGTAAACTATTTCTTTCAGAGCACATTAACCCAGTGACATCTCGTTTTCTAGACACTATTGGAATACAAGACACTAGTATACCTTTAAAGACTGATGGAGGATGCACTGGAACAAAACTACTACCTTTGACTTTTTTTAATTCTGCATCTTTAGGCTAGTGCTGAGCACAAATTCGCTTATAATCTGTAAACACCAAGTTTGCATTTGGAAGTTTTTTAATCCATAACTTGCGATCCTCGGATTCACAGACAAAGACATACCAATTTTATCTTCACCATTTTTTAAAACGCATTCAAACATTGGCTGACCATTTCCTGACTCTAAAACATTGCAAAAGCAATTAAACTGATCACTTTCAGTTATAATTTTCCGGAGTGCACTGCAGCCTTTATTGCATTTATAAGACCCTGAATAAAATTCTTCAACAGATACTCCAATATTCACTACACAATCCCATAATAACTTTTTCATCTAAACAAGAAGAACTATTAATTACTATTAGTTAATTAATTCCAGTTATACTATTACAGCTCGAAGAACTATAACCTTATTTTCTCTTTACTTGCTTAAAATTATAGAAAATAATTTCACTTTTGTAAACTTCGTTTACGATTTGAGTCTGATCATTTTCTGGCGATATCAGAAATTTACTTCAGATTAAAGAAAGAAACAGTAAAAACACCAAGTTTTATAAAACGAAACAAAATACAGAAAGAAATTATTTCGTAATTTATTTGAAGAAAATACAGACACGCAATTATTTCTTTAAAGTTAAATAATTTTGCAGACCTGGAATCTCATGACTCATTCGGTTAAAAGTTCTAAAAAATGACTGATTTTTAAAATAGTAAATTCTTAATAAAACAGGTCTTATATTTCCTAATTGTCAAAAAAAAAATCAAAATTCCTTTGTTCCTTTGTGTGTATTTTTAAATGCCCCCGAACGTCGGTAATCTGCCCTCGAACTTCGATAATCTTAAAAGTGAATTTTGTTTGCATGGTTTCGTCAACATTTTTTTTTTTTGAAAACAAAAGAACAACGTTTTGACTTTATAACGCACAAGTTTTTGTTTACAAAGTAAGGTGAATTCGCATTGTATAAAACATTTTAAATAGGCTACATGGAGTTGTTTCACTATTTGGTAATTTCCAGATCCACGGATATTAGGAAAATCTATTTACGAAAGATCGCCGTGATTTAGAATTTCAAAAGAAAAAAATGGTTTCGCCGTCAAAGTTATTGCCAGTTGTGTCGAATAAAACGTCAAATGAAGGAATATGGAGATTTTTTAAAATCAGAAATTCTGCTTAAGCTCAATGAACAGCCCAAGTTATTGTTGAAGCTTTATGTTAGCATAGATATTAGAAGTTTATTTATTGATTTCCGTAACATTACTACGATTGCTTTGCGAACTTTTATAAAAGCCGATTCACGTCTGATACTTTCGTCAGAATTACCACTTTAATCTAAAAGCAATGCCAGAAAATTTATTAAAATATAAAGCTTCGTTTTCTCATTCAATTAATTGCGTACCCATTTTCAAAATGTGTAAAAATAGAATAAACTTCTGAGATTTTCGTGAGATTCTCAGAAAATTTGGTTTTAAAACTTTTTTGTTTGTTTGGTTATGCAACGCATAAAAAGTGTCGCTCTATTTGTTGCGTCATAACAAATAGTAATTCTTAGAATCAAGTTTTCTGAGAATCTAACAATTATTTGATTTCCAGAAACCTTGATTTTATGCATTATTATTTTAGAGAACGCAAGCAATTAAAAGAATATTTTTTATTTGTTGCGTTATTAACTAATGAAGTTCTTACTCTCAGAAAACTTGAGTATAAGAAATATTATACCTTGAGAAATTATTTAGCACTATAGTTTAAAAGAAAGTTTTTGTTCCAATTTCAATAAGGGTTTTTGAAACTTGCAATCGTTGACTTGCGTCTTTAGATTTCCCCTTCAAGTATGAATTTGCTTTTTATTAAATAATTTATCGATAAAATATTTAATCATGAAACGGATTTTAGCTTGAAAATGTTTTGGGTTTGGCTATAAGCAATACTTTGATTCGCCGTTGACTGAGAATAGAGTTTTTTTAACACTCGCACGGATGCATAACTAGGTTATGACTTGCAAGGCTCGTGCTATGAGCGCCAACTATTAGGGGCAGGGAAAAAGCGACTTACTTTATCATTAACGTATAAATAAGAAAGCGAAAACAATAAAAGTGTTTTATTACCTTCGTATTTGCTACCATACCTAAATAAAAAAGTCGTGTTCATAAAAAGTCTCCGTAGGAAAAAGTTGGGGCCGCAAGTAATAACACACGCATTTGTTTTTTGTTTGTTTATTCGTTTTTTCTAGACCACTAGCTCTCTTTTTTTCCACAAAGGTGATTTAGAATTTGAAAAAAAAGAGATGCAGATCAGTAGCGCGGGCTTGTTCTGTAATAAAGCGGTGTAAGAGGAAAATTCAGTATTAAATACTTCTCTGTATTTATGTTGCTTGATAGATGAATTTCCATTTTTTGCACAATCCTTAGTATTCAAGCCATACATCAATGATAAACTCAATTTATTTTCCAAATATTCTTTTTTTTGGGTAAATTTATTTGAGTGCGAATATTACCCAACGGTTTTTGTTGCAATTCGCACTTTATATACTTTCCTTTTTTCCTTTTAACCAGAACACCTGTTATTAAGATTTATTAGATTATTGCGAAAGTAATCTTGGTAGCAAAATGCTTAGAATTCCTAGGGAAAACATTTTACAAACTGTTAGGTTTATACTACCATCCCAGCAAACATGTCAGCGTTGAATCAAAGTTGAAAACCGGTCGCAGCGTAGAAAAAGCGTTACAGTGACAAAAACAACGTCTTTTCAACGTTGAATCAATGTCCATTTTTGTATACTAAATCGCGGTAAATTGAAACATTGAATAAGCGTTGAAATTGTAACGTAATTTAGCTTCTCAAAATAAAACGTTTATTCAACGTGGAATCACTTTACGCAAAAAAGCCACTTTAAAACGTTTCAAAATTTATGCTTCATCAACGTTAAAATTAAACCGCTTTTTAAGCATCTGCGTCTCGTTATTTTTTTTATTCGAGACGAGACGAGACGATGATATCCGGGACACAATTTTTAAAATCCGAAAGAAAATTTATTGTCCCGGTTTATAACTTCATTCCGGGACAGTTTATTCGTCAATTTTTTCCGGGACATTTCTTGTCTCGTTATGCTTGTTCCGGTTCATTTCAGAGAAAACGATTCCGAGATGCAGACCCTTACCGCTTTTTAAACGATACATTTTCAACGTTGAAAAAGCGTTTAAATTTCAACGTATATTATCTTCTCAAAAAATCGCGTTTATTCAACGTTGAATAATTGTACGCAAATAATGACAGTAAAAACGTCGCAAAGTTTAAGGTTTATCAACGTTACACATTAGCTGCTTTTTCAACGTATTAAAGTTATTTATAAAACAACGTTTATTCAACGTTACATATACCAACGTTGAAAATGTGGTAATTAAAAAACGTTGAAAAAGTGTTTTTTTGCCAACCTTAATAAAACGTTGCTTTTGCAACGTTGAGGAAGTAGCACATTGACAATTTTTGTGTAATTGATGTAGCCATTACAAAAGTAATTTGCCGTAATGGAAAGGCAAGGAAAACTTAATAGAATGCATGCAGATGGTATAAAGAATATTTTAAAGATTTATTTTATAACCTAATTTTATTGCGACTAATTTAAAACTTTTAGATTTTATATCAAAGTGTATATAATATACATAAATCTCTGGGTAAATTCGATTTATTCAGGTTATTTTTGGGTAAAACTGCAGTTAAGCGGCGTAAAATAATTTAATATTTTTGCTTTTAGCGCTCTCGCTCGCAGAGGCTAAAAGTTCTTAAATAATTATAAAAACCAAAGTAGATAAATTTCAAAGTAGTTATTTTTTAAATACCTTTTTTTATTAGAATTATAGAATATAGGATACTACAATTATTGTTCTTGCTAATATATTTTTAAAAAATATGTGGCTATGAAAATAGCCGTTTTATTTATCAATTACAGAGGATACTGACGAGACACACAAGATAGAAATGCCGAAAATATAGGAAAATCTTTAAATGTTTGACGCCAGATAAATTCATGAAGATGTGATGTAAACAAGTCTTCACGCGTACCAAACTGCTGTCGAAGTTTACGCTTGACACGCATCCAAAGGTTTTCGACGTTTTGTGTATGAACATCGCTATCAAGGGGATTAACAAAATTGCGTTCATGCACGACAACTGAATGAGAATATATCCCATCTTGGAGGTTATCTAAACCAGCATAAGAAGCCCAGCCATCGGAAACAATATGACTTCCTGGCAAAATAAACCTTTCTATAAGGTTTTTGAGAGTTTGTGCATTCCGATCTGGAACTTCAACTAAGAAGCACTTGCGTGACTCTCTCTCGATTCCACCAAATACCCAATGACTTGGGCGCCACTGCCCCCGATGATATTTACGGTGAAAGAATTTAGATTCGTCAATTTCGACTACAATTGGTGTCCCGTCAGCATTAATACCCCCTATAATTGTTGGATTTGTTTCCAGGTAAACTTCGCAGACATCTCGGCAAAAGTTTCCCCAATCACCTAATGTATGGCTAGCGTCATTCATACAGGCTTCATGTTGTATATCGCTCTGTGACATATTGCGACTCCAGCCATAAATATAACAAATCAACTTTTGAAGTGTCAACCTACTTTGACTGAAGAAGGATCCCTCTCTTACACTTCGCCGCTGTTTGCAACCTTTACAATACCACCGGTAACCATCTGTGGCATCTTGATATGCGTTTAGCCCAAACTGACGTTGGCACGTATCACAGTACATACTATTTTTTATCAATCTGCGCTTTGCTAACCACTGTAAAGCAGATAATGGGTGTTTAATAGAGTAACCAAGCTCCATTAAACACCAATTTTCTTGCAACACACGTGGTTCAGCCAGGATTTCATCTTCAGCAACAATAGTTGTTGGAGCACTTGGTCTCCCACGACCAACACGTTGCATAGCCATCTAAACGAAGATTTACCATGTTAACTAAGAATAACTATTTACTTAATATAAACGATTTATTCAGTGCAGAATCAATTAATAAAATTAATTTTTGTATATATAAATATAATACGTATATAATATATAAGTAATAGAAATGAGAAAATAAGAAAATTTAACAGTGACTATTACTTTTACTTATCTTTTGTATGAGGCTTTTCTTTTCTTTTCTTTTCTTTTTATACATTTCGAATTTTTCCATATTTCGAATGTGGTTTTCTTTCACGTTTCGTAAAGTTACTTTCAGATAAATTTTTTTCATTTTCACCATCGCAGAGTTTAATCAAGCGAAAATTTAAAATTATTTTACGCCGCTTAACTGCAGTTTTACCATATTGTTATCTGTTTACACTTATTCTACATTTTAGCTTTTACATTTATTGTTTATATTTATTTTACTAAATAATTACTAATAGATAAAGAAGTATGTGAAGGATTTAATTTCACAACTCTGGAATGAGGAATCTGAAGAAGAATGTGAGTAATTATGTTTGTGAATAATTGTGTTTCTTTTTGGATTTGTCTTTTCTTTGTTTTTTATATGGTAAAGAATAAAAAAAAAAAACAATTGTATGTATTTAAAAAAAAAATGTACATACATGCTTAATAAATTGCTTTTTTTTTTTAGAATTTCAGAAAAAGGTTTTTAAACAACTTTTAGAAATTGAAAATATGGTAAAGGATCTTCAAAATTTTTCTTCAGTTGTATGCGAAGATCTGCAAATAAATGCATTGAGTTCAATAGAACAACTTATTGAGCTAGATACTATGTTAAATGACATTGTCATTTTTTTTAAATGGGTAAGTTGCCCTGTTGCTATTGCTAGTTTGAATTTTTTGAATTTTTTGAATTTTTCCTTATGTTGTCATGGTAAATTCATTTATATTATTAACTGAAAAGTTGATTAAAGAATATAATTTTATTTTATTTATTATAATTTGTCATTCTATACATTTTTTTTTTGTTTTTTCAACTTTCAATGTTTTTTAATTTGTTTAAAAATGTAAGGGATTTTATAAAAGATTGCCTTTAATTATATAATTATTTAAACATTGCTTAAAGATTTTTTTGAAAGCAGGTATCACAAATTCCGAAAATTGGTGGAGTTAACTTAAAAGATAATGTAAAATGTGTTATTGAGCGGTAGGTCAATTTTCTACACCTTTCCAAGCCGAAAAGGCAATGGTTTTTAATGGATAATTTAAAAAGTGTTTGCGAAATATATTTATTATATTAAATAAAATTATATGCTTTTTTAAGCATATCATTATATGCTTTCTTTCCTGTAGCATGAACGTTGTATTGTACAATATTGTAAATATTGATTCAAATAATTACTAAATTTTTAGGCTGTTAACGATTGAGTTGCGCTGTTTGTTAAACATGAAGGGGCAAACCAATTCCACGAACAAAACCAAACAAAAGTTTGGTTTTTCAAAGACAAAGTTGTATGGCGTTTTAGTTGGTAATATGTTTTGTTTAAACTTTTTAAGTATACAGACTTTTACTAATACCATTTAAGCAAGAATTTTTAATTTTATATTTTAAAGAGTGTCTCAAAAAGATACCCAGATGAAGCAGGGATTTATGAAGCTGTAAAATCAATTCTGAAATATTCGCCAATAAATTTTTGTAGAATGTAGAAATTGAAAGTTTAGAGTTTTTTAATGACATTTTAGGATATGTGATATGATTTTGTTTGCGTCTTGTGTAAAGCGCTTTTTCTAAAATATACTTTTTTTTAATTTGATCTTTCATTGTATTATAAATTGTTTTATTCAAGCTTTTCAAATTTAAGCAACTACAGATGGCTAATTAGATTGCTTCAGAGAAACTGATGGTAGTAAAAGTCTGTTATATATATATATATATATATATATATATATATATATATATATATATATATATATATATATATATATATATATATATATATATATATATATATATTTACTTTATAAATTTATCAATAATCATACTAATTCATTAACATTTTTTTTTTTACATTTGCTCTCAGACCACTAATGATAAAAGTTTTATTTTTTGGTTTAGATTCTGTATCTCAATGATATCCTGGCCTATCGATACGATATCCTGTAAATTTTATTTTTATATATTGTATAAATATATATACAGACACTCACACACATTAATCTTTAAAAAAATATTTATATTTTTATATATGTCTATGAATTGTATATTTTAGGCTTTTCTTATATTTATCATTCTATATTATTGTTGTATTAAAAATCGATTTTGGAAATATGGCAAGTGTAGAGTTCAACAAACAATTTTGTTTTATTTGCCAATTCAAGATATATATATATATATATATATATATATATATATATATATATATATATATATATATATATATATATATATATATATATATATATATATATATATATAAAAGCATTGTTTCAAGGTTATATTTCAACCTTTATTCGACGTCTTTTAGTAACCTTAAATCGACGCTTTACTATCAACGTTACAAATCCTTGCAAAATCGACTGCTTTAACAACGCTTAAGCAACGCTTTTTTAGTAACGTTTTTTCAACGTTATGTTGCGACGTTTATGCAACGCTTTTTTAGTAACATTTTTTCAACGTTTAGTTGCGACATTTTTGTAACGTCTTTTTGTAACGTTTTTTCAACGTTACGCAACAACATTTAATCAACATGTCTTTAACAACGTTACATATCTTTGCAAAATCGATTACTTTGTCAACGTTTCCGCAACATCTTTTACGACCGGTTTTCAACGTTGATTCAACGCTGACATGTTTGTTGGGTATACATATATGTAATTATTTGTTTTGAAGTAAAATTTTTGAACTTATATATATATGTAGGTTAGTTTTATGGTCTTAAGAAAATAAAGAAAAGTAAAATTATGTTATAAATATAATGTAGTAAATAATGAAAGGAGCATTTATGTTCCTTTATTATGATAATATATTTTCTTTATTATAACAATAATTTATTGAAATAACTTGCATATTGAAGATGGTTATCATAAATGTACAAGTTATTACAATAAATTAAAATGACTTTAAAAGTTTGCGTGAATGAAGATTTAGTATAAAGACGTGTCAGAATTCAACAAAACTTTTGTAAAATCTTATTTTTGGTTGACGATTGGACCGTCTCGTGCACGTGTATATTCAAGATTTAAGTTCCATACTGAAGCCAAATTTAATAAGTACTTGAAACCTTATAAGACACGTATTTAAAATCTCAATAAGAACGTGTTTGAAACTTTATAAAAAACGTGTTAAACTCCAGTAAAAGCTCTCGTGAAATCGACGTGTTTTTGGTTTACGCCTGGATCGTGACGAATACATGTCCGTAAGGGGTTTTAATTCTGAAAGTGAAACTAGATGTGCCGGCTGGGTGATTAGAAAATCATCATGATCCTACACTAAATTAAAAATATTCATCTAATGTTAAAGTTTTCTAATAAAAGTTTTGGTTTACTACAGTGATTGTTTGAACCTAAACTTTGGCCGAAACCATTACAAGTAGAAGGTTGCCGAGAGAGATCTTTCAGTTTCGGTTAAGGCCAAACCGATAACGAATCCTTAAGTTTCCTTTTGCTATTTACCATGAATAGCGGGCCTTCTAAAAAAAAAAAACGATTTATGTATAGTACTTTTATTATAACTGCCATTTTAATCTAAATATAATATTATTATAGGAATTGATATATTATGCTTCAAATACTTGTTCAATTATATGGATATTCATTTGCAGAACAATGCGATCAAAATAATTAAATTTCTTAGAACCTTGAGAGAAAAATTTTTCCCAGAAAACTTGATTTATAATTGATTATGATTGATTTATTTAATAGTGAATTATAAAATCATTTAGATTTATCATTGAATGTTGAGAAATATTATTGATTTATTGCATTATTTAAAGAATTATTTGCTAGGCGACATATAAAACACATGCAGCATATAAAAAGTATATGACTTTTTGTTTGTTGTGCCATAACTAAACGAAGTTGTGATTCCCAGAAAATTCAATTTAGAAGAATTATTACATCGAACGGAATAATTGAACATTATTTAAGGAAAGTTTCAGTTCCTATTTCAATAAAAGTTCCTTGAATTTTTTATCGCTGATTTGCTTCTTCAGATCTCACCTTCAGGTATTTATTTGATACTAAGATAACTTTGTTAAATAACTTATTGATAAAATATTTTAAAGTGACTATAAACTATACTTACAATTCACCGCTGACTCAGTACAGAGGTATATCTAGGGCATGGCATGCATGACGAAAAAGCGTCTGACCAGATCATTTATGCATAAATCCAAAAATGAAAATAAAAAAGTACTGTTATAAATAAATGTGTGTGAAAAGGCTGCATTGGAAAAGAAAACAAACTCTCATTCAGCGAATGTGATTTTGAACTTGAGAAAGAAAATTCAAAATGATAGGACATGCTGTGTTCGGTGTTTAAATGAAAGAATGAATATAGTGGCATTGTGTGACAATTTAAAATTAGATGCAGGAAAATTTAAGGGCATTTAAAGCGATTGCTAAGTTTTTTAAGATGAGCTTTTGTTTTATAAGCATGACCAAAATGTACAGAAGTGTTATTTTGAAACGAAACATCTGAATTCTAGAGAATTCTATAGGGGTTTTATAGGTAATTGGATTTATTTTAGTAGTGTTTTTGTAAACCTCGTGTTTAATTTAGGTTTCGAAAAATGTGTTTCGCCAACCTTACATTATAAAATAAATCAATAACCAGGTATCGATTGTAGAAAAAACTTATACTTTAAGATTAACATAATTTTCTTAGAATTTTGTGGAATGAGATGGTCAAAAATTAAAAAAGTCACATTCAGATGTTGAACAATTACTTGCAAATAGTAATTAACTGATTGTTGACACAACATGTAATGACCACTAGGCAGGTCCATTTTTAGGGGTCGGAAAAACTATAACTTTGCCACTTTATTTTCCCATTCTACGTTGATATACAAGGCTATTCCAAAAAAAGTTTTAAAAATATTTCAATTTTCCTGACCTCCCTGAGGGTTTGAATATTTTAAAAAAAGTCATTTTTGACCAATTATTCGTTAAATTGCTGTCTTAATTGGATCAAAGACCAACAAAACTAGTAATTTTTTTTTTGGGTGAGTTGGCTCTACTATTAGGAAGGTTCGTATAAAATTTGAGCTCGAAATATTTAAAATTTCTCGAGATAACACATTTTGAAATATGACCTGGTTTCTTTTAAAGACCTGGTTTTTACTATGTTTTTAATTGTATATTTATCTAAATACTCTTAAATATTCATTAAAAAACTTAATAAAATTTGCATTTAATAAGTTTGTTAAATAAGTAATCCAAATATTGTACTTAATAAAGATAAAAAATAAAAGTAAACTGTTAAAAATGTAAAATACTTTGACTAAAGGTTTTACAAACACGTTTTGTAAATAATATACATAAAAATTCAGTTAAATTTTTCTTATAAAAACTTCTCTTACAATTTATTAAGTATTTCTTTGGACCAGTTACATTTATAAAATGGAAAATTAACTCTGTGTTCCTTCAAAACCAGTAAAATATCTTGTAACTTTTCCTCTTTAATTGTTGAATCGATAAAGTCTTTTACCAATTTAATAGCTCTTTCACAACAGTCATTGACACAGACTAATCTCTTTATAAACCTTTGCATATTTTTATAATCAGAATCATGAGTCCACAAATCAGGTGGACTCTCTAACCACTTTGATAAGTAAGGAACTATTTTAAATATTAGCCAAGAATTTTGACCAACGTAATCATTAAGTTCTGAATTTTCATTTATTTCTACAGGCTTAAACTTTTTAAGTTTAAAGACTTCAGGTAAATTTGTTTTTAATAACTGCTGAGCAACTTTTTCTTTAACTTTATTGTCAAGACTTTTATCAAATAAACAAAAAACAACTGTTTCTTCAGAAAGATAATGACTGTGTCTAAGATAGCTTGAAATAAAAGCTTGAGGGACATCAGCATCAAAATCTTTCATTTTTATCATCTCTTTAACCGTACACAAATCATTATGAGCAGCAGAAGCAATTTGACTTGATTGAAGAAAGTTTTTTGCATAAACTGAAGCTACATATATTGCAGCCTTTGAAAATACTATTTCTTCCTCAAGGGTTAAAAACTTTATGATTGGTTGAGTAAGCTTCATTGCCAAAATGTATAAAGCATCTGCCATAAATCTAGCTTCATGTTCAGCAGCTGGTTTGTGTATAATAAATCCAGGAACTGCCTCCCTTCCTTCCAGAAAAACAATGACATATTGACACAGATGTTTATAATCATTTCTAGGGAAAGTATGAAGTTCCAAAGCTTTCTTGCAAAAAGATAAACTTTTTTTAGCCATATCTTCTAATGGAGTTCCACTAACTTTGCACCACGGAAACTTTGATAACTGATCCATATTTTTTTGAACATTTTCATAATTCATTGGCCAAGCAGCTTTGAATCTTGTGTAAATAGATTTTGATGGACCTTTGCTTTCTGTTTTAGTGATTGCATTTATTGCATGTAAAATATGTCGTTCTTGAGAATGTTTTCTACAAAGAAGCCTTAACAGAGGTCGATTTAAAAGTTCTCCTAAAATACTTATACAACCCTTATTACAACCAGTGTTACATGCTGTTGTGTCAGCACAAATTCCAATTATAAAGCTTTCAATTCCAAACTTTTTTATAACATTAAAACATGCCAATGCTTGATCATATCCTTTTCCTGATTGACATTCAACTATGCCTAGCAGCTCATCCTGTTGCTTTCCATTTGTATTTAAATCCCAGTCTGGACTTGTAACAACAATAGCTAGACGTTCATTTACTTCAGAAATATAGTTTTCATTTAAAGCTGTAACTTTTTTTGTATCAATGTGCAAAATTAAATTACTATTTTTACATTTTTCTTTTATTTTTTCTTTAATTAATTCTGATTCACTTAAATATAAATCTTTTCTTATTTTTTCTACTTTTGTCTTTGAAAGTTTTACTTCATTAAGATTGATATTTCCAGATCTTAAAAATAATGCTAATAATCCTGTCTGTACTCCAACAGAAATTCCAAAACGCCCACAAAATATTGACGTTTTTTTGATAAGTTCATCAATATCTACTGTTACTGTCACTTTATTTCGTTTTATGTTAGTTGATTGTTTTTCAATTATCATTGATTGTTTATCATTATCAAAATTTTCTAACAAAAATAACTCTTGATTTCCATTAATACAATTGCTATTTGATGAAAATTGTTTTAACTTTGAGTTTTTTGTGGTAGATTCCTCCATTTGCTCAAACTCCTTTGCTTTCCTTTTGCGAAACTCTCTGTTGGAATAAACTTTTTGATATATTTTGTCTATTTTGTCAATTACAATTGTTCTTGCAGTTTTTTGGTCTTCATAAAACAAAATATCGCATTCTTTTGCATCTTTTGATCGAATTCTATCTTTTTCAATTATTTCATAAAGTTTTGGGTGCCCTATGTCAAACAATTCTTTTTCTAATGCCAAAAAACTATTTTCATGTAGCTTTTGTGTTTCCATTTTTTTTGAACGATATGATACCAGTTTCTTGTGATGATATATTAATTTGGAAACATTTTCCCTAAAATAAATTAACAAATTTTTATTTGTCATTTAGCTTAAATTTTTATATCAATAATTATCAATAATTATGTAATAAACTATAAATATTATTTAAATCGATAGCTACCTAATACTTCTACAACTAATGTGTGGTATACCACCCATAAGCCACGGTTTTCTAAGAGCAGAAACAACGCATTTGGGCTGACATGTTTTATCATTACAAAGCAGCTCGTGATTTATATCAAGAGGGCAAGATATAACTTCGGTGTGTTTTTTATTTTTATTGAAATTTAGTAATCTGCAGCAGTGATAAAAATATCTTAAAACGTCGCCTTTCGTAGGCAAACTTCTGCAATCAATTTCGTGGGTTTGTCCTAATAAATATATTTCAGTATTTGAACGTGTTGATATTGCCATTTTAAATTTAAAAAGTTACAAACGCAGCGCAGTTTCATTAAATAAATTATTGCGCGCTGTGTTTATACCTCCGCATAAGTCCGGTAGTGCAAATTAAAAAAAAAAAAATTCACTAAAAATGTACTAAATATAAAATATTCAAACCCCTAGGGAGGTCAGGAAATTTGAAATTTTTCAAAATTTTTTTCAGAGAAAGTCTTGTATACCAACGTAGAATGGGAAAATAAAGTGGCAAAGTTATAGTTTTTTCGACCCCTAAAAACGGACCTGCCTAATGACCACTGATCTCAAAATATAACTGGATAGCGTGTACGGGAAATTTTTTAAAGCCAGTTTTGGCCTCCCAAGATGGCGGCGGAATAAACGAATGGCTATATGCAAATAAAGAAACTGATGATAATCAAGTTTTACATCTTAAGTTCAAATATTGATAAACATGTAAGTTTAAAAAAAAAATCAAATTTTTTTGTTTAACAGAAGATTTTTTTCATAAAAATAACGGAATATTACATATTTACATAAATTTATTAAAGTTACATATATACTTTTTTATTTTACAAAGCATATCCTTACAACAACTTGTTGTATATGAACTTTCTGTTTTTCGTTTTTTAGAATAAAATAAGTATAATAAAATAAAAATTCTCAGTAAAACTATGTACGAATTTTAATTTTAGTTTGCTTCAATTTAGTTTGTTTAATAATAGTGAAGAAAAAGTATTTGTTTGCTTGTGCATAAATCTCAAATTTCAAATAATTAGCATTTGTTATATATTTTATGTACCTTTTAGTTCTTAACTATCCAATGCCGTGTGATAGAAGGTTAACAACACAACAGCATGGAAGGCAGCTGAGTTTCTTTTGAAGATAAAATATTTTTTATACATTAGTTTTTCAGATAGGTACCACAAAGTCATAAATGCTGCATGAACTATTAGCTGAGCGCTGTGAGTACACACAACTCAGAGGTTCTTTCTAGAGGCATTTGGTTGTATATCATATAGAGTTGTTATATTTATCATATCATATCATATAATAAAAATATTTTTCATTGGCTTTTGAATAGAGGCAGTTCGTTCTTTACCCAGGTAATAAAGACGTATTTTTGCATAGTTTTCTGAAATAAGTTTATTCAGTGAAAATAAATGGTTATCAGTTATAGCTGAGTCAAACATATGAGAAGTTTGTTCATTAAATATTTCTATATTCAAAAATTTAAAAATTGGTTATGAATTTTTTCTTTAAATATTTCTATATTCAAAAATTTATTTCCAGGTTATGAATTTTTTTAAAGGTGTTTTTAATGCATTGATATATTAAACTTGGAGTAATTATCCCCAAACGTTAAGGGATTATTAACATTTAAAGATATAAATTTATATGCATCATACTTTTTTTAATAACATACATGTTGATAATGTTTGATAACATACATGTGTATTATCAAAAAATTCCCTTAATAATTTTTAAAGTTGTTTTGAATAACAAATCGAAAACAATTGACTCAATTATTGAGAGCTGGAATATTACAAAGAATAATATATAAATTAATATATAATATTTTAAAAATTATATTTTGTAATTAATTATCTTATTAAATATTATATACATTAATTACATTCATCTATTAAATAATCCTAGAAGGAAACCCTGAGTTGAATGTGCTCACAGTACTCAGCTAATACTTCATGCACCATGTACCTATCTGGTATCTTACTACAAAAATTGAAAACATAAAATTTGTCGAAATTGTAAGTAGGCACCACTGCCACTTACCATGCAGTTATGTTATCAACCTTCTAGCACACTGCATTGGGTAACTAAGAACTAAAAGGAACATAAGTTATACATAATTACTAATTTAATCGGAAATTGCACCTAAAAATGTTATCAAATATTTTGAACTTTAACATTTAACGTAATAATTTATTCGTCTAATTTACTTTAAAACCATTTCATTTCTTTAAACTTTTTAAAAATTTATTTCATAGTCTAGTGTTTCTTTCAAAACTCTGTTTATGTATTTTTTTTCATATTTCTGTAAAGCCTTATAAAATGTTCATCGGTCACAGGTAAAAGCTCTGATCGCCGCCATCTTGGGAGGCCAATTTTGGATTCAATTTTATTTTAAAAAAACAGTAGAACACGCTATCCAGTTATATTTTAAGATCATGGGTCATAACAATGGTTGAAAAGTTTTAATTTTTTAAAACTTTTCATTTAATTGGTCAATTTAAATTAGTTTTTTTTACATTTTTATTATTCAAAGAGTGCAAGATGGTTTGCATCATTTTAAAAGGTGTTGAGAGGCCATCCCATATGTATATATATATATATATACATATATATATATATATATATATATATATATATATATATATATATATATATATATATATATATATATATATATATATATATATATATATATATATATCTTCAAAAATTACGCGGAAATTTAAAATTGAAATTCATGATAAGTTTACTTTATCGAAAAGTTTATGAGTATTTAAAATAAAATACAGTAAAATAAAATAGGGATAGTGAAACAAAAATGCATTTACATATTGACTAGCGAAACGTAATTTCGGATCAACTCTTTTTCAATTTCATTTAAATCCAATATCTGTTTTTTATTTTTATTTATCTCTTCTACTGAATATAAGATAAAAAAAATTTGAAATAAATTGCTTTTTGAATGAAATATATTTTATTGTTCTTTGCAGGATACAAAAAAAAAAAAAAAAAAATCATAAAAGTTGGTTAAGCATTTAAACAAACGAAAATATCCGTAATATATTTATAAATATCCGTAATATATTTATATATATCCGTAATATATTTATAAATATCCGTAATACATTTATAAATATATTTAAAATAAAAATATACAGAATTATATTGAAAGATAAATAAAATTACGGTAATTTGCTTTAAAGCTACTTTTTATTTTATTTTCTGTTTTTACAAATTAAACGTTATTTTTGTTATATTATAATATTATTATATTATAAAATTAAACGTCAAGCTGCAGTGCTAAAAAAAATTCTGTCTAGTTTTTTTTTTGTTTTTTATCTGCTTCTCTCGATGTAAGTTCTTTAAACAAAGAGCGCCAGTATAACCATCTTAAGTTTATCCTATCAAAACAAGAACTAGCTAATTACTGTCAATTGCTTTACGTTTGGGGTGGCGTGCATGATATAATCAGTTTATCGTTTAATCATTAATAAAATTACAAACCTCATTCATCTCTTATTTTCTCTTTAAAAAAATTGAGAAACGTTTTCAGTTTTGTTTTTTTTCGAAAAATCCTCTATGCAATTTAAATATATGGCCTTCACACGCTATCAAATTTTAAAAGGAGGGTGTGCAGAAAGTGCTACTGATTGTAATGCAATTTTTCATTGCATTTATGGTATAACGTTTTTAGAGTAAGTGACCTACTCCGAAACTAAAATCTTTGATGCAAGTCAAGTCAACTAAGTTTAATGAAACTAGTTTTTTATTTGAAGGAAAAATCGATAATTTGGAGGAGTCTGAAGAGAATGAATATCTGCGTCATAACATTTTTCTTACACACCAATTGCCACCAGAAATAGACAGGACTGAACTTATCCAACCCTTACTGCAATTCATATTTAACTCATTACTCAATTCGAAAACCACTATCTTAGTTATGAAATCAGTTAGAAACAAAATACTGAGTTATGCAAAGTAGGCGAAATGTGCTACGTGATGCCTTAAACGAAAATTGTGCCATGGAAGCCCTTCAAGAACTGCAATCAGAAGAAATATTTACAATCTGTATGCTTTCTCAAAACATATTGAGAACTCTTAGAAGATCTCCTTGTAATTAGGTCAATGCTCTTATGAGTGTTTTTGGAAATTTAGAAGGAGCTGCAGCAGCTTAAAAAGAAATTTTAACTCATCCAAAAATAACCGAATATGGAGCTATTTAGATTTTCCTGGAGCACTACAGTAATCAAAGTATGTCACAATTATTGAAATAGCGAAAATCACAGCGCACTACATATACAAATTTTATTTGAAAAAACAAACACTTTACTAGCAGTTTTTTTTTATTGATTTAAACTACCTTTAGAAGCTTCAAGCTTTTAAAACCAAATTTTAAAAAAAGATCTTTAAATAAAACTACGAAACATTACTCAAACTGTTTTTCTAATTCTTGTTCTTTAAGGTCTGAAATGACCATTACATACCGTTTTAACTTCCGAAAAACAGAGATCTCTGGTGTTACTTTTGCGCATTTAGTTTTTGTTAAGAGTATGTTGATCAATATTGAAAGATTCAATAGATATGAAAAGTGCTTAAGTAACTGAAAAAATCTCATTTCAAAAACGAATTATTGGTCCAACTTTCAAACTAGCGAACCCCAATGATCAAAAAATCTGTTGAAGCTTTAAAAAAACTAAAACCGACGCACAGTGACTCAGGATGATCAAAAACGGCAAGAACTCAATAAAATTTGATAAAAGTTCTAAATAAACATATTATATGTAAAAATAATAGTTTTTTGGGTCGAAAGAATTCAAATTTATTAACAAAATTATTTTTTACGCGCACCTTTGACGCGTTTATTGCGTGCATGTGCGTTCAAGCTCTCGTAAGGTTTAACTAAAATTTTAGAATTTTCAAACCAATACACAACATCTTGGTATACTACTTTACTTGATGTTTGCATGATTCTGGCAGAATTGCCATCATTTGTTTCAGCTGCTACTATTGGCAGTGTAATACCATCTACATAAACACAGCTTTATCAATATAAATGGTAGCAACTGAGTTCAGAGAAAAAAAAAATTTTAGGATAGTATTTAACTTTTTTCCCTAAAATATCGTGCAAGAAGAGGATAAATATGCGTCCAAGGGCTAAGTTTTTGATCATTTAATACTGATTATCGCTGAGGTCAGTATTCACTTCTAATGCAAGAGTTTGGTTTACACTCATTTTTAAAGGAAAGATTTTATCCAAAGTGTCTTTAACTTTTTTGAATTTCCTGTGAATCATTTGACTTTTTTTAAAAAATGTACGTCTTGCAGAAACTAAAAATAGCTCAATTATGTTCAACACCTTGCTCTTTTATTTTTTCTCTTTTGCTTCGCTCTCCAAGGACCATCCATTGTTTGTGGGGTTTTCCTCAACCAAAGTGGCTTCTTTTATTGGTCAAAAGATTTTCTTAAAGCCATTGATATTCTTTTTCTATAGATAATCATACTTTCTACTAAATTTTTTTAGTTTTTTTTTCACTTTTGAAATAAATGTAGCTAAAGTAGGGCAGATCGGGGTTGGTTGTCACAAAGTTTATTACATGAAATGTAGATAAGATTTAGAACTTTAAAATCATGAAACCAATAAGTTATCTAAAAAAAATATTTTCACTCTAATTTTCAGCTTTTTTTAGCGTGTAGGAAACAAGTTATTTGTTTTTATAGGTTTTTGATATGAAAAAGTTAAATTTCGCTCACTTAGAAATTTTCTTTTACCAAACGAAAATTATTTTATTGTGCTTTGAATGTACATTTTTAAAGTTTTTTTTTCATTCGAGTAAATTAATCCACAAAAAATTCTTATAAAATTCAAACGCTTTTAGGTAAATTTATAGGTGTCTTGCAACTTACATAGAAGGGGTTGCTTGTCACAAAATATATGGGAATGGTTATCACAATTGCTTCGACTCAGTGTACTGCAAATTAAACGCCACTTTTAGATATTCCTTGTTTATTTGTCCGTAATATTAAGGAATATTTTAATGTTTCAGATATTATTTAAAAATTTTAAGTAAATGTGTTATATTTGTTTAACTAAATATCTATAATCTGAAGTATTTTTTATTTCAATGTGTATAACTTTAAATTGTGATCAAATGTTTAATATAATTATAGAAAAAGGAATACAGAAGTTCAACTGTGTTTTTTTTTTTTTTTTGTACATCTGTTTGTTGTTTTGTTTGTATAATTGTCTTTTGTTTTGTTTGTATATTGTTTAGATTTAGTGTGCATATATATATATATATATATATATATATATATATATATATATATATATATATATATATATATATATATATATATGTGTATAATATCTTGTGCATACATTATTTGCAAATTTTTTTCTTTGCTTAGTAAAAAAATGGTACGAAATTTTAAAAGAAAAACTAGTAGAGGTTATACTTCTGTAGATGTCACTATGTGTGCTATTAAAGATGTAAAGCTTAATAACATTTCTATTAGATCAGCAGCAAAAAACCATGGCATTAATTACAGAACATTAACACGTTATTATTAAAAAATTATTATTACTAACCCATCACATGGTTCAATAACAAATCTAATTGATAAAAATCAAAACTCCAGCTGCAGGAATATTATAGGATGCAAAAGTCAACAGATATTGCCAGACAAAGTAGAAAAAGAACTTGTCACTTACATGTTGAGAGCAGCAGAAATTTATTCTGGTTTAACTCCTACCGAAGTAAAAAAGCTTGTTTTCCAGCTTGCAGTTAAAAGTAATATAAAAGTTCCCAATTCTTGGGTTGTAAAGGGGCAAGCTGGTATGGATTGGTTTACAGGATTTATAAAGCGCCACCCAAATATTTCCATTAGGCAACCTGAAGCTACTAGTTTAAGTCGAGCAACAAGTTTCAATAAGCAGAATGTTGCATTATTTTTTACCAATTTGCAACACTGTATGGAAAACTAGTTGTTCTCACCAAAAGACATTTGGAACATGGACGAAACTGCTGTAACTACTGTACAAAGACCTAAAAAAGTTGTTGGTAAAAAAGGATTAAAATAAGTAGGAGCCATCACGTCAGCTGAAAGAGGAACTCTTGTGACATTAGCATGCACAATAAATGCTATTGGAAATAGCATTCCACCTTTTTTTATTTTTCTTTGTAAAAACTTTAAAAATCATTTCCTTATAGGAGCACCAAAGGGAAGAACAGGAGACGCCAGTGAAAGTGGTTGGATGAAAGAAGACTTTGTAAAATATCTACAACATTTTGTAGGCAATACAAAACCCACTAGAGAAAAACCTTGTTTATTGTTGCTTGACAATCATGAAACCCATCTTAGTATTGAAGGTTTAGATGTGGCTAAAAAAAAGGAATAGTAATGCTTACATTTCCACCGCATATCACGCATAAGTTGCAGCCCTGGACAGGGCAGTTTGCGGTCCCCTCAAAAGCTATATAAATACTGCTATGACTTCATGTTTGGTAATGAATCCTGGAAAAATCGTTACAATATATGATATTCCAAAAATAGTAAACATTGCATTTCCGAAGGCTGTATCTCCCCACAATATTTTAAGTGGTTTTGCTGCGACAGGTTTTTACCCATTAAATCCTGATATTTTTACTAAAATTGATTATTGTCCTAATTATGTAACTGATCGCCCTGACCCACCTTGTTCACAGGTTAATTTAAATTAAAAAAACTGTAAAACTTATTCAATGCAACCAGAACCAGCAAATAAAAGGTTTCAAGAATCTATTCAGATACCAGATAATCCGGTAAACATAGCAATAGAAGATCCAATTGTATCAAATAAATCCTCTAATCAAGGCCCTATCACTCCATTAGTTTTAAAAAATTCAATCATACTACCTGAGAGTATTAGACCTCTGCCTAAACCAGGTCCAGGTTAGCCTCAAAAAAGGTAGGAAAAAGCGTTCATCTATGATTCTTACTAACTCACCTGTCAAAGAAAGGCTTCCTAATTATAAAAAGAAGAAAAATAATTTAAAAAATATTAATAAGAATTGTAAATCATTTATGAATAGAAGTAAAAAAAAATGGAAAAAGTCAAATTTTGCCAAAAAAAAGACTTCTGCAGTCTTAAATTCTTCTAATGATGAAGAGCATCTATGCATCTATTTGTAGAGTTATATTATATATATATATGTTTATAGAGTTATATTATATCTATCTATCTATCTATCTATCTATCTATCTTTCTATCTATCTATCTATCTATCTATATATATATATATATATATATATATATATATATATATATATATATATATATATATATATATATATATATATATATAAAAGTGGCGTTAAATTATACAGGGTGCGGCAGCGATTCGCGAATTTTTTAGAACATTTTTCAAAATGAATTTTTAAAGCAGTAAATAATTATTTTCATGGTATATTAATAGGAGAAAAGTTGAAGATAAATACTTTTCCCACCTTAACATTCAATTAAGTCTCCTTTTTTTTTGACCACTGCCTCAAGCCTAGGACGGAAAGACTGGCAGGTGCTTATTATATAGCCCCTTGACATTGAGGGATTCAGGTCAGGGCTGGATGGTGGCCAAAAGTGTTTGGGCCAGAAATTAGCCATATTGTCCTGAAGATATTGTTGAGTTTTTCTGGACCCATGACATGGTGCATTGTCCTGTTGAAAGATGTAATTGTTTTCTGGGAATGTCTTCTTCAGCCATGGCACCACATAGCGTTTTAGTAAGCGAATAATTATTAGCATCATGATGGACTGAGGGTGCTTGATGTGACACACAAGTGGTGCTTTGTCACCCTTCTGTACAATGAATCTGTCATTACGCCTATTTAACACACAGTCAACACTAAAAAGTTTTTCATCTGAGAAAACTTTAACTGTTGACGAAGCATGGCTTTTTAGCTGGTTCAGAAGCTTCTTTGATTGTTCCAATCGTAAAGTTTTTAGTCTTTCTGTTAAAAGTTGACATGAAGGTCGGGCCACACTGACTTTTCCGAGTGTTTTTAGAGTTCTTCTGACTGTCCTTTTATCAATATTGAACAATTTTGCTGTCTTTCTGATGGATACAGTAGGATTCTTTTCAACATGCTTTTTAAACTTTTCTGTGAACTTTTTATCAATTTTTTTATTCACTGGAGATGGCATTTTGGCTCTTTCAGCACTGCCACGTTTTTTCACTTTGTAAAATGTAGTTTTAGATACTCCAGATATACGAATCACTTCACGTGCAGACAAACCCGCGTGAATCAAATTTAAAACTTCGGTCCTTTTGGCTTCCATTGTAAAACTTGGCTTTTAAAATCCTTTTGCTCTGTATGAAACATCAAAGCTTTTCTAAGTTTTAAGAATATAAAAATGGTGAATAATGAGGTCGAAAAAAATTGTAAAAGAAATGTTGCTTTGGTAAATATTTTTAATATCGAGTACTTTTTTAAGATGTTTGATAAATGTATTTCTTAAAGAATTGCTGATCAGGATCAGGTAATTTGGAACCAGCAAATTCTACACTCAAAAATTCAATGCATATTTATTTATATTTGCATGTTTTAAATTCTTGTCGATGTGTTGTAACTGATTTCTTGCATCTTGTGTTTTTATTTGCACAAAGCAGGTTTTTTTTGAAGTTTTTGCTGTTAAGGTAGAAACATTTATTGAATTAAAAACAAATAACGATAGGGTAATTAACAAAAGCTCAAAATAAAATAAATTAAATAAGAAAATCAACAACTTTTATAATTGGAGGGTAGCCCCCGGACACAATCTTTATACATAAGTTGGATTTTTTTTTTTTTTTTTTTGTTTTAACCAATATTGACCTAGTTACCAAAACTTCCCAAAAAGCTTTGCACTTTTTTTTTGCGAAACTCATAAAATTCAATGGAAAAAAAAAAAATTCAAAAAAATAATAAAAAAAAAATCACAAAACCTAGCCATAAATTAATTCGCGAATCGCTGCCGCACCCTGTATATATATATATATATATATATATATATATATATATATATATATATATATATATATATATATATATATATATATATATATCTGCTTATCGTTATATTAAAAAAAAAAAAAAAACTTTTTTTGGTATATTTTTTTTTTTTTTTTTAGTATATAGCCTTTTTTTTTTCCCAAATTATTCAGATTTATTCTTGGTATTATATAAACAAAATTTATTGGTACCAGTTTTAAATATAATTAAAACATACCAAGAAATGTGACAACCAGCCCCATAGTATGTGACAACCAACCCCGTGGGTGGGATTGGTTGTCACACGGAAGAGGTCTTTGATAAATGATTTAAATTTACAAAGAGGTTGTGAGGAGTTTATTGCCATTTTTTGTTGTTTTGAATCACTGTGCCAGGCTTGGACTGGGCCACCGGGATACCGGGAGATTCCCGGTTGGCATAAAAAGTTATATTATATTTTTAGTTAGGCTACATTTTATTTTCCAAATAAAATGTAAATTAAAATTTAACTAAAAGTATAATAAATTTTTTTCTGGCCTCTAATTACATCTAATTAAAGACCATCTGCCGGCAAATTATATAAATTTTGACGGCCATCATGAGCTGATCGAAAGTTGTATTATATTAATAGTGAGTTTAAGCATGCACGCGTTATCTTTAGGCGGCGTTAGTACAAGCGTTAGCAAGTGTGCTACCACTGCAAGTTTAAAAAACGTTAAGCATGTAAAAACTTCAACAAGCACGTTTTAAGTCATTAATAATTCATAACTTATTTTTAAGTTAAAATTATTTCCAAAAAACATATTTTTTGATACTTTAAATAATAATAAACAATAATGCACTTAAAAATAAAAAGTCCTTTACAAAATTTCCCGGGCCGTTATTTCAAGCCAGTCCGACCCTGTACTGTGCGACGGGTGATGATATTGGCAATTTTTAATGGGTCTATGCCTCTGTTTAAACAAACACAATAATTTTGCCGTACAGACCTGAACTGAATTCATGGTTGAAAGATTGAGAACGATATTATGTTTTTGTTCTATTCGTTCAACTTGTTTTATGAATAAACCTAAGCTTGATGTAAACTACTTATATAAAAAAAAATGATAATAATAAAAATACTTACATAATATAATTTACCGTTTTTAAAGATTTTCTTTATTTCAGAATTCAAAATGAAGAAAAACTTTCACACAGAGAAGATGGTGTTTGTTCTTAATAACGTCTTTCTGACGCGTCGCTTACCGCTGATTGCAGATAAAACTGATTTTGATGGCGCATTGGTCCGGTTTACGTTTAAATGTTTGCGCAATTGGGAAACTCCAATACCAAGTATGAAATTGATCAAAAACACATTACAAACATGGAAAAACGTGCAATGCGATGCTGTAAACGAAAGTCGAATTTTGAATGCACTTCAAGGATTGCAGCCAGGAGAAACATTTGCAATCTTTTTGCGTGCTCAAAACTCAGTGATAACTATAAGAAGATCAAAAAGCGATTTAGACAACGCTCTAATGAGTGTTTCTAGAACTTCAGCAAGTAACGAAACTGTAATGAACGCAGATGATTTGTTTACTACATTCCCTGAGAGAGCGGTTTGGATTCCCTTCCATCGTTTCTTGAGTAAAACATTTGCCTGTCAAGTTGCTACACTGTGCAATAACATGTTTGACAAAACACTGAAAGAGACATCAAAAGCTGGAATCAATCATGCGGATTCTCGTGATGTTGCTGAGCCATTCTTAGTCATGTCATGGCTCCTGGGAGCAATGTCTGGTACGAAAGAAGCAGTTTATGACTCAGATCGCGTTCAGAAGGTGATAAGAGATGATGTTCTTTCGAGCAAACACTCTGGAAGTCCTTGGCGTCGTTCTGGAGAATGGATCGCAATTAAAAGCGTGCTTCAAATTATACTCATAAATGAATTGGGAACAAGCGAAGGTACAGTAGTTTATAAATCACTGATGATTTATATCATGGTCCGTTTCCTTAAAAGATTTTCAAATGCAACAAATGAACAGGATATTCTTATGCAAATGATGAGCAAAATAAGTAGACGAATGGCAAAACTGAAAAAACTAATCAACAAATTTAAAGAAAGCAGCATCAGTATCGATTGTTCATTACCAAATTTAACAATACAATGGGTTTCAAGTGTATTGCAGAATAGTTGTAACGTTTTGCAGAGACACAGTAAAATTGCTGAAAATCAATGGAAAGACTACTCGAAGGCCTGCGGTGAATCGGTGCAAATCAACATTTCGGTTCCTAATGCGTATAATCATTTAATCCATAACTTAAGTCAAACTGCAACTAATCGTTTGAGCCAAGCTTTCGAAGAAGTGAAAGAACCCCCTAGCTCTTATGTGCCTATTCCTTCATGCGTTACGCGCTCCGAACAAGTAACAGCATTGTTTGACATCAAATTTCTGGAGGCTTCTGGCCGAGATAATCAAATTGAAGAAAATATATGGGACTTTGAATTGTGGGTTAGAAACGTATTATGGCAAAATTTCTCGCTAAATGTTTCGCAATTCATAAGAGACAGTGATAAACTCTTTAATTTGCTTAAAAAGTATCTCGATTTGAGCTTCCCATTTTACTTGAACGATCCACTTGGATCCAGTCGAATGGTTTTGACAGCATATATGATACTTGCGGCACTTGATAGTATAGCAATAAAAGAATGGCCAATAATGTCTCAATATCAGAGTAGCTTTGATGAGAACATATTTGGTGGCTTGTTAATCCCACGTCTTGATGATATGAAATACGTGCTCGCCGTTCAAACGTACTTTACAACGAGAAATAAATCCGCGACCTATCCATGCATTATATCAAAGCTATGTGAAAACTCTGTAGGACCAAGAATTGCCGCTGATGATAAAGATATGCAGCAAAAAAGAAACGAGATTCTAATGCATACTTTGAAGCAAAGGCAATTAAAGATCAAGGAGTTTCAAAGAGAAAAAGAGCGCTACGATGAAATTATGGAAGAGTATGATGGTGAAAGTCACACAATTGGGTATAATGGTCGTTGTTATAAGTGTTTCAAATGCAAATTACTGCAAAGAGCCAAATCTATGCGAATCGATGTGTATGAAGATCCTATTCCAGTAAACTGCATTTGGGAGCAAAACATGATTGTCTTTGAACTGAGTATTCCAACGGCTATTCGATGCTTTCGAGATGCTTTGTTTTTGATACAGCATAAACTAAGTAGAAATCAATTTCAACCCAAAAGAATGGCTCAAAAATGGACAGATCATCCGCAATTGGGAAAATGGGTAAGTAGGGAAAGTTACTCATCGTTGGTTTACCTTGGAAGCATTGCTGAATTATTTTCAAATACAAGATTCAAAGGAGAAAGAGTTGCAAATATTATTGATTCCAACACCTGCTTAAAACCTTGTGGCCTAACGATTGGTCTCTTTTACGAAACTTTATTTCAAAACTTTATCAATGTTAAATGTCAAAATGGTGCCCAAAATATACTTCACACGATGAAAGCGTGTAACGAGCCATATAATATAGATGAGACATGGATTTCAGGAACTACTCATACGGAAAACGAAGTCCTAGCTTTCCAAGCAAAATGTCCCGAGCATCTTGACATCAATGAGTTTAAAGCATTCGGTTCACTCCGAGCAGGCCATCGATTGCAACTTCGAAATCTACTTAGGGCATTTGAAATGTGTTCATTGAGTTTCGAGAGATCATCGGTGTTTGCATTGGTGGCACAGACCTTATGGCAAGTAGGGCCTGCAGTTCAGGAATTTAGTGATGATCCCGTTTTGTATTTTGAATCTCATTGCGATCTACTAAACGATGGATTTTGTTTTAAGTTGATTGAATGTCTTTTGAAGTTTTTGAAAAACATTTGTAAAAATTGGAAGAAACACAGTCAACTCCAAGTTGTGATCATTATTGCGTTAAGATTGTATTCGCTGTCAACTGAACAAATCCGTTCAAAAGCCGAAGAGTTACTTATGCGCTGTCGAAATGTTGCTGAAAAATGGGCTGAAAAAATTGAAAACTTACTGTCTGGGAAGATGTCATCAACAGTAGAAGATATCCAACAAATTCGTCTAAAGTTAGTTGATGTAGCAGCTTTTGCAGCACTTACATTTGATATTGATGAATCTCATGGGCATCTCATAATCAACAAAGATACTTTAGTGTCGTGGCTTCTCGCAGTGGCTCGAATTCACGACAATATTCTTCTTAACGATAGTTTAATATGTATAATTGATATAGAAAGAATTAATATGCTCCGTCGTGTCAAACTCATTGGGTTGCGTTTTGAGAAACTTGCAATCCAAACTTTAGTTTCAAATAGTGATGAAATATTTGCTAAGTTTCTGTCTTTGCGTTGGTCTGATTTCCACACAGGCAATTGTAAAAACAATTGGACGCCACATTTGCAACCTGCTCGTCAATGGTACCACAATGTTTTTGAAGTATCAGCTAACAGAACAGTAAAATTGCAAGTAAATATTTTGAGCGGTAAGTTTCTTGTTAACGGAAATCCAATCGGCAGACTTCCAGAATCAATTAGTTTATCTCCAGATTATGTGCGAGTTTTCAGAACCTGCAATTTTGAAGTACAACCAGCCGCTGAAAGACCTGGCACATTTGTAACCCTGCACAAACTCCAAGGCTCTAAATTTATATTTTCTCTCCGAGCTCACGGTCTTGTTGCTGTGGAACGTAGACAAGAAGGGGATGAGTACGAGCTAATTCCCAGTAGGTTCTTTGAAGGAGATTTCCCCGATCATTTCGTTTCAAGTTACAGCCATTGGCTATGTAAACAGACTAGAGTTCTGTATTTTCGACCAGTTAAAGTTGATGATTACGGCTTCTTTAAGTCAGATTCTAGTCAACATTTTCCTTACCAGTTTGATTTGCAAAAGAAAACTCTGCTCGATGTACAGAGGAAACGATATTTAGTTAACATTCGCAGCAACACTTTTGACAGTATATATGATTTTGGAGGAATGAGTCGTCTTGAGTTTAAGAAGTTTGTCCACTTGTGGCTTCACATTAAAGTAATAAATGCTCAACTACAAATAACACAACATCGGTTAAACGTAGAGTTGCCTCGATTGGGTCTTAGCTTTAAAGAAAAAGCTGGAAAACTTTTTTCACGCGAGCATGAAGGAATGGTTGTTGCTGATCACCAAGGTGATTTCGGAACGCTGATTGGATTGAAAAATGGACTTTTGTTATGCGAAGAGGATCGTGAGTTTAATAACAATTGTCTACGCCAAAGAGTGTTGTTGTTACCATATGCTAAAAAAATTGAGCTGACCGAATCAAGGAATAGCTGCGGTCAAAGTGTGTCAATCAACTTTGATGAACTTTTGTCTCCTCCATGCTTTGCTTATCATCTCGATGAGTGGCTGTGTGAACTTCGAGGCCCTGCCAACCAAGAAGCATGGCTTTATCTAGCTCTTCTTCACGCAATGACATCTAGTTCACTTCCAGATCATTTCACGGGATTGACAGGAACTGAGTCTTCAATGCGCTTGTTACAGATTGGACGCACATTCTCTTGCAGACCGTCTACGCGAAATGCAATTTATATTTTAAAACGCATTTCAAAACTAGCACCAATTCGCACTTTCTATCCGCCACATTTAAAACATATGCAAAATGTCACTTGGCTGCCGAATCTCCAATCAACATATGGCTACGAAGGACTTGCTTTGGCTGCGAAGCTTTTGTTAAACGATGCAGAAAACTACGAAGATTTGTTTTCTCAAAACATTCAGGAAAACTTAAAAAAAGAAAATAAAAATGGAGTCTGTAAGATTCTTAATGAGCGAGCTTATTGGCGTTACAAGAGTCAGCTTAACCCGAGTGCCCGTTTAAATGAAGATAGTGAACAAAAGTTTGGTGGCTCTCCTCCGAGAAAAAAGGCCTGGGCATACAATTATGACGATAACAAACCAGAGGTAAAGAAGTCTAGATTTCTTATGGAAACTTATTATCAATCGAAAGGCTTGCATACATCAACTAACTTGTGGCTCATTATTCAAGAAAAAGGACAGCTAAAGCAGTCAGATAATATTTCGTTTTCTTCATTATTGACATGGGGAGAAATAAGCATTCTAGATAATTATTTGAAATTTTATGAATTAGCTCAGAATGTGATTGAAGAGAGCTTTTGTCCATTTCAATATTCATTGCTGTTGTCCTTTTTAGCGTTTAAAGGCGAAAACGTCGATCTTCTTTTTAGCCTATTAGCAGTTGTAATTATGAGAATCAACGTAAAGCCGCCGACTGTCAGAAATTACGATCATCTTAGAGAAACAGAATTTGATTTAAAAGCAATTCGTTCTGTAATTAAAGAAGAAATAAAAACGCTCTATTTGTATTCTTCTCAATTTTCAATTACTAATTCAGATAAAAATATAGTGGAAATGTATGAAAATTCAACAAGAAAGGCTATAGAATTATTTGAAGGCCAAGCTGAAAAACAATGGATGTTGAGGCGTTTTGAATTATTCGATGATAGTTTTAAATCATTTGATGATGTTGTTAATATTCGAAGTTTAGAAGAAAAGATTAATAGCTTGTTTATTCGATGGGATAATAACGAAAAATTAAAATTGTTTTTTACCGAAATGGAGATCAAAATTCGTGAATGGCAACCATCTCTTCCATTTCCAATAACAACTCTTTCTCAGATGGATGCTTCTGTTCCTTCTTTTGTGAACAATAGTTATGCTTTCCGAACATCTTCAAAAACAAGTGATTTATATTTTGTGATTGAGAATCTTTCAGATAATCCAGAAGTAAAAAATATATTTCGAAAACAATCTTCAGTAAATTGCGACAAAGTTATCAGTAATTCCAATCAGAAAAACCAATCAACTCCCTTGGCATCACTTTATCGCGATCAAGTTAAAAGTGACGATGCTCTTATTCAATATATGTATAAGTCACTACTAAAAAGTTCGGAAGCTTTCTGTAAACATAAAGAACTAGGACCAGTTGAAAGACATTTCAAAGATGCTGATTTAACGGAAGAATGGAAAAGTATCATTAACACTAATACATCAAAACTAAGACTATGGTGGAAAGAAGTATTAAATGCTATGAAACCACAAAATGGTGATGTCGTGGGTCACGCCCTAGTTGCAGGAGGGCTGTGGAGAAGACTTTGCCCAGTTGTTATCATACCTTGCATATTACCTTTAACAGCGTGTTCAAGGGCTTGGCTTGCTATTGATAAAAAAAATGCTATTCCAAAAAACGTTGTTGACCGCGTTGGAGCAGTTATTGTGGGCTGGACAGCAGAACAACGTGCTCTTCGAATTCTAAAACTGCTTCGCGACGAATCATCACCTGAAATACTTTCTCGAGAAATAATCAATGAAGGACACACAAATTGGATTCCCTCAGAGCATCCTGAGTGGCTCATTCTTGAGCTTGAAGGAAACTTTTTGATTCGTCCCTTGCAGGTTGATATTGCACGCAGTATGTTAAATGCAAAAGAAAACTTTGTCCAACAGTTAAATATGGGAGAAGGAAAAACTAGTGTAATTGTTCCATTATTAGCAGTTTCTTTGTCTAACTCAGATCAACTTGTTCGAGTAACTATTTTACGCTCCCTTCTTTATACTAACTATGAAGCACTTGTTGATAAACTTGGTGGCCTTCTCAACCGAAGAGTTTACATTGTGCCATGTCGCCGCGACATGAAGTTAAACGCTTCAAAGATTTTGGGTATTCACCAAGAATGCATGGCTGGTCAAGGATTGATGTTGACAACACCTGAGTACCGATTATCTCTCGATTTAAAGACCTTGGAGCATTGTCGTAAAGGTGATGATGATGGAATACAGCTGTATGAATTGCGCTGTTGGCTTCGAGAGCACGCACGCGACATCTTGGATGAAGCAGACGAGATTCTGAATGTCAAATATCAGGTTGTTTACACCATCGGCGATCAGTTGCTTGTTGATGGAGGCGAACAACGATGGAAAATAGCTCAGGCAGTCCTGAGATTGGTTAATAGATTTGCTGTTGACCTCTTTAACATATATGGAAATGAAAATATTTATTTCAAAGCTGAAAGTAGTCATGGCGATGACGCCTTTTCGAATATTCGATTTCTCAGCAGCAACCTCGACATGTACGAAACATTGTGTGGTAAAATTGTTGATTCAGTTTTAGAAAAACAAGTTCCAGAAGTTTCAATTGCAACAAAGCTTGACGAAAATGATAAAAAATATGTTCGATTGTTTATTCTCTCAAACAACATTATGGAAAATGAAGAACTTATTGCCCGGTTAAACGAAGTTTTTAAGGAGAACCTATTGTTGAAAGAAGAGTTGTTGATTTTAAGAGGAATACTTTGCTTCGAAGTCTTGCACATAGCCCTTCAAAAACGTTGGCGAGTAAACTTTGGGATCAATCCAATTAGCAAGACTACACAAATGGCTGTGCCGTTTCGCGCTAAAGATGTTGCCGCTGAAAAAACAGAGTTTGGTCATCCTGACGTAGCTATTATTCTAACGCAAATTTGTTACTACATGAGTGGCCTCAACGAAGCTCAGATGGACGATGTATTTAAACGCTTAGACAACTGTTCGTACAAACACGCAGAGTATGAAAGGTGGATATCGGCTGTAGGTAAGGTTAACGTGCCGAAAGACTTGCATTTATTGAATGGCGTTAATCTTGATGACATCGAGCAGAGAGAGCAATTGTATTCCTTGCTTCGCTACAGCATGAACGTGGTGAATTTCTGGTTGAGTAGGGCTGTCTTTCCCAAAGAATCAAAGCAGTTTCCTCATAAGATTTCGATGTCAGCATGGGATCTTTGTCTTTCCAAAAACAGGTTCGGTAGTGGAGCAGAAAAACCGACTACTGGGTTCAGTGGGACAAACGAGTCTCAGTTGCTTTTGCCACTGACAATTAAACAAAAAGACCTACCGAAAATATTAGGCACAAATGCAATGGTTTTAAGTTATTTACTTCAATCTGAAAATAACTCCTACTACCATTTTGGTCCATGTGCGGACGCATTAGACGAAGATATTCTAAACAAAGCTGTTGAAAAAGGTGCTCGTGTATTGCTTGATGTTGGCGCACTAATGCTTCAAATGGACAACGAAAAAGTTGCTCAAGAATGGCTAAGAAAACTTTCCGAAAATAAGCAGGTGTCTGCTGCTGTGTTTTTTGGGAAAGACGATAGGTTAATGGTATGCGACCGAGACGGTCGTCAATGTCTGTTCTCTGTGTCTCCTTATTGTCATCAGCTAGATCGTTGTGTTGTTTATCTTGATGATATTCATACTCGAGGAACAGACTTGCGATTTCCTTATAACACTCTCGGGTGCGTAACATTGGGTAAAGGACTGACAAAAGACCGCCTCGTTCAAGCTTGCATGCGTATGCGTTTGCTTGGGAAAGGACACTCCATTTACTACTGCGCCGCAAACGATGTACACTTATCAATAACAAAGCAAATGAAATCTAACGAGAGAGAACCACAATCTGCAGATATCCTTAGATGGGTTATTGAAAACAGCTGCGATTCTGTACGTGACGGACTTTTGCATTGGTCATCTCAAGGACTTCACCGCTCTATCAAGGATGCCGCTGAGTCTGCCTTTAATTATAAAGATAGAAACATAAAATCTGAATTAAAAAAACTTGGTGTTCGATGTACCGAAGACGAAGTGATTCAGCTGTTTCGACTTTACGGAGGATCTCGCTTGTTGGAATCCCTTCCGGAAATTTTAAAAAAGAGTCTTCATAGCAGCGTCAAACGTTTTGTGGAACATTTTGACAATAATCTTTATACAGCCAGAAACTTTAGTGAAGCAGTTAAATCGATTGGGAACAATATTTTTTCTCGTTGCAACGAGTATGTTAATACGTATAAACGCTTTGCTAATATTTTGGATGAGGAGCAGGAACGAGAACTTGAGGTTGAGTTGGAAGAGGAACGCCATGTTTGTCGACCTAATCTTCAGATCCCACATAAACCTACTTGTTCGCAAGCTATTATAGAGTTAGTGACAACAGGGTGTTTCAATAATACAGGTCTTGTTGATATTGTTCCAGTTAATAAAATCTTTGATAGCACAAGAAGACTGTCAAAGTTTTTCGTAGGAGACTGTTGGAATCCAGGCTTACTGGTCACAAAAGAGTTCACCATGGTTGTTAAAGATTCTTATACCAACGTGGAAGATTTTCTGTTTGAGATTTCTTGGTTGGTTGTAGTAGATCATGAGCCTAGCTTTAACGGTAGATTGCATATAATTATAAGTTCATTTGAAGCAAATGAGCTGCTTCCGATCTTCCGTTCAGCTGAGCAAAATCGTGGTGTTCGATTGCATATGTTTGCCCCTCGTCTGAGAAATTTTCAAAATTACTTCATCAATGAAAGAGCTCTGGTCATCCCAGATTTTATTCCACCAGGCGTTGACGATCTGCTGATTGCTCAGCTTACTGTTTTAAGTGGTGGGCTTTTTTTCAATTCAGAAATTGACCAAGATGCTTATTGTAAATTTCTTGGATGTGTTTCAGACACTGGAGAAACAAATGGTTTACAAAATCCGTCAATAGATAAAATGGATGATTTTCCACCTAAAAAACGTCAAAAGTTAGACATTTCGCACATAAGTGGTGATTCACAAGACTGTAAACGAAAAATGGCAATAGAAATATTGCGTGCACGTGGACGTTGTTTGCAGTCAACGTCGTCTCATATTTGTCTTTTGCTTTTTCACGATATTCGAGAACTCTGGTATGACTGATAAAGTATTTCCTTTTTGTGTTCTGCACAGCTGAATAATTATAATAATAATAATAATAATAATAATAATAATAATAATAATAATAATAATAATAATAATAATAATAATAATAATAATAATAATAATAATAATAATAATAATAATAATAATAATAATAATAATAATAATAATAATAATAATAATAATAATAATAATAATAATAATAATAATAATAATAATAATAATAATAATAATAACAATAATAATAATAATAACAATAATAATAATAATAATAATAATAATAATAATAATAATAATAATAATAATAATAATAATAATAATAATAATAATAATAATAATAATAATAATAATATTATTATTATTAATAATAATAACAATAATAATAATAATAATAATAATAATACTAATAATAATAATACTAATAATAATAATAATAATAATAATAATAATAATAATAATAATAAAAAGAAAATTAATATCAATATTAATATCAATAATAAAAATAATAATAATAACAATAATAATAATGACAATAATGATAATAATTCTAACAAAAGTAAATTTCTCGGTTTTTTTCCAGACTAAGGAGCAACAAATGGTTATTAGAAGTAAAATTTAGCCTGAAAATTTCATTTATCGATTTCAGTTGAGTATATAGTTTGAGCTACGGAAATAAGAGAAAAACGATATAAAACTCGAAGCCATCGTTATAGAGGCACTTAATCATATTTACTTGATTAGAGCAAATAGCATTTTTTTTCATAATTTTAAGCAGTTTTTCACTAATTGATTTATTTTTTAACAGTTAATTTTATTTGTTTTTAGCTTTGTGGTTAGTAAACGGTGATATAAAACAAGTATAGTGCCAAATTTTCGCTCTTCTTTACATATTTGATATTTACATTTGTTAAATCAAATATCATACCAAAGTAGAAATGGTATTTAGAATAATTGTTTTAGTTTGAGTGGTAAGAATTAGCATTAACACCATGCTGCTAGTGTTAATTCTTACCACTAGCAGCATGCTGCTAGAGTTAGTTCTTACCACTAAAACTAAAACAATGCTAGCATTTAATTGCTATTAAATATTAATTGCATTAAATGCTAGAATTTAATATAAAAGATAAAAAACTGTAACATGCATGTTGTTTAAAGTAATTTATTATTGATGTTATTTGTATGATATTGAAGAAATATTAGTTCCTTTTTCAAAATGTTAAATGTTCTGAGGAATTTTCATTAAAAAATAGATAAGTGGAGGGATAGTTTTTTCGTAGAAATTGTTCCGCTGATTGTATTATTGTAGTTAATGTAGAGAAAAAGTATCTAACAGAAAAACTGTAAATCTTATTTCAATGAAGAATTCATGTTCTCTTTTTCTCAAATAAAAAATTTAAATCAATATGGTATTGCTTCTTCTGCCGCAAGTCTTTTTTTTTTTAAGGTTTATAATAGCCAAAGGATTTTTTAAAAGGATGTTTTGATTTGTTTCCAGTGGCTTCAAATTATATTGTTTGTGTATTGACGCGGTTTTGTGAAGTAAATCTTAATACTAAGAAATCGTTCATAGCATGTCAATTGCAGTACTAAAATAATCAAAGTTACTGTTTTTTTATTTGAAAAGCTGCTAATCAGCTTATTCACCTGATACTCAAAATAAATCTCCTCCATAGAAACATTTTGCTCTTGTAATGCAACGGTTTGAAAAGAAATTCTTTTGAAATTACAAGTTTTGTTTGCAAACACAAAGTTCCTTCCACATTTTTCATACCCAAAAGGTTTCAACACCTCGTTTTCCATGTATTACACTACTACCTAAATAATACCGGGTCACCATATCACTACCCAATCATCTTACCGCTTTAATAACCATCTTGCTCAGTTACTAATAACTTTACATTCCAAACGGCAAGTTTCACACAAATCCTTGTCTTTAAGGGTTGTTAAGAACTTCAAAAAACCTGAATTTATCCAAAGTATCTTAAATAATAATGAAATGAAAACATTTCATGTTAGAAAGATTTATGTCAAGACTATATTGGGAAAAAAAATCATTCACCTGTATTAATTGCGTAGCATATATCTCAATGACGAAGAAAAGATATTTTCACAAATCACGATTATGCCATCGAATAAAATATATTTTTACAAAAAATATGACGCAAATTTTAAAGTTCCTAAAACCTCTCTAAAAGATGTAAGTATTAAGTTATTTGAAGATCGCTCATGCGAACCAGAAAATGATACAAAAACAAATAGTCCTGATGTGATAAGTATAAGCATTGAGTTACAAGATAAGTGTACTCATTCAAGTGACAATTGTCTGATAAGTAAAGTTAAAGTAGCTTAAGCTACTAGTGAAGAATATCCTTATGCTGATAATGCGACTATTACTAAAAATGGTTTGAAATAACTCTTTAGCCATATAAAATATAAACTAAGAGATCAGGAAAATTGAATCCATAAATCATCCTGGTCAGTGTACAACTTGGTGTGGTAAAATATAGTGATGACTTTTCTAGGTCTCATTGATAGAATCCAATATTAAGACAGATCAATAGCATTAACATTTGCAGGTAACACAGGTTTTGCTGTGAGACAAGTCTATATCGCTATAAATTTCATCTGGTAATCATGCTATTCTTAGAGGCAATGCGGAAGCCGCTGAGAAAATAGCATTGATACAATTTTTTGGTGGATGCCAGAAATTATACCTTTATTAGAAGAAAGGTTTAAACTTTAAAAAACGATAGAACCCAAAATGACCATTCCTGTAGTTTATAGAATAAGACAGAGTGACCAGCTTGATGTACCTTCATCTACTAACTTTACTTGGAGACTCTCTGTAAAGTCATTGCTAAAGGTACCTCAATTTATTTCGATTGGATTTCAAACGAATAAAGGTAATGATCAGCTTCAAAATCCTGCCATCTTTAATTATGTGAATTTAACAAATCTTTACGTCACAATGAGCTAAATTAAACATCCTACCGCTGACTATGATATTATCTTTACACAACAAAAACTGAGACTTATCTATGAAGGCTCTTTTTTATTGAAAATCTTATAAAAATAATATTTTGTTATTAAGGTGGTACCTACCCTTAAAAAATAAAAATTGGAATAAGACAACGCACAGCAATTTTTTATATCTTTTTTCATTCAAAATAAATTATTATGAAATAATTAAATTAAAAAAGTGGTTAATCAAGTCTTTTTGCCTCGAATATTACTGAAAATATGATATTTTGATGATAGGTTGTAAACAAAATATTTAAAAACTTATAATATAGTTTAAGACTTGAAAATTTCACCAGTTCTTTATTGCACTGTAATGCAGTAGTTGAACTAAAATGAAATGTTATAATCATCTTTGTTTACAGAAATTAAAGAGTCGAAATGTTTTCTCCAGAACTTGAGTTACTAGTTGAAGGTAAAGAATCAGATGCTAACTTTTGTTCAAGTGTTAGGTTATCTTCTTTTTGTGTGTACCGATTGCAAGCAAACGTTCTCTTTTTTGTTCTTGCACGAGTTCTTGGCATATTATTCAATAAAACTCCTAAATTGAAAATATGTTGTTACAAAAAGTGCTATAATTACATAAAAACATAGCATAGCATGCATTTGCGGATTTAAAGACTTCTGGCAAACGAAATCGTGCTTTGAAAGATTGACTTATAACTTTAACTTAACAAGCAGCTAAAGGGTTTATCATTGTCATAAACTGGTAATATAGTTTTCCATAATGTCAAGGCAGAGTTGGTAAGAAGAAGTCTTCTAAATAGCAGCTTAAAACACTATTTATGTTATTAATATTAAAAAAATAGTTTTAAAAACGTGTTCATCATAACATTTTACATCAAAAATGATAATAGTAATTTTTTTGATTTCTTTCAAAATTTCAGGTTAGATACCACCTTAAAAAGGATAAAAAAATATAGAATCAAAAAGCACGGCAAAAAAAATTCTAAATAATTATTTACAAATTAAAGATGATATTATTAAATCAATATTTGATGCAACAACTGCATTTAGAAAAGCAAAAGAGGTAAACCAGGTACAAAACAGTCAAGGCAAAACTGCTGAATCAAAAAAGGTGCGTAGAGCTTGTGTTTTGTACAACTGTACACCTAAACACCTTGCAACAACTGTACACCTTGCATTCCAAAACCAATCAGGATGATTGAATCAGAATGATCAAAATTTTTCGAACTGACAGTAATAGAATCGCGAATCATGCTAAAAAGCATTGTGTAAAATGCCTGAACTTAGCTGATAACTTGGTTACTTCATTGTACCGCTAATCACTGAGTTCAAAATTATATTCTTTAATAGTCCATCTCATCCCTTCTGGGTAACAAGTAAGGCAGTCGACGGGTACCCGGTTGCCCTTGTACCCGCCTGTTGGTTACTGCCCAGCATTATCAAATGACGGGTAACCGTTGTCCATACAAAAAAGCAAAATGTTTCAATTTACAGATTATTAATTCTAATTTTTTTTTAGTTTTAAATAATTGAAATAAAACAATTTAACAACTTTATATATATAATAGATTGTCTTATCACTAAGCCCCGTAACAATTGGCCCCGTACAATATTTTGTGAAATTTTATCTTCACCTTGCAATTTTTGAAAGCGCCTTCCTTTCTGGTTGTTAAGAAAATCTGCATCTTTTTTTTTAGTTTTTAAATCTTTGGTTTTATCTTTCATAATAATATGTTAAACTTTTTCTTACCTATTTTTTTGTAATGAAAATCTAGTTTTTTTTACTCAATTTAATTCAAGTATCTAAACATCAATATTTAGGCTTTGCGGTTCTGTTTATTGCCGTTAGTGCTTTAAAGCATCTCTACTTTTATATTATGACGAACGGCAATGTGCGACAGCAAAATTGATAGGAGTTGGTGGTTGTTCAGACAAAGAGCCACCAGTCTTTCTTTATTTAGAAATATGCACGTTGTGTGAACAAGACATGGAAAAATTTCAGGCAATTTTTTTAGTCTTATGTTTTAACTAACGTTTTTTAACATGTGAACGTTTTGTTAAATGGATTAATTCTTTTTCTTTTCCAGGTGCAGCAATATCATTGTAACTAAAGCGGAAAAAAAAATTTTTTCTGATAATCTTGTACGTCTTAGTAAAATATAATACAAACTGAAGGTTATTGAAAAGAAAATAGAGGATGGTTTACTTCGTTTCCAAGAGCTTCTTGATAGTTTTACTTATGATAATATTCAATTGGAAGAAAGTTCAACAAATGTAAATGATGTTCGGTTTATTGCCAAAATCGACAGTGATTTATCAGATGTGTTTATACAGTAATCGGTTGTTGAGCTTAGCCTTAAGCAGCATGTTATGTCTTCAAAAAAATGAGTTAGAAATCATGTAAAATGCTACATCTCTAAAGTACAAACAATATAATCAAGGAAAAAACTTGTTCAAGAATTTTAGGGACAGTTTAGAAAAGTTTTTACCGAAAAAATCTCTAACAGAATACCAGAACTACGCCAATATGCAAGCTATAAACAATACTTATATTATCATTAGGCAATTAGGTTTCGAAGCATTGCGGTTATCTTTAAAGTATAAGTTTAACACTACATTATATTTAACATATTATCTTAGCATACAACCTTTCATAATAGTATCTTCATATTTTTTTTTACTTCTAATAACTCCTCTAGCATTCTTGAGAAAGTTTCTCTCTTTAAATCTAAACTTTCAGTTAAAAGGTTTATATGTTTGCTTATATCCTTTCTCTTCTATTCTAACTCAACAATCTTGTTTCTAAAAAAAAAAAATTTTTATTTACAATTTTAAAAAAATTTTAAATTACAATTCATTAAAAATATTATAATTCATCATAAACATGAACACGTTCATGACTTAATAACTGTACTCTTAAACATATAAAGCTTATATTACTTGTATAAATTCAATTTGAAATTGGATTAAAGTGTAAATTAAAAAGTATTTGAATGTAATAAATATTTGATACGTTTTAATATAATAAACACCTTTATGTATGTATGTATGTATGTATGTATGTATGTATGTATGTATGTATGTATGTATGTATGTATGTATGTATGTATGTATGTATGTATGTATGTATGTATGTATGTATGTATGTATGTATGTATGTATGTATGTATGTATGTATGTATGTATGTATGTATGTATGTATGTATGTATGTATGTATGTATGTATGTATGTATGAAAGATAAAACCTATTTGTCAGTATTAACAAATGGAATTCCTGCTTTTTGCCAAATTTTCTTCACCTCGTAAAAGACGCATGGTAAACAATTTTGGAGACAATCGCCTATTTCACCAGGTTGAGCAGTAAAATAATCACCAAGTTGACATGAAGCTTTTTTCAACTGAAGAAATGTTTGGAAAATCAGCTCTTAGCATATGATCTCTGTTATGGCAATATTGTAATAGAGTTTTCTTAGTTGGCAATTCTGCGATGGGTGTTGCTTCAATTCTTTTTCCAATAAGATAAATTTCCCGTTAAGATATTATTCTGCAACCATCGCTAGTTGACATTATTTTTATTTACACTAAAATGAAACATTTAAAAACTACGGAAATTTTTTCTATTTCACCAACACCTCCAAATATACACAGCATGTGTTCAAATGGATAGAACTGACCATTCCCATCATTTTTTTGTAAAAAAAACAAACAAAACATAATCGAAAATCATATATATCAGGCTACAGAAATGACCCTCATGATGTTTTTTGAAATAATTGTAAAAGACCCTCCCCCCTCTATTTGTACAAAATTTGAAATTTTTGTATTTTCGGACTGCTAGGACCAATCCTAGGAGTACCCATGAAGAAAAATAAATTCATTTTTTTGATATATAGGTCCTTCAACCATATAAATTGATAGACAGGCCGTGTGTAAACTATTTTGAAGCCAACATCTTTTAGCGCGTGGCGTCACGTTTGGGCCAAAAAAAGAAAACACGACAGAAACGGAATAATGTTTTTAGAATAGAAAACTTAACATGAAATGTTAATTTTTGTAATAAACCTTATTACTAATTTTTATCAAATAAAATAATTAAAATTTAAATGCATTCTTAGATAAAATGTAACAGTTAATTAAATTTATTATTATTTTGCATTAAGTTTAAATTCATTCTTTGATAAAACGTAACAGTTAATACAGAGTTATGTGTTATTATGCGCTACATTAATATACAAAGTAACTTTTTATTCGAAAATAAAATTTGCTTTGTTAATACACTTCGTAGACGTTTACAATGTCGTAAATTATTGATCGAATCAGCTTTGCAGTACAATCGTATCTTTAAATATTTAGCGATAACGATTTTTGAGAAAAGATATTACATGATTACCTTGAGGATCTTTATCGAACAAATGATCATGCAAACATTTAAAAACATATTTGTGCATATTACGTAAACATTTGATTATTGATATTTTCATTAAGTTCTTTTTATTTAAGTTATCTGGTTGCTCAAATGTTCTAAATTCTTTTTCAGCCAACTTGCATAAATGACATCAGGTGATACGTTTTTAAGGCCGGTCTGTGGATTTAACGAATATTGTTTCAGAGTCACAAGTGTAGAAGTATTTTCATCCGAAGTTAAAGCACAAATATAAGGATTATCTTTTACAATTTGCATAACTTGCCGAACTTTAAACCCAGCAATGTAGTTTACAACATCAGCCACTTTAAATGAAAATGTTTCAAATTCAGAAAGCTTACAATACATATCATCATTTAACTGACTTTCAAAAATATTTTTACCATCCTTTAAATTAGCATCAAATCATTGAATTCCTGATGGTATAATTTTAAACGTACGGTTACTACATACAGTTAAAATTGATATTGGTGTTTGATCTAAGCAACTTGCATTTTGAGAACCAGTCACTTCACAATGTATCAAAAGACGTTTATACGCACTTTCAAAGTGGCGAGCTGTCGGATTGCTATTATGACCACCGCGACTACGAATAGCACAAGAAAAAACTACAAGATGGTCTTGAGAAAATTTCTATGCTAAAATATATTTCAACATCGATTAATTGCTAATAACATTTTCTTCATAAATTAACTTCAAATAATTCAAACTAATTATCATGTCTAAAAAACCCATTTTTCTTCCTGCTGTATACATAAATCGTTCATCTGATAATTCTTTAAGGTTTTTCAGATATTTAATTATTTGATCAATTCATAAAAATATTTTTTCTTTGTTCCAATTTTGTGTGCCACACTTAAAATTTTTTGCTAGTAAATTCCGGCTATTTAAAATATCGAATGCATCATTAATATTTGTTACAAAAGTTTAAGTTGGTTCACTATTCTTAAATTTTAAATGTTTGTCTTAAATATTTTAATGCCTTTGCCACACTTATACAGAAAGTCCGAACTGCAACTTTCAGTTTCAATTTTTCAATGTGTTGATTTCTAATTTTAGTAGCGATGTGCAGACCTTCACTATTCTGTATGTCTACTAATTTCTGAAAGTATGACCACTCAATTGGAATTCCTGTAGTATCATAGATTGCTGGTCTACTTGCTAATGTATTTTTTATGAGCTTCAACATGTGTGGAGGATCAGGTAAAATGTGTTTAGGACGATTTGATGTAGGACGAGAAAACCAAGTCTTCATATCTTTAATATTGAATCCGAAAAAGTTTGCCATACTAACAATTTAAGCAGTTCATTTAAATGTAAGTGATATAACTTCTGCACCACTTTCATAAATGAATTGTCGACGTTTAACAATATTTTAGCTTTTTAACAACCACTTAAACCACCAATTAAAAAATATGCAACATGAAGTTTTCAGCATGCATTCACACAGTTTACCATGAAAACTAGAGCTTCTTTTGCTTCGGGTAAATTATCATTAATAATATCAGCACCAAAATCAACATAACCAGAAAATTTATGGCCTGTCCATTCCACTTTTTTTAATGGCCAACTCATCTAACATCAAGGAACTCACAACAACTTGATCAATTTTCTGAGCCTCTTTAACTTTGCTATGAAGAGTAACTAAAGTTTCTTTCTGAAACCTATTGGAACACTCAACTTTTTCATACCACTTTGTATGGTTCCTGGATGAGGAAGAGCATTATTAAATGTTTTCCTAACATAACTGTATGCTTTAGCAGAATAAAAGTTTAATGCAAAAGCAAAGCTCCTAAATTCTGGTGGGTTATGCTGTTTAATTTTTCCTTGTAATATCCAACAAAATAGTTGTTTTGTAGACTCAGAGATAGTTCCCTGTAATTAAATACATCAAATAAATTTATATATCCATACAATAGAAATCAATAGCAACACAAAATATATATAACATGATAAATAAACAGTTAAAACATGCTCTGTTATGTCACCAGTAAATAAAACCATTCCTACTGTAATTATATGGTTCCAATTAAACTGTTAGCTAATGATTAATGTAGTAAATTTTACATCATAAAAATTTACTAAATTAAAACCATTTTTCAACAGAAGGCTAGCTAAAACAAAATAAAGGCAAAGGTAGAACTAAAAAAAAGCACAAATATTTTACAGACAATCTGCAATTGTGGTTGAAGGAGTCAAAAAATGTGAGTGTTTCATAACTATTCTTATGACCGATATATATATTACCATTAGTGTAGTTGATATTTCTTCAGAAATCAAACATTTTGATTTGAGATGACTAAGAAATAAATGTAAGTCTTTAATCTTTATTATACAACGCTTGGTTTGTTGAAGCATTTTGATTGTCTTGTGTTGAACAGCAAGTTTACTTAAAGCTAATTTTAAAAACTTTTTACTATTTTCTGCTGTTATTAAATCATTTTCATCGAAATCACCAATATACCGTTTACTTTTGGTTGTAGGATTGACTTGACATTTTTCAACATCAACCTTCCTAAAAACATATAGGTACTATATGTCTCAAAAAGAAAACTTAAACATTTTAAATCAATATATGCTATTGTAAAAGTAGCAGTTACATTAGACTTACTCTATCGAATCATCGGCGATGTTGTTGTCAACATTAATGATTTAATTGTCAACACTATTGTTCCTAAAAATATATAGGCACAATATGTTACAAAAACTAAGCTCAAAGATTTTAAATCAATATATGCTATTATAAAATTACTTGTTATATAGTTGTAAGATAAACATATTGTATTGATTGGTGATATTATCTGAAATAGTATTTTGTTTGTTTTTTGATGGTTTTCTAGAATTAAAAATTTTTCTTAAATGTGTTGGAAAATCAAATATAGACGGGATTGGATCATTTTTAAATTTCTTTTGTGAACTCCAAGGACTTTCTTCATAACAGTCACAAGTGAATTGTTTACCACAAAGTTTAGATTGCTTACTTGAGGGGTAATACTATCCCTCCGCATAACTTGTATTCATTTCCTCTTTAATTCCACATCCTTTGGAAACCTATCAACAAAAAAAACTATTTAATAGTTATATTAAAATAAAGTAACCCCTTTTGTATGTCTTTGAGTGCAATTATATGAATAACAAGATGCAACCATTTTCGTTATATACCTATATTCTTTTCGAAAATTTAAATTTTAACAAAATAATATACATAACAAATATTAAAACTTGTTAAAAAGTGTTAAATGCATCTAGTTATTTTCGTCCGAAACAGATATATAGTAAATCGTTAAATGCACAAACATGACGTCACGCGCTAAAAGATTTTGGCTTCAAAATTGTGTTAATAAAAGTTACGATAAGACTTATTTATCAGTTTATATGGTCTAAGGGTCTAAGCATATATGAAAATAGACCACAACAATTATGGCATTTTTTTATGGACTTTATATATATATATATATATATATATATATATATATATATATATATATATATATATATATATATATATATATATATATATACACGCATGAAATGCAAGTTGTCACAGAATCTGATGGTGAAGAGCTCGCGCTTCCCAAAAACCATCGAAACATGAAACAAGAAAAATGAAAATGTGGCACTACAAAGACTCAATTTAAAAAGGATGTATTTGCGAGTTCAAGGCAGAAGGTGGATCAATGTTGTACTCTGTTATTAAAAAGATATTGCTTGAAATAAGCTTACCTGTTTATAATTCTACTGGTCCTGGTATAAAACTAGATAAAAGACTTGATAAAGATTTCAATCAAATGAATGTAGCAAACCTATCAACAGAGTAAGTGACATTTATCAAACCTGTTATTTACTCTATTTATAGATCATAGAGCTATTCTGTTTTATTGGAAGCAAACCTAGCAATAGAGTTATCAACTCTTAAGTTGATTTGCTCCATTCTTTTTGTTTAAGATCCTTATTATTATTGTGATATTTGTTTTTTATTGAACAATGGTAAATCAACTCGCTATGAAATATATGACAAAAAGTGTTGGAATAAATATTATTGATAATTCCACATTAAGATAAAAGTTGGAGTAATCTATCATTGAAAAGATTACTGGGACAGAGTAAATTTTTGGAATGATTCTTAATATAACTGATTCTTCAAAAAGCTCTGAGCAAAATACGAATCATTTCATTTTTGCCTAAATAATTCATCTGCTAACTGCAATTGCAAGTTGCAAATGAATTACGTAAGCAAATGAAAAGAAAATATCTTAGAAGAAATAGTCATTGATGATGGTGTAAATGAAATATGTGCTGCTAATCTCATTGATATGCAAATTTTATAAAGGTATAAAATATTTTTTAAATTTTACAAAGTATAATTCAAAAAACAAACAAGACATTTAAAGAATAAAAAAAATTCTTGAGAAAAACAAAAACGATCATTAACGTTTTCCACGCTAATCAAAGTTTTAATGAGCAGTAATGTTTTTACAAAAAAAAATATCACTGGCTTATAAATTTTTGTAGAATTTTGAAAACTTTAATTTTAATAAGACTGTTGATGACTCAAGGTTTTTTGTTTGAATGTTAGCCCAAGCCATCACTTTCTTTTACAGTTTTCTGGAAAACTTTAGAGTAAAAATAAAACATCTCTATCTATTAATACCATGCTGCATACTTTAGTCATACCATACTTTTTTTTACCACCCTACTCACATTTACCACCCTAATCACATTTACCACCCTACTCACATTTACCACCCTACTCACATTTTTTGCAATATCTTTAACTTTAAGATGAACACAAAGTTTAATTTGCATCTGTTATGCAGCTTGATTTTTTCTTCGCTCTTCTCACATGCTTCACAATCTTCTCATTCCATTTTTTTTTTAAAAAAGGATTACTTTCATGAGATATTCAAATTTTTTTAATTGTAGTTAGTGTTACGCACCATTTCACTTACACTAATATAACTATATCAAAGCTAATGTTGAAGAGTGTACTCTACTTTTATCCAACGTCCAATTCTTGGTGCTCTTAGCATAATTGTACGGAAGACAACCTCCTCAAACTTCTGCTTAAATTTTTAATGAGAAACTGCTTAAGCTTATATTTTTCGAAAGTTGCAAATAAATGCGAGCTTAAGCTCGCTTATAAGCATGTTTTAAACTGGTCTATTTTATGGTTGAAAAGTGTGAGCTTGTTAATCTGCGTGTGCGCCTTTTTAGGTATGCATACGTGTGCAACTTGTGCGGATTTTTTCGTCTGCACCAATTTTATATCTGGTACGACTTGGTTGAAAATTGCGTAAAAAGTAAGCTCTAACTCATCAACCCATATCACTTCCCATCTACATGGCTTGTTTCATGGATCAACTTGGACAATTCTGAGCAAAGATTGAAGACATACCAAAATTTAACTCGTGCAAGAACAAAAGCTGACGGACCATCCCCAGCGATATGATTCATTCATTGAGCTCTGAAGTAGATTGCCGAAGATTCGCTGTTTCCAATTAAAAACTTGGTTCAGCAACGAGGATTATTTCTTTCTGAATGGCTAAGACTGAAAAAGTGTTAATGAACATACATAGTTCAAAATACTTGTTGGCAGATTTATTTTATTAAACTATTATCTTGATCGAGTCATTTAGTTGGGAGTAAAGATAATTTAAATCTGCATTTGGTTATTGCACCTTTTTAACGAGGAGTTCGTCAATTTTGAGGCACCCTTTCAACAAGCCTCGTTAAAAATGATGCTTTAAAGTTGTTTCACGCTTCTTGAGTGCAATATTACAGGGTTTCCACAGCATGTGCTAATGATGGTTTCATATTTTCTCTCTGGGTAAAGATTGGAGTGAATGAAATATCTAGATTAGATAAATACATGACACAACAAAGTACAAAAGTTATTCTCTTTTTTTGATTTGAAGAGCATGTAGGAAAAACAGTAGTCACACTGTTAAAAAATTTTATGTTTTACAAGTTCTTTTTGTGTGTATGGAAAAGGCAAGCGTCATTATTATACGCTCTGTTATTTGCTTTATCATTATCCAAGATGCTCAAACATTGATACATGATACATTGCAACATATTATCAATCATATATTTTAAATAGTATTTAGGTTTTTTGATTGACTCAGCCACAAAAAAAATATGAAAAATATCTTTTTTCAACGTGAAAAAACGTATTTTTTATGAATTGATTGCCGAGAAATGTGACAGTTCATCTACTATCTCTTTCTTAGCTTTTCTCTTTCTTTATAATCTTCATTTAAATTATTATTGAAAGCATTAAAAATAGTAGTAAATAAAACCAAAAAAATCGATGTTGTAATGAACTTTTGTAGTAGCAAGTTACGAAATGATGTTGCTATATCTTATTACTTTTTTGATTAAAAATAAACTTGCGTGACAAACATCAAAACAATGAAGCAACCTCTATTAAGACCTATTGCAAAATTTTTTCTACAGCTAAGTTAAATTTCAAACTTACTCGGTTAATTTTTATGTGAATAACTTTAAGGTATGCGAATAAAACATTAAAAAAAATATATATCTACCTTAAAAAAAAAGATAGAGCTCAAACATCAATATTTAAAATTTAACTTTTTGTTCATTTACAACACTCCATTTTTAGCGCTAGAGATTTAATATTACTGAAAATAAATAAAAAAAACCTATTTAGGTGACGAGTCTGAATGAATTCTCATTGACTTATGCGGTATGGTATAAATATTTAGATAGGAAAAAGTTGTTTTGACGAAACAACTCAAAAAATATTTTAGAAAAAATTGATAAAGCAGCTGATTGTAATAAAAAGGGCATAATTTATTTAAAACACAGCATCCTTCCGTTAAGAAAACAAGTCTTGGTTTCTTCTTTAAAGCAAAAAAATTTTACATCTGAAATCAATTTTAAATATGGTTTCTCCTTTTTACGGGGTTAATATGGACACTGAAAAAATGTTATAACAACAGGAATAGCATGGTCGTTTAAGGCAGTTTTAAAAAACACTGTCCCGAGTTACTTTTACAGGCAACAAATTAAGAATTATTTCAACAAATTGCAGCAAATAGCCACTTTTCAGAAAAAACCAGCTATTTCTAGTATTACCATACTATATCCAGCATTTGAACTTTTGATTGCATTTAGGAAATTCATAAGTTGCGATAAAGGCATCAGTTCAGACTAGTTTTTTTAGACTCAGCAAAATATTTTTTCAAATAAAAAAGTACGAACAAATGATTAGCGGTCTTTCTAAAGTTTATTTCTTAATCTGACAAACGAACTAGATTTCGGACATTAAATGTTGTAATTACTTGAATAATCAACTCAGCATTTCAAAACAGTTCAATAGCTTTGAAGCATAATCAGTACCATCACAATCAAGCATTTTGCTAAGAATCGCCCTAGTTTATCATTGTAAAACAAGGACAAAAGATAAAGTATTTAAACATTTTATTTTAACATATTCATCACCATCCTTATTAGATAAGCAAAGAAATACTTTCCATTCATCTACTCAATTCTACCGGTGATCTGTTATACTAAGTTGGAAGGCAATTTCCCTGATAAGCCAGTTAAATTTTCAAGTACCAACTTCATTTTCTCATGTTATTAATTTACTTATCTAAAGTAAAAAGTTTTAATAAGCAACGACCAATCCCAAGTCATATTAAGTGCATTAAACCCAATACAAATGAAGAAACATAAGGTAAATTGAAAACAGTCAATGGCCTTTTGGATAATTGATCATCTGTATACTTCATTTTTAACCAGTATGCATCTAAACAAATGGATAAACAAGCATAATTAAAATTAACTCTCTTACAATTCATCCTCAGCAACCAATCGCTCACATAAATGACGAGAATTAAGCAGCTTCAAGAATTTAACAAGATAACCTTGCATAACACAGCATACACAAAAATTTGATTTTAGATTAAAAACTTTTCTTTGCTAATTGGTCATCTAATATTTTAAGCTTCATCAAAACTACCTTCAGGAATTCATTAGCAGATTTTGCTTACCACTAAACAAATCAAAACAAACTTGTATGTAGCTGGATTTGAAAAGTGGAAGGCCATAAATGTTTACTATTAAATTAATGTTATTACACTAATTTAAAAAGTTTTTATAAAAAATTCATTTAAATAGATTCCCAGTTCTAACTAAACTAACTAAACAACATGAACAAAAATATTTCCGGTCCTTAAACTTCGCTTTTGTGGTCAGGAAGATGAATTTTAAAACTTGTTACTGTTAAAAACATGACACATCAACTAATAGCGAATGCTGTTGCAAAGGAAAGAAAACCTGATTTTTTAAATGTTCTTGCTCAACAAGTGAATGAATGGTATAATACAATTTTCCAGGGATGTTGGAAATTTTTCGCGAAAGGTTCAGACGTCAAATCAGTAGATGCAGGATAAGGCTTTTTTAAATGTTTTGGAAATGATTTTAATCAATCATACATGCATCCAACTTGCGAAAGTTTCATCGATTGTGTTGTTAAAAGATCATTGATTTTGTTTTCAGTTGAAGATGTTTAAGAACATAATGGAAACCTGGACAAAACATTTCAAGCACTGAAAGCTCTGAATCAAGTTGAATAATTGATAACATTTGATCTGAAATGCGGTACTTGATTCAGTATTTGATTTAGTTAGAGCTACAACTATGCTTGTCTCTCTCTCTCTATCTCTCTCTCTCTCTCTCTCTCTCTCTCTCTCTCTCTCTCTATATATATATATATATATATATATATATATATATATATATATAAATCTACCTTTACCTGTTTGCTAGAACAAGGAAAATTATTTGCAAAGAACCATCTTTGATCCCACAGATGCAATCCGCTAGGGAAAGATGCTTATCTGAAAGAAGCAGAGTTACTGTATGCTAACATCAAATTACAAGTTTAGCACTGTTAGGAGAGAGTGAACCTCTTCATTTTAACACTAAAAATGCTGAAAAAAAGTATTTATTTATGCAGAGTGTATCAGACTATTTAGCAAACCCTTGTTAATTGAAACTTTAAAACTCATCGTTTAGTGCAACCTGGCCATCTCCCAAATTAATCTCTAAAAAAGCGGAGACTGCCATAAAGTTGTAGATTTTCGGACAAATCCTTTAAATTATTGTAAGAATGTTTTGAACTGCAACTTGCTTTGGTATTGATTATCTCTCTTGAGAAATATCATAACCATTGTTAATTACTATTTAATTTTTTAATTGCATTAGCCTCAATAATATGATAAAACCTTAGAGCTACAGGTTTACTTATTTTTTCAGTGATAAATGGAATCAGTGATATGAATGTATCGCAGAATATTTGAAACACTTACAGGGAAAGTTTTGTAATTAAAGCGTTATTAGCATAATAAAATTACGTCATCTTATTCCCTTTCTACAAGGGAATGAGATGACATACAATTATGTTAAATTTGCTGCTAATTTTTAATTGTTAAACCTCTCAATTTTTAGTACTTCGACAAAGAAAAACTGTTTCGGTGCAATATTTAGAATTACAAAAGAAAAAAATTGTTTCGCTGTCAAATTTATTGCCAGTTGTAACGAATAATATCAAAAATGAAGGAATATGGAGATTTTTTAAAATCGAAAATTCTGCTTAAGTTCCATGAACAGCCCAAGTTATTGCGGAAGCTTGATGTTAGCATAGATATTAGAAGTTTATGTATTGATTTCCGTAACATTACTGCTATTGCTTTGCGAACTTTTAAAAAAGCTGATTCACGTCTGATACTTTCATCAGAACTACCACTTTAATCTAAAAGCGATGCTAGAAAATTTACTAAAAATATAAAGCTTCGTTTTCTTGTTCATTTAACTGCGTACTCATTTTCAAAATGTGTAAAAATAGAATAAACTTCTGAGATTTTCGTGAGATTCTCAGAAAATTTGGTTTGTAAAACATTTTTCTTTGTTTGGTTATGCAACAGATAAAAAGTGTCGCTCTATTTGTTGCGTCAAAACAAATAGTTATTATATTCTTTATTAGTATATATATTCTTAGAATCAAGTTTCTGAGAATCTAACAATTATTTTATTTCCAGAAACCTTGATTTTATGCATTATCATTTTAAAGAACGTAAGCAATTAAAAGAATATTTTTTACTTGTTGCGTTATTAACTAATGAAGTTCTTATTCTCAGAAAACTTGAGTATAAGAAATATTATATCTTGAGAAATTATTTAGCACTATAGTTTAAAGAAAGTTTTTTGTTCCAATTTCATTACAGGCTATTTGAAACTTGCAATCGTTGACTTGCGTCTTTAGATTTTACTTTCAGGTATGAATTTGCTTTAAAGTTCTTTTTATTATTAACTTATCGATAAAATATTTAATCATGAAACGGATTTTAGCTTGAAAATGTTTTGGGTTTGGCTATAAGCAATACTTTGATTCGCCGTTGACTGAGAATAGAGTTTTTTTAACACTTGGAAGGAAGCATAATTAGGGTGTGACATGCAAGGCTCGTGCTATGAGCGCTAACTATTAGGAGGTGGGAAAAAGCGTCTTACTTTATCATTAACGTGTAAATAAGAAAGCGAAATCAATAAAAGTGTTTTATTACCTTTGTATTTGTTGTAATGCTAAAAAAAAAAGTCGTGTTCATAAAAAGTCTCCGTAGGAAAAAGAAATGTTCGGGCCGCAAGTTTTATTTGCAGCCCGAACTACACACGCATTTCACACGCATTCGTTTTTTGTTTGTTTATTCGTTTTTTCTAGACCACTAGCTCTCTTTTTTTCCCCAAAGGTGATTTAGAATTTGAAAAAAATGGATAGGCAGATCAGTAGCGTTCTGTATTAAAGCAGTTTTAGATAAAAAAATAAACCTTCGTCAGGGATTTACTTCCGCGCAGCACATGAATTGATATTCTAACGTGAGTAAGATTAATCATTCGGTTTCTCTAAGGTCTGCTGCAATGTGCTTTTTTTGTTTTTTGATGTTGAAAAAGAAAAATGGTCTTGATCAGCAAGTGATGCGTTAGTTGGAAGTTTATTTACCTTCCTAATTGTCTTTTTTTTGTATTTGCTATCCTATTTTTTGTTGGTTTGAGAACCAATTGTTGTTTGAAGTAAGAAAGAGTTTTTAAGCATACCAAGCACCTGATAAAGTGAGTGTTCATGAAAGTTCTTATAATCATCGTTAATGATTTACTCAACGGAAAGAAAAGGAAAGAAATTTACTTAACAACTGACGCATAAGTAATACAGAACTTAGAGAGCAATTTCAAAAAGAAAGCCAGAAGTGGTGTGATGTTACTTTGTTTAACATTTTATTTTATTTTTTGCTTTGACAATTATCACATTAGGTTTCCTGAAATAATATTATATTAGTATTCGAGTAATGAATTCTGTTTGCATATTACAGGAAATACTGAAGTTGTTGAGTAAAGCGATTTCAAATATGTTGTTGAGTTGAGAGATTATAATTATGTTGTACTTTTCGAATAATAAATCAATATTCAAAAATAATTTAAAAAGCATATTACAGAATTTTTAAATAAAATTTTAAAGCTATGTTTCTTAAAACTATATTTGATATATTGAAGCAAGTTATAAAAGTAAAAAAACTCGAATTGAAGCCTCCTCCATTTTCATTTGTTTTCAATTAAAAAAATTTGTGAAAAAACTATTTAAAAACACGGTTTTTATAATATCATAAAAGTTTGCTTTTCTTCAATTACTCACATTACCGAATATGACGGCCGCAAACCATTCTAATGACATTATTAATAAAATATATTAAATAGCATATTTAGTTTATATACTAATATATAATACTTATATAATATTTATAAAATCAGATTTTATAAATGTTTAAGTCCTTTAAGAGTTTGATTCTTGAGAATCTATCTATGTGACGTCATCTACAGATGTTAAAAACTGAATTATGTTATAAAAGCAAAAAAAATAAATTAACTGAAAAAATTCATCTATATATGTGTGTAAATAAATATGTTTGGCAATATATTTCAAAGGTATAGGCTGAAAATTTTCTCTTAATAGTAAATATAGAGTTTTATTTAAATTTAAAATGTCTAGAGATTTTTTTAAAAGCAGTATCAACTTTTTTTATTTTATTTATACAAAAAAAATATTTAAAAAATCGTTGAAGTTTTTTTTTTCTTTTTATATAAAAAATTATGGTATTGAAAAAATGCATCAAGTTTATAAGTTGATGAGGGTTTTGTTGACCTAATTGAGAGCTTACGATAAGAAAACTGCAACGGCAACTTCTACAATTTTTGATAAATATTTGACACTAAGCATGCGCAATGAATGGGATTCCCTGAAATGTCGTTTTAAAACTTTTTACGCAACGTCAAAACATTGAAATCCAGTATCATATCGAGTAGTCTACATGGGTAGGAAAACCGTTTTAAAAAAATATACAGTGGTTCCACCGGAGAAACTTTTAACCCGTTATAACATAAAAACTCTTGAGGTAGTTGAAGTACATTGAGTAAGCGATATATATCACTACGTAGAAATCTAAATTCACTTTTGCATTCATCATCAGACATGATTTCTAAACAAAATTGCTTAACTCCGAAACGGTAAATCTGGATTCTTAGACAAATTTAATTTGTACAGTTTTAAAAATTCCTCGTCGTCTATGATATTTGATTCTAATGCAAGTAATAAACTATTTCTAACATTTCTTAAAGGAGCCATTTTTAAATTTTTTTTGTTTATTTCAAGATGTTTTCTTTTTTTTGAAGCGGAAATTATACTAAACTAATTTTATTGGAACACTGCAACTGCAAGTCGCAACCGCTCGATCCAGACCTTTGTCATCTCCGTTGCCGTTGCAGTTTTCATATCGTAAGCTCTCTAATGCTGTCTGAGGCGTGCGACGTTGAGTAAACAGCGTTGCTTGCAAATATTATTAAGCTGTTTTGAGTTGGCTGTTGAGTAACCTGCACTGACGCCATCTTACAAAAGTATATTAACGTAATCCTAGAACTTTTTAATGTAATAGAGTTTGTTTTGATGCAAAAATTATCGACAAGGTGATTAGCTTGGCCTTAGAGAAATGTGTTCTGCACACTTTCGCAGCATTATCTTATTAATCAAAAATCAAGTATCGATTTTAGAAAAAACATAAACTTTAGGATTAACGAACTTCGGCATTACATTATTACATTATTAGGGCATCTCTTTCCAGAAAATGTGTATGTGTGTGTGTCTGTGTGTGCCTGTGTTAAATTTTTAACAACTTTTCCTATAATGTGATTATGTAGTATGAATTATTCCTAAAATTTATAACTTGTAATGGAAATGAGAAATTCAAATTTCATTGAAAACATAACCGTTCAAAAGTTTGTAAAAAATTCCGTGCCCCATTAAGAAAATCAAAATTTCATTAAGAAATATGTATTTATATTAAAGTAAATTTTCTGAAGATAATATTTAGCTTAAATTGAATATAAAAATCAATAGGAAAGTCATAGGAATTGCGAAATGAGAAAAAAGAAAAGTTTAATAATACGTGCTGTAGAGAAGACTCCTTATAAACTTCTGATCTTTAGAATCACTAATAGAATCACAACTGAAAGATCCCCAAATCATTATTTGCCACCATCCTGTTTAACTGTTGGTATTTGACACTTAGGAGCAAATCTTTAACATTTCGGACCTTTCACGTACTTGATACCATCGCTACCAAACATGCAAAACTTTGATTCGTCACTGAATGAGACTTTTGACCATTCTTTTGAAGTCCAAAGTAAATGATCTTTTGCAAATTTCATTCATGCTAAGCGATTATTTGATAATATTAATGGTTTCTCGGCAGGACGACAACCTAACAAATTATACTGATGCAGGCGACGTTAGTATCTACGCTGCACTTAATACCATACCCAGGAAATAATGTTCTACAGAACTTCTGTAAACTTTTGAAACATATGGCCTATAGAAATTCTATAAGATTCTATAGAATTTCTATTAAACCTCTGCTAATTTCTATAGAAATTCCTATAAAACTTTTATTTTTTTACATATATTAATATAATAAAAAAGTTTTATAGCAAGTTCTATAGAAATTAATAGACATTCTATAGAAGATCTACAGAATTTCTATAGGCCATATGTTTCAAAAGTTTATAGAAGTTCTATAGAAATTTTTGTCAAGGGTAAATCTTGCTCAAAATACCATTTAATTTGAAAGCACTTCTGCGAGGATCTTGTTTTCATAGTCTTATCAAAATTCTGTCTTGATGTTCTATAGTTATCGTTGGCCTTCCTAGACGATGCTTGTTTTCGTTTGTCTTACGGTCTCTATATCTCTTAACTAGTACGCTAATTGTTGATTTCGCCGCATCATAAATCTCAGAAATTTGCATTATAAAACTTTTCTTTTCTAATGACAATTCCTAAGACTTTTCAATTACTTTTTTAATTCAATTTCAGTTAAATATTATCTCCATTAAATTTGTTTTAAAAACAAAATGCTTTTCTTACTGAAGTTTTGATTTTTTTAATCGGGGCATAGAACTTTTTATTAACTTTTGCAGACTTATGTTTCCAATAAAATTTGAATTTCTTCCTTCCGTAACAAATTTTCATTTTTTTTGACTAAATAATACTATGTAATCACTTTAGAATAGCAGCTGTTAAAAACTCCATTCAATTTCAGTGAAAAGATAAAAAGTTATGACGAAAAAACCAAAAACTATATATATATATATATATATATATATATATATATATATATATATATATATATATATATATATATATATATATATATATATATATAGACACACACACACACATACACACACTAATCTTTGATGTAAGTTAAATAAACTGTGTTTATTAAAATTATTTTACGTTTGAAGAAAATATTGGAAATGCGCTTTCAGCCTGCTAAGATGAAATTTCTGCTCCATAACATTTTTCTTACGCATCGATTGCCACTAGAAGTAGAGGATAATGAACTTTTCGGAACGTTAGTCAAATTCGCATTGAACTCTTTACCCAGCTCAAAAACCCCTATCTTAGGTATGAAATCAGTTAGAAACACAATGCAAACATGGCACTACGTGCAAAGTGATTTAGTAAACGAAAATCGAGTTTTGGAAGCTCTTCAAGCGCTGAAGCCAGGAGATACATTCGCTGTCTTTGTGCGCGCTCAAAACTCTGTGATTACAATAAGAAGATGTAATTGTAATACAGACAACGCTCTAATGAGTGTTTCTAGAACTTCAGCAAGTAACGAAACAGTAATGACTGCAGGTGATTTGTTTATTACATTTCCTGAGAGAGCCGTTTGGATTCCCTTCCATCGTTTCTTGAATAAAACATTTGCCTATCAAGTTGCTACACTGTGCAATAACATGTTTGAGGAAACTCTGAAAGGGACCTCAAAAGCTGGAATCAGCCATGCAGACCCTCGTGATGTTGCTGAGCCATATCTTGTCATGTCATGGCTCTTGAGAGCAATGTCTGGTACAATAGAAGCAGCTAATGACATTGAATGTGTGCAAAAGGTGATACGGGATGATGTTTTATCGGATAAAACCTCTCCACTTCCTTGGCGGCGTTCTGGAGAATGGATTGCTATCAAAAATGTGCTTCATGTTATGCTGATAACAGAACTCGGATCAGATGAAGGAACAGTAATCTACAAGTCACTGATGATTCACCTCATGGTGCGTTTTCTAGACAGCCTCCCAGATTCTTTTGACGATAACGATGTTGTCATGCAGATGATGAGCAAAATTAGTAGACGTATGGCAAAACTGGAAGATCACATTAAAGACTCTGATGATAGCATGAACATTAGTGGATTGCACGTAGAAACAAAGCAGTGGGTAGCTGATCTGTTTCAGGAATCTTGTACTGTATTGATTAGAGTGAGAAATACAGCGGAAAGTCGATGGAAATATTACGCCCAATCTTGTGGTGAATTAGTTAAAATAAACATTTCCTCACTTAACCCGACCCTTCATTCTGTTCATAAAATGAATGAAGATTCGCTTTGCCGTTTAAACCAGGCATTCCAAGAAGAAGTAGAAACTAACAACCGCACCTCGATTCCTTCATGTGTACAGCGCTTTGATTGTTTAACTACAATGTTTGACATTTAATTGCTGGAATCTGCAGCCCAAGAAAATCAGATTGAAGAAAACATTTGGGACTTTGAAATGTGGGTGAGAACCATATTGTGGGAAGGTTTTAAGCCTAATATTTCGCTGTTCATAACACGCAGTGAAGAAATCTTTAATTTGTTTGAGAAATACATCAATATTGGATCAGATTACTACAAAAACGATGCTCTTGGATCAAGTCGAATGGTTTTGACTCTATTTCTTATTTTTGCGGTATTAGAAAGTATTGCTATAGCGGAATGGTCAATAATATCTGAATATCACAGCGGCTTTGAGGAATGTCTATTTAATGAACTGCTGGTTCCACTTTTCGATGACATGAAATTCCTGCACGCCGTTCAATCGTACTTTACAACGAGGAACAAATCCGCAACCTATCCAAGCATTATATCAAAACTGGATAAAACTTCATTAGGACAAAGAGTTGCCGCTGATAATCCAGAGATGCAGCAAAAAAGAAAAGAGATTTTGGCATATGCTGAACAGCAGAGAAAACTAAAAGAAGAAGAGTTTCAAAGAGAAAAAGAGCGTTACAATAATATTATGTCGGAGCATTATAGTTACAAAAATTGTTCTTGTGGATATTACCGATGTTCAAAATGCCAACTTTTAAAAACTGCCAATTCAATCAAAATTAATGTGTATGAAGACCCAATTCCAGAAAATTGCATATGGAGACAAAATATGATTGTCTTTGAACTGAGTATTCCAAAGAGCATTCGATGTTTTCGTGACGCTTTGTTTCTTATGCAACGAAATGTCTTTGGAAATCAATTTCATAGTGAATCTATTAGGTTGCAATGGAAAAATTACAGAGAGTTACGCAGTTGGGTAAGTCAAGAATGTAGAAACTCCATGGTGACTATAGGAAGTTCCGCTTGTTTAATTTTAGTAACACGTTTTCGTGACATAAAAGTAGCAGACGTTCGGGATGCCAATTGTTATCTTAAACCTTGTGGTCTCAACATTATTCCCTGTTTCGAATCTTCATATCGAAGTTATCAAAAGGTTGAACTTAATAATGTTACTAAAATTGTTCCAAAATTCTTTTATACAATAACAGCGAGCAACGAACCATATGATATTGATGAGACTTGGATTTCGGGAACTACCCACACAGAGAATGAGGTTTTAGCACTTCAAGTAAAATGTCCTTTAAACCTTGACATCAATGAGTATAAAGCGTTTGGTTCATTGCGTGCTGGTCATAGATTGCAGCTCAGAAATCTATTCAGAGTGTTGGAAATGCGTTCATTGAGTTTCGATAGATCTTCAGTATTTGCCTTAGTAGCGCAGACAATATGGCAAGTGGGACCTTCAGTTGAGAACCTATGTGATGATCCCGTATTTTCCTTTGAGTCGCATATTGATTTGCGAAATGACGGATTTTGTTATAAACTAATTATATGCCTTTTAGAGTTTTTAGAAAACATCAGCAGAAATTGGAAGAAACACAGCCAACTTCAAATTGTCATCATAATTGCGTTAAGAATATTTTCCTTATCAAGTGAACAAACGCGTAATAAAGCTATCAACCTTTTAAAACGATGCTGAGGTATCGCTGAAGAATGGGCTGATAAAATAGAAAACAAACTATCAGGAATGATGGCATCCGCAGTAACAGATGTCGAGCAAGTTTGTTTAAAGTTAGTTGATGTTGCCGCTTTTTCGGCGCTTACCTTTGACGTTGATCAATGCCATGAGAATCTTGTGATTGATAAAGAGACACTTGTGTCGTGGCTTCAAGCAGTGGCTCGAATTCACGACAATATTCTTCTCAACAAAAGTTCTCTAGACACCGAAAGAGTTAATCTGCTCCGCCGAGTCAGACTCACAGGCTTGCGTTTTGAGAAATATTTAATCAGAATTTTAGCTTCAAACAGCGCCGAAATATTTAGTAAGTTTCTCATGATAGTTTGGTCAGACTTTGACAGAGGCGTTTGCAAAGATAATTGGACGCCATATATACAACCAGCTCGACAATGGTACCACAATGTTTTTGAGGTTGCAGCTCGTAGGTCTGTAACATTGCAAATAAGCATTTTGAGTGGTAAGTTTTTAGTCGACGGAAACCCAGTTGGTAGGCTTCCAGAACAAATTACCGCATTGCCAGATTATTTGCGAAGCTTTGGTGCAAACATATTTGAAGTGCAGCCTGCCGCTGAAAAATCTGACACATTTGTTAGCCTGCACAAACTTCAAGGCTCCGTATTCACATTTTCTCTCCGAGCTCACGGTCTTGTTGTTGTGGAACGTCGTCAAGATGGGGATGAGTACGAGCTGATACCCAGTAGGGTGTTTGAAGGAGATTTCCCTGATCATTTTGTTTCAAGTTACAGCCATTGGTTATGTAAGCAGACCAAAGTTCTTCACTTTCGACCGGTCAAATTTGATGATTGCAACTTCTTTGATAAGCGCTTTCCGTACGAATTCGATTTACAGCAGAGAACTATGATTGATTTAAAGAGGGATCTTTATTTAGTGGATATTCGGAGTGAAACCTTCAACGAAGTATATAATTCCGGTGGTATGCACCGTCTAGAGTTAAAACGGTATGTGCATTTATGGCAAAACACAGAAGAAAATGATACTAAAGCCAGCATGAAAAAGTCTACGCTAAGCGTAGAAATACCTCGCATGAGTCTTTGTTTTATAGTTGATGAAAATACTGGTAAACTGTTTTCACGGGAGCATCCCGGATTGATTGTTGCTAATAACCAAAGTGATTTTGGAACTCTTATTGGGTTAATAAGTGGGCTTTTACTATGCGAAAACGAACCTCAGATGAATAATGATCTTCTGGGTCATCATAAAATGTTGTTACTGCCGTATGCAGCAAAAGTTGACTTAACAGAATCACAAAGCCAAAGTCTGAATGGTCAAAGTGTAATAATTGATTTCAACGACCTTTTGTCTCCTCGGTACTTCGCTTACCTAATTGATGATCGACTTTGTGAGCTTCGTGCTCCACCAAATCAAGAAGCCTGGCTGTATCTAGCTCTTCTGCATGCTATGACTTCAAGCTCACTTCCAGATCACTTCACTGGATTGACAGGAACTGAATCTTCTATGCGTTTGTTACAGATAGGACGAACATTTTCTTGCAGACCGTTATCATCACAAGCGCTACATGTTTTAAAATGTATATCAAAACTAGCTCCTACTCGCACTTTCTATCCCCAGCATTTAAAACAAACGCAAACTGTCACTTACTTGCCAACTCTCAGATCGTCGTATGGCTACGAAGGACTGGTTTTAGCATCAACGCTCATAACTCAGAACTCTGAACGTTGTAAACAGTTGTTTTTACCAAAAGCTCAAGAAACCGTTAAAAATAAAATTTCAAATGTAGACAGCATTGATCTTATAAAGAGAACATACTGGCGTCAACGGAGTTATCTGAACCCTTGCGCTCGTTTAAATATGGGCAGCGAAATGAAGATAGGTGGCTCTCCGCAATTGGTAAGAGCATGGACATACAATTATGACGAGAAGAAAACAGAGGTGAAATGGTGCAGATATTTAATGGAAACTTACTATCAGTGGAAAGGGGTACGCCTAGATCCTTCAACAAATTTATGGCGTATTATTTCAAAAAAAAGCGATGTCAAACAACCAGAACAAACATCATTTTCATCGGTGTTAGAGTGGCGTAAAATCGAACTTCCTGATAGTTATTTGCAACTATATGAATTAGCTCAGAATGCGAATGAGGAGAAACTTTGTCGGTTCCAGTTTTCCTTGCTGTTATCTTTTCTAGCGTTTAAAAGCGAAAACATAGAACTTCTTTTTAGTCTTTTGGCAGTTGCAATAATGGGAATTAGCGTAAAGCCTCCAGCTGTTAGAGATTACCAACACCTCGAAGAAACCGATTTTCGAATGTCAGCAATTCGTTCTGCAATTGAAGAGGAAATGATAACGTTCGATTCATACTCAGATCGATTATTGTATCGTAATGTGAATGAAATAGAACGAAGAGAGGAGTATGATAACTCTAGAAAAAAAGCTATAGAAGAACTCGGAGACATTGTTAAGAGCCAATGGGTTTTGAAACGCGTTATATTTAATTCACCCTCGCTTTATACTTCTATGATAGTTAATATTTCTAGTTTAGAGGAAAAGATCAATCGTTTGTTTGAAAGATGGAGAAATAATTGTATACTAAAGTCCTTTTTTTCAGAAATAGAGATGAAAATTCGTGAATGGCAACTAACTGTTCTACTTCCAACAATAAGTATATCATTCTATAATGATTCTGTTACTTCGTTTAAAAATGATCAAAGTGTTCTAGGTAACGGAAACCAAAACTCCCTAAAATCTAAAGACATGATCTTTTCAATTAGAAATATTACTTACAATGCGGAAGCTGAGCACTTACATAGAATGCGATCTACTTCAAATTATAGCAAGGTGAACAGAATAAGTGAGCAAAAAATAAGCCCTTTTCAAACAAACTCGTCTCTTTTCTATGATATAGCTGTAAATAATGATAGTGTTTTCCAATATATGTATAATGCTCTAGAAACGAGCTCGGAAGACTTTAGTAAAAACGATGAGTGCGCGTCTAAATGTGAAATTGATTATAAAGTTCTTTTGTTTGAATGCCGAGAATCATTAGTTAACAATTCTTCGAAATCAAGACAGTGGTGGGGAGAAGTGTTAGTTGCTATGAAACCAGATTGTTATGATAACGTGGGTAATGCTCTTGTTGCTGGAGGACTATGGAGAAGACTTAGTCCAGCCGTGATTATTTCATGTATACTAACCTTACCGTCGTTTTCAGGTGCGTTGCTTGCTGTTGATGATAAGAACGCTATCCCAACTAATGTTATTGACCGAATTGGAGCAATTGTTGTATGCTGGACAGCAGAACAACGTGCTCTTCGAATTCTAAAACTGCTCCACAGCAAATCACCACCTACAATTCTTTTTCGAGAAACAATCAATTTAGGCCATGAAAATTGGATTCCCTCAGAGCACCCTGAATGGCTCATTCTTGAGCTCGAGGGAAACTTTTTAGTTCGCCCTCTGCAGGTTGATATTGCTCGGAGTATGATAAATGCAAAAGAAAACTTTGTCCAGCAACTGAATATGGGAGAAGGAAAAACCAGCGTCATTGTTCCTTTACTTGCAGCTTCTTTATCTGGCCGAGATCAACTTGTTCGAGTAACTATTTTACGCTCCCTTCTTTATACCAACTATGAAGCGCTTGTTGATAAACTTGGTGGCCTTCTCAACCGAAGAGTTTACATTGTACCATGTCGCCGCGACATGAAGTTAAACGCTTCAAAGATTTTGGGTATACACCAAGAATGCATGGCTGGTCAAGGATTGATGTTGACAACACCTGAGTACCGATTATCTCTCGATTTAAAGACCTTGGAGCATTGTCGTAAAGGTGATGATGATGGAACACAGCTGTATGAATTGCGTTGTTGGCTTCGAGAGCACGCATGCGACATCTTGGATGAAGCAGACGAGATTCTGAATGTCAAATATCAGGTTGTTTACACCATCGGCGATCAGTTGCCTGTTGATGGAGGTGAACAACGGTGGATTATATCACAGGCCGTTTTAAAGTTAGTCAATAAATTTGCAGGTGACCTTTTTCAACAGTATGGACAAGAGTGTATTGAAGTTAAAAGAGAAGAGAGGCGCGGCAGTGACGCCTTTCAAAATATACGATTTCTCAACAGCAACAGTAAAATGTACGAATACTTGTGCCATAAAATAGTTGATTCAATTCTTAAAAATGAAGTTGCGGAAGTTTCGAAAGCAGCAAACTTATGTCAACAAGATAAAGAATATGCTCGTTCATACATTCTCAATAACAATTTACACCACGAAGGTTTAAACAAACTATTTATTGAAAACCCACTTTTACAAGAAGAGCTTTTGATATTAAGAGGAATTCTTTGTTATGAAGTGCTACACTCAGCACTACAAAAGCGATGGCGAGTTAGTTTCGGAGTCAATCCTTTGAGCAAGACTACCCAAATGGCTGTGCCGTTTCGCGCTAAAGATGTTGCCGCTGAGAGAACAGAGTTTGGTCATCCTGACTTGGTTATTTCTTTAACGCAAATTAGTTACTACATGAGTGGCCTTAACGAAGCTCAGATGGACGATGTATTTAAACGTTTAGACAACTGTTCTTACAAACACGCGGAGTATGAAAGGTGGATATTAGCTGTCGGTATTGATAACGTGCCAAAAAACTTGCATTCTTTAAACGGCGTTAATCTTGATGACATTGAGCAGAGAGAACAATTGTATTCCTTGCTTTGCTACAACATGAACGTGGTGAATTTCTGGTTGAATAGGGCTGTCTTTCCCAAGGAATCAAAGCAGTTTCCTCATAAGATTTCGATGTCAGCGTGGGATCTCTGTCTTTCCAAAAACAGGTTTGGTAGTGGTGCAGAAAAACCAACAACTGGGTTCAGTGGCACAAACGAATCTCAGCTGTTTTTACCAGTGACAATTAAACAACAGGACTTACCTCAAACGTTAGGTACAAATGCTATGGTTTTAAGCATTTTGTTGCAGCCCGAAAATAACTTCTATTATAACTTCGGATCACGCGCCGAGACGTTAGACGATGTTATTCTAAACAAAGTTGTTGAAACTGGTGCTCGTGTGCTGATAGATGTTGGCGCGTTGATGCTGCGAATGGATAACAAAAAAGTAGCTCAAGAGTGGCTGAAGAAGCTTTCTAGAACTACGAATGTATCTGCTGCTGTATTCTTCGGAAAAGATGATAGATTAATGGTGCTCGACCGACAAGATTGTATTTGCCCTTTTACATTGTCCCCGTATTACAATCAACTTGAACGCTGTGTTGCATATCTTGATGACTTTCACACTCGAGGAACAGACTTACGTTTTCCTTTCAGCACACTAGCTTGCGTTACGTTGGGTAAAGGACTGACAAAAGATCGTCTTGTTCAAGCTTGTATGCGCATGCGGCTACTTGGGAAAGGACATTCCGTATACTTCTGTGCTGCAAATGACGTTCACATATCAATAACAAAACTAATGAAATCTAATAATAAAACTCCAGAAGCTGCTGACATTCTTCGGTGGGTATTTAAAAACAGCTGTGACTTTGTTCGTGACGGATTGATGCACTGGTCTTCTCAAGGTCTAATTCGATCTATCAAGGATGCTGCTGAGTCTTCTTTAAAGCTTGCTAGCTTAAATAATCACAAAACAACTATTAATGACCTGAAAGAACTTGGTATGAGATGTACTGAGGATGAAGTGTTAAAGCTTCTCCAACTATACGGAGGCTCTCGTATACTGGAATGCGCCTCAATAATTGTAGAAAGGAACTTAAACTGCAAAGTCGAACGTCTAAAGAAACATTTTGCCGAAGATATGGACCAAACAAATTTCTTTTGTGGAATAATCGAATCGATTGGTAGAGACGTTGTATCTCGCTGTAATACGTTTGTTAGCACATATCAGCAATATGCTGATATTCATGATGATGAACAAGAAAGGGAACTTGAAGTTGAATTGGAAGAAGAGGTTAATATTTATCGACCTGGTCCTCAGACTCCACATAAGCCTTCTGTTTCAAAAGATCTCGTGTCTCTCGCTCAAACAGGTATTCTGAGGTGCGAATATATTGACATCGTCAGTGTTGATAACATTTTTAATGATACAGATCAGCTTTCGATAAGCTTTCTTAGAGGGGACTGGAATCGAGACTTGCTTGTCAGTAGAGAGTTTTTCACAGTCATTGAAAATGCTAGGGGTAATAACGGCGACGAATATCTTTTTGAAATCGCGTGGATAATTATAGTTGATCCCAAGCCACCATTGTGTCGCACAACCTATATCGTGATAAGCTCATTTGAAGCAAACGAACTGCTTGCGATATTTCGTTCAGCTGATGAAAACCGCGGTGTTAGGTTGCACATGTTTGCCCCTCGTCTTCGTCGTGGTCAAAGTATTTTGATTAACGAAAGGGCTCTTGTCGTTCCGAATTCACACCCACCAAGTGTAGGCAACTGCCTTATTGCTCAACTTTCTGTATTAGGCGGTGGACTTTTTTTTGACAATGAAGCCGATGAAGAGGCCTATTGTAACTTTCTTGGAATTTCTTCATGCTTATCATGTTCTGGTGAAACGAACGATGGTTTAGAAAGACCATCCAAAAGTTATAAGCTAGATTCAAAGCTCACGGATGATAAAAAAACGAAAATGGCAATCGAAATATTGCGCACACGGGGGCGTTGCATGCATTCAACCTCTTCTCATTCTTGCGTGTTGCTTTTTCATGGTGTGCATTCCTTTTTCAAGAGCACTGGTATGTCAAACTTGATATTATTGTTTTTATCTAATAAAATAATAATAATGCGTTGACGTTGTTATTTCCCATTGTTGTTCTTGCTTTAAATTAAGTTCAGTCGTTTAAAGAAATCTTAGCATATTTGATGGTTTGGACCTCTCTCTTTATTTATTTTTTTATTTGTTTGTAAATTTATTCAAATAATTTTCTTATCTTGAATTTTAATTTCATTTCACATTGACTTAAACATTTTTTTTCCAAATTCATATCTTCGGGCAATAGATAAAACGGACTTGTACGCAAAGAAAATCTCATTGCGAAAACTATTGTTTCAAAATGGAAAGCTAATAGATTACATGTATTTTGAAGAAAGGGATTTTAATTGTTACAGAAAGAAAGGAAAAGATAACTTTTTTTTAAAAGACTTTTGTCATAAAATACAACAATAAAAGTTAAATTTAATAAAAAAGTATATACCCAGCAAACAAACAACGTGAAGAAGCGTTGTCATAACGTTCGTTTATCGTTCGCTGCAAACTTTACGTGAACCAACTTTTGTGAACTCCGATTTATAATTTTTAAACGTTTGATGCGCTCGTTTAATTAGCAGACAGCGAACGTTGTTTTGACGTTCACTACAAACGCTATGCGAACGTTATTTTGACAGCTCTTAAACGTTCATATCAAACGTCCAATAACGGACATCGGGCGTTGTCTTAATGTTTATATATAAGTATGTATATACACTAGTGGCCATAGGAATGGGCACTCCACAGTGGAAAATAAAGGTGTGTTTCGGACCAAAAATCGATAACTTTTTTGTTACTAAAAATAGAGATTTGAAATTTTGCACAAATGTAAAGTAGTATATGACGCTTCTTGTGAAATACTCTTTATAAGAATTTTTTGTTATACAATATTAAAAATAAATAAATAAAAATCAAAAACTTCAAAATTGGCAGTTAGTTAATTTACACTTTAACACAATGCTTTACAAATATATGAAAATACCTTAAAATTATTAAAAACTACGAAAAATACATAACGTGCTTACCTACTAATTATAAAAATATTTAAGACAGTTTCTTAATAACAATTTTTAAATAGTTGTTTTTATGAAATAATGTATAGGTATATTAAGGTGGTACCAGGGTAAAGGTAACTTTTTAGCAAGAAATTGAAAACTATTAATAGACTTTAGCTCGTTTCTATTAATGAACAAAAAAAATATATAAAACAGTAGCCAAATAAAAAAATTTTAGTGATAACGTCATTAATTATGCGCATAATTAGTGTTATTTTACCCCCAAACCTTCTTATTCTTTCATCTAATATAACTAACTCAAAAAGAGTCAAAACTGCTTGAAAATTTGAACATGAATTCTTTAATGTATTTAGAATGTTGTCTATGAAACAGAATTTTTTAAAACATTTTTAATTTTACCAGGTTGACATTCGAACTTTAAGATATAAAATTAAGGGAAGTTTGGGACAAAAGCATGATAAAAATGAGTTTTAAATAAAAAATAACAAAAATTTGCTTCATAGACAACATTCGTAATGTGTTCATCTTTAAATCTGCAAAATTTCAGCCCATTATCTATTTTCTATGAAAAGTTATTTTTTCTGAAAAATTGAGATTTAGCGAGATAAAAAGCGTTTCTAAGGTCGTTGTTATGAAGCAAGAACCAAACTGCTCTTTAAAAAAAGGCCAAATTTGATTAAAATTAAGAAGATTTTTGACTTTTTGCAAAACGCATATTGAAATAGGTAGATTTAAGAATTCAAAACATTAAATTTGGTATTTTTCAAAATTTTATCAAAAATAGCCGTTTTTTACCCTGGTACCACCTTAAAGGTACTATATCATAACTACATAGGGACTTTCAGTTCCTGAAATCAGTTCGTTGACTTTCAAAAGCTGCAGAGTATCTTCATCAAGTTCTTGCACATTTCACGCAAAGAGTTTATTTGGCTCTTTACTTCATCTACAATGGCTTTAGTTTTCTTGGAAGTCTCTTTGCAAAATTCAATGCATATAGGTCGACAAAAACGAACATATGAAGGTGCCGGATTTTGCCAAACAACTGCGCCAGTTACTTTATCAATTAGTTTGATAGGCACCAAAGAACTAGTAAACAAATTTGCATAAGAAATAAGTTCAGATTCCTCTGGAAGTTTCTGCTTGTATTGGCTTTGGCCAGAGGAACCATCACAGCCCCATTTACTATATGAAAGTAAATGCTTGAATTCAATACTGTACAGAGAATCTATGGTCAAAATTTTAGCTACAGTGTGATCCAATAAATCTTGCAGTTCCAGAATTTTCGCATGTGTGTTCGTAATTTCTATTGCAGAAGATGGTGGATAGCAGGTCTGTTTTATTTCTTAAATTTTACAATATGGTGGGAATATGGAACAGTTTCGTTCATTTGTCACCTTCCTCATATACAAATATTGTGCTTTTGTTAAATCTAAATCAATAAACACGCTGAGTGCTTCTTCATCAGTTAGCATATTTTTCTGGCTTGCGTTTTCCATAAAACTCGATGTTAATTTTTTTTTGTCTTTATCAGCAATCCTTAATGATTCCACAAGTTTTGCTTCTGCTTCTTCTCCTATTGAATGCAACGCCTGAAGATATGTATTAAAGATATGCTCCATCGTTTATTAAAAGACGGAATAATGTGCCTTTAAATACCACTAATGATGAAACACAAGTTGTCCTCAGAAAGTTGATAATTTTCTTTTAAAATTGTTGACAGTGCCTCAACTGTCATTCCTCCATCAATATAGGAAAGCAATAATTTACATTTCAAACACTTAAAAGTTGTCATTTTAACAAGTCACAAAAGTAATTTAAGTAATATTCAATAGTCAAACGAGTCGGTTTAATTTCCAGTTTCTTATACTGATATAAATGTTTCAACTCTTTATATATTGGCAGTGTACATTCACCACAAAATGAGTGCAAAAATAAAAGAATGCCATGGTATCAATAAAAAATTGATAATAAATTAAAAAACATATACCAAGCTATTGTTATAAATGAACAAAATTTGAAACCACGATAAAAAGCGGTTTTCTGTTTTTTTACTTTTATCACTCTTTTCTCGATAATTTCGGAAACCGCACGTTTCTGCAACTCATTCTTATACATGTTTTTAATAAACACCTAGGCTACAATACTACATTAAATGTAAAGCGTGGGGAAGCGTGGGTAACTACCAAAAGTCTCAGTGAACTTGAAGAATATTATTTTTTTTCATTTATTTTATTGTTCAAATAATTACTCCTAAACTGAACCATATAAGTAAAAATGTATAACTTTCTTAAAATCTCCATAACATGAGCTTTTCAAAAATGTATAATACTTTATACTTATTCCTAGAAAGTTTTATAGAAAATTCACTTTTAAAGTGATGAAGCGAACAGGTTTGAAATGAACATCCGCAAAAGTAATAAACAGTAGGGCTTCAAATCTTTTATTTTTACATAAAATTATGTGAAATTCCTGCATTATAGTAATGATTGACTATTAAACTATTAAATAAAATTGAAATATAATGATAGTAGCGACATTAGTAAAAAACATTTATGATATGCTGTTGCTCTACAATTTTCCACTGTGCACTCCTTCAAAATATATGGTGTGTTTTTAAAAGAAAATAACCATGTTTATGCGGTTTTCTATATTGACTTTTTTTTTTGATGTGTTTAGATTAAAGAAAACTAAAATTTTGATTAAAATTCACAATTTTAATATAAAAATATAACAATTAATGACCAAATGGCAAATTATGGTAAACTTACGTTTTACAGCTTACAAAATGTGTTATTAAAAAAATGGCTTATAAAAAAAAAACAACTTAATATTTTGTTGGATATCCATTATTTTTTATTACTGCAGCAATCCTACGAGGCATTCAGTCCACTAAATTGCCCAAATCTTCAGTGCTATGAAACCAGGACTTGTGAAACCAAAACGTGAAACCAGGACTTGATAATGGCCTCTATTAATTGTCGCTAGTTCACAGGTTTTTCTTTCCTTACAAGTTTTTTCAGTCGAGACCACAGGTTTTCTATCGGATTTAGGTCCGGACCGTTTCCAGGCCACTTCAAAAAGTTTATCTTTTTGGCTTTAAACCATTATTTGACAGTTTTTGCGGTGTGGCATGTAGCACTGTCCTGCTGGAACACACAGGTTTCTGTTTTGCCCTCAAACAAATCATCAATCGATGGGAGTAATTTGGCTTCTAATATGTTTTCTTGGTATTTTTTGGCGTTTAAAATACCATCCACAATGTGGATACGACCCACAGCATCTCTGGTAATGCATCCCCACACCATGACATTTATGGAATGCTTAATTGTAACCTATGTGCACTCAGGTAAAAGATCTTCACCGGGCCTTCTTCTCACATAATTGATTCCATCACTTCCAAAAATGGAAATTTTGCTTTCATCACTCCAAACAACTCTTGCCCAGTCTTCCTTTGTCCGATCCTTGTGTTCTCTTGCCCAAATCAAACGATTCTTTTGTTGTTTTTTGTTTAAATATGGTTTTTTTCTGGGTCTTCTTGATTTTAAACCATTTTCAAAAAGCCTTCGGCGAATTGTTCTTGAACTAACCGAAACTTCGAAATTACCGAAATTAAAAATCATTTTTAATTTCAGCTGAAGTTGCTCTTTGGTTCTTAAGTACAAGCCTCATTATCATCCTGTCATCGTTTGGCAGTTGTCTTCTTAATTTTTCCATTTTTTTGCATATTTTTGAAGATATTGGTTGCCTTAAACCTTTCGCACACCTTCCTCACTCCAGATTTTGCTGCTCCATTTCCCAACTTTTTGACGATTTCCATGTACGAATAACCTTCTCCACGTAATGTAACAGCTTTGCATCGCTTTGTAGGTAACCAATATCCTTTCTAAATGACTACAAGACAGTGATCTTGTATTTATAGCCTAAAAGATTTATGGATTAAAATGTTAATTAATAACGTAATTATTTATTAGTCATCACAATAAATAGACTAACTTTCACAAAAGCACAAAAATAATGAGACATTCACCTTTTACTAGAGAAACTCATCAGCAGAGCAATGACTCATTTTTGACACCAATTAACAATAATAATCCATAATTATGATTAAAATTGATAAAAACGATTAAAATTTGCGATTTCCTATAAGCCAAATAATAGATGACGTGTTTAAATATAAAAATAAATAATTAAATCCACCAAATGCATGATAGGTCAACTTTTCTAAGAAAAATGGTAAAAATTAAAGGGTGTCCATTCCTATTGCCACTAGTGTATATACATATATATACATATATATGTTAGGGGTGTCCCGGATAGGTTATCCGGCCGGATATCCGGGCCGGATTTGTATATTATCCGGTATCCGGCCGGATAATAAAATTATTCGGTTGGTTATACCGCATACTTCATGTTTATCAATAATAAGAAAAAAAATTATATAAGCTATTGCTGCAGTCTTAAAGATACACAATTTAACCATGATTAAATCCTTTGGTAATTGACAGAATAACAGAACCTAGTACACAAACTTTAATGTATTCATCTTTTTGAATAATCTAAAAATTAATTCATCTAAATTAAATTTAAAAAATGATTCAATAAAAAATCATTTAAATTGAATTAAGAACTAACTGTTCACAAGAAATACAGATTTTATCAATCATTTGTAAATTTATTTGCATTATGATGTATAAACAACAACATTTCTACGCGTTGAGGTAACAGCCTTGATCGCTTTTTCTCATAAATATTTCCATATTCAGAAAACAATCTCTCTGAAAATACAGAAGATGTTGGTGGTGCTAATAATGTAAGGGGTAATTTTTTTAGCAGCGGAAACTTTTCTTCATATTTCCAATAATTTAAAGCATCATTGTTTTTATCTATAATAGATTGTTTAAAGAAAACATCAACTTCTTGAGCAGCTTGTACAAGAGAGACTTGATCTGAATTTATATGACCATCATTTTCTGAAAAATAATTACAAATGAAATTATAAAATAGGAATTTTGTAATTATACTTTATGAAATAAGATAAAATTGGCAAAGCAATTTTCATAAACAACTTACAAAACTTTTAGAAGTATTAAATAAATATAACACTAACATCTGTTGTCGATAATATACAGTAATATGTTATAATAAAATAATAATTAAATGAATTTTGATGATAATAATAATAAAGTTTGATACTCTAATTTAGTTTTTGATAATAATAATAAAAACTGATATTCTTATTTAGTTTTTAAGTACTATTAAATGGCAAGTTTGTTGTAAAATTTCTTACAAACATAAAAAAGTTCTTACCTCCATTTCCTTCATATTCCGCAAGTTCTAAAAAGCAAGAATCAAAGTCATTCTCTGTCAAATCAACTTTCTTTTTTTTGGCTCTTGGTATTAAATAATTGGAACAAGTAGCAATATTAATAACTTCTGGTGAAAGTTCTTTTTTTTTTCGTTGATTTTTCACTACAGCCTCTAATAGCATTGATCTTGCTTGCTCTCTTTTATCAATAGGAAATTTGTTGAACTTTTAATTTTACAAGAATAAGTTTAAATGGAGTTTACTAAAAATTTAAATGCCATCTTTACTTTTATGAAACTATTGCTTAACATACAACTTAACAAACCATATACATGTAATGCTTTTTTGACCTTTCAGAGATTTACTTTACAAGTACAAATTTACTATTTTTATCAGCTAAATTACATATTTAAGTTATTTGAAAGACTATGATTTATTTTTTTCATTTCAAGAATAATGGACAAGACTGGTTGAACTGTAAACAACTTAAAATTAAATATATAACAGAAAATAACACGTTTGCAGTGAAAAAGTTCATATATATGTACACAAACAAACACACACACACACACACACACACACACACACACACACATATATTACATTTTTATTACATAGTTAATCATTAACAAACAAAGAACAAAGAATGACATAATGTCATTCTTGATGCTAATGCTATTTTCTTAACTCATTGCACTGACATTTGGTGTAGTGGGGCAAACTTTTGTGTTCTTGTTCTCAGAATCCAATCACTTCTTTATATTTTCAAATCAATCTCATTTGACATAAACATGAACATACTTAAGCTTATATGCCTAAAAGTGTCATATCTAAAACAAAATATCCTGGAGGCACCCATGCCACATTTTAACAATATACCATCGCCTTTGATTTGCTAACTTACAGTTTTTGATTTGTGTTCTTAAAATATCAAGTCAAATTTGGTTGGTTTGAGTTAATTCAGGTTGAACACCATGTACATCATCTTCACCATTGTAATCAAAGTTAATTTCGTCTGGAATTTCTAAATCAAAGGACATGCAAAGGTTTTCCAGTTAAGTGAAAGTAAAAAAAATTTGCAGCAAGTTGTTGGGGTGTACTGAAGTGTTCCACCACTTTTGTGCAAACACCTCCAAAGGTTTTTGAGATGTCCAATGGCTTGCCCCACATCACCACCTACCTGGCGGTGAACTTTATTAAAATATATTTCCTCTGGTGTAGTTGGTTGATTAAACAGTTAAATCATGACTGGTGACAACCCATATCCTAAGTCTGCAAAAAAGAAACCTACACTTGGACCGTATTCTTTTGTCTGTTTTAATGCAGAATAAGAAAAAAGAAAGGTGTCATGGTACGGATCCAGGATACTTTGCAACAACATCTCTAAACTTTCCATCAGCATCAATGACAACCTGACAGTTCAAAGCAGGATATCCTTTTCTAAAAAAAAAAAGTTAAAAATCTTCAAAATGTTAAAATGTTTAAAAATCCTGAGAGCAGCAAAAACCTTTTTGGGAAACATTGACATCATGTTAGAACAACAGTTCACATTTAGCAGAAACAAAAGATTCTTTTTTTTACATAATCTTCTATCATAAACTATATGACCTTACATTATAATATTGTTTTAAGTTTAGGACTTATGTTAAATAACTTGATGTTTTCAAACTTTAAAGAGCTATGATGTCCTATTCAAAATATTTAAAAAAAACTTCGATTTTTGTAATAAACATGTTGCACTTTGTGAAATTGAAGCATTGTCCCTTCATAAATTAAATTTTTTTTTTTTACATATTATTAACAACATTAAGCGCTTTACAATAACTTAATACTGTGAAGTAAAATACAGTTTAAAAAAGCATTAACGCCTAAGAAAAAGGAAATAGTAAATAATTTTTTTATAAAGAATAATAGAACAGAAATATTCTTTTTGAACCTTTTAAGCATTATATGCAAACATTGACAGAATAAATCTGTGAAACAAAAGCTTTTTTTTCTCATGCTAACTATGCCTGTGTAAGTAAGCCAAGCTGTGTACACTTTAAACTTTTTGACTAATGACCTAAAGCAATATAATCAAAATGATCAGGTATCATACCAAGTTGATCAGGTATCAAATAAAAATAATGAATTTACCTGCAAATATATACTGGCTCATCAGCCATATTAACAACTTTGATTTGTATCATCGTACCATCTATTACTCCAAGAAGACCTTTAACTCCAAATGATTGTAAGTACTTTCTCTTTGTTTCAGCCATCTCTTCTGGACTATCATACCATCTGACAAGGTAATGATAGTGCTGAATAAAATATTTATAAAACTGGCAAAGTTTGTGACTGCAGCTTGACTGGCTTACATGAGAGGTGTCACCTTAAATTAGGTGAAATAGCATTGAACAAAATATGCAAGTTGACTATTATACTTTAATTAATCAAAGCAAATTAGTTATCTGAGAGAAAAAATCACAATTTAGGAACATTAGGAGTGTGCAGTATAAAAATTAATCTTTTTATAATCTATTATGTTAAGTTAAAAATATTAGGGTTTGTTTGATTTTTGCTATACAATAATGAAGTATCATATTTATTTATAGAGAAAAAAGAAATTTTACTTTATTTCTTAAAATTAACAAACTGAAAAAGGAATAAAGTTATTTTTAAGTAAGCAAACATGATGTGTCTAAAAACAGGTTTGCCACACCAAGTTTTTTCCTAATTTTTCCCTGAGTAAAGAATGTTTTCCCTCCAGTTTAACTTTTGAAACTCTCTGAACTTCTCCATAATCTTTCCATGTTATCCCAAAGATTTTATTTATAGGTATTAAAACATTATTTATACTTACAAGCTAAAAGTTTTACAACAACAATCATATCTTGCAAATTCACTGTTATCTGTCTTGACAAACCATTCTTTAAAAAAACATAAATTATGGTACACAAATGGAAAAAGCATTTTTCCTGTAAACAAAGTTTTCCAGCTTTTACCTGCAATTTTTGCTACCTCAAGCAAACGCTAGGTATTCCAGGTTGAATAAATAAAGCACCACCTTTAAGCTCCATTCGTAACAATCCATTAACAACAAGCATATTTAACAGTAAAATAAAAAATATATAGAATTCAAAAATCATAAGAATATAACTAATCTTTTTGGTATTGACTAATAATTCCAACTAATTACTGCTTGAAAACTCCCAGCTGATAAGCCTTAGTGCTATTAGTACTTTTGCTCCTGAAGAAATTGGTTTGCTTCTCATTGTGATTGATGACAAATCATTGTGTAAAGTGTTGACAATATCTCGGATATTATTTTTTGGTAAACAAAATTTTTGAAGACATTCCACGTAAGAGAAATCGCTTAAAGCAGCACCAAACTTGATCTTGACCATGTGCAGCTAGAACAATTGGAATATCCATCTTGACTAAATTCTTGTAAAGCTGTTAAAATAACGATATGAACTATGATCTTGATACTTCACAAGCACTTTTTTTAAAAAAAGTTGTGAAGGACAACATATATATTTAATAACAATATTATATCTTTGTAAGATGTTATATTTTTGTAACGGGACTTGTATGATACATATCCCCACATAATATAACATCTTATAAAGATGTTATACTACTATATATATATAATAGTATAACATCTTTATAAGAAGTTATACGTTATATTATAAAGATGTTAAATTATTTGATATTAATAATATGACAATATATCACCTAATATAAGATCCTATATCATATATAAGATATATTAAACTTAACATATACAATAATAATATAACATCTTAATAAGATGTTATATCATTATGATTCAGTCATTTTTTATTGATATCTATGATTATTGTTAACCCTTATTATAATATATATAACTTATATGTGTTAAGATGGTTGAATCGTATGTTATGTACGTAAACTATAAAAGTAAAAAGCGCAACTTTACGAATTTAATAGAAAAGCGCATAATTATTAAATAATTATGCAGCGATTGTAAAAGCTGAAATGTTTAATTTTTATTAATTTCTTTGAATGCTTCAAAGTTGAAAGTTCTTTATTATTATTTTAATTTTATCATTTTCTTTTTTTTCTTTTTCTTTTTAACTTGTTTTCTTTTTAACTTGTTTAAACTTGAAAAGTTAACATGATCAGTTAAAGGAACTCATTAAAAGTTAAGCCTTGTTAGCGAGTTTTCATCTGAAAAAAGACGATCTAATGTGATAAGAAGATGTATCTTAAAGTGAAAATGAACCATACTCATTATCTGTAACATTGAAAACCCATTGAAATCCATTACTGGAACGACAAACCGAGATGCCTGCGGTCTTGGCATTTCACAGTTTGTTTTAAAAAACGCTTATTTTCACTTTACAAGTATTTTCAATTTAAAAGTTTTCCTTCAAAGAAAATTTAAAACTTACTTAAGTCTTAATTATACATTATCTTTTCCGAAAACAAAAGAATATTTTAATTACTTTTTATTACGCAATGCAATAGCTGCGCATTTTACCTTTTTAGTTTACTTACATAAAGTACAACTCAACCTGTTAAGATCCCTAATATTATATCAATCTGACAATAGAACTATGTATGCATCATAATAATGTAACGCCATTCTCATTTTTAGTGATTTTAAAAGTTACGCCAAAGTTAAGGCAGCTCATAGCAAACGTAACTTTTCTTGCGTTGAGCAAATTTCTAAAAAAATTTGGTGAATACTAGTGTTCGGCAAAATCAAATATACGTCAAACCTTTAAAGATTTGAATTTGAACTGTTCTTTGAGGGGATAGATTTGAATTTGATTTGACAAATATCTGGAGGATTTGGATTTGATTTTCAAATATTCACTTTGTTCTCAATTTTTGCGTTTGAAAAAAAACGCCAAATTTTACAGGCCCGCAAACATATATATCACTTTATTCCGGGGTCTTTGCAGTGGTTTCCGGAATGGCGGTCGCCTTTCAATAACGGAAAAAAAAAAAAAAAAAAAAGAGTTTTTAATTAAAGTTTGTTAATATTAAAGAGAAAGTAAAGAGCATAGAGAAAGAAAAAAAGAAAAGAAATGTAAACAAAGTACAAGATTAAAAGAAAAAACGTAGAAAAAAATATATGTAAAAATCAAAAGAAAAAATTGCAAATACAATTTAACCACAATAAAAATGGAAAAAGTAAAACAATAACGAATCGAAAAACATTCATTGAAAGAAACAATCATTCGAAAAAAGAAAATAATAAAAAAATATAATAATGGCTTGCTTGAAAGCAAAGAATTTTTTTTTTTAATTTTATTAATTTTCTGTGCGTTTTTGTATATTGTCTTGTATGTTTGTCTATTGTTTGTATTTTCCGTCGTGTATTCAAATTCAAATTTATTTTAATATTCGTTATTCTTATTTTCATTAATTATTTTTCATTATAATAGTTGCTATATGTCATTGTTTACTTTTACGTTTTATCAGTTTTAACTGTTTGTAACTGTCTAACTTTGTTTATGTAGCTATTGTATTTATAAAGACAAGTGACTTATATATAATTATTATTATTGTTATCATTATTATTAATATTATTTTTATTATTTAAACCATTATTATTTTAATCATTTTCATTAGGTGTTTACTTAATATTAGTATATTTACTATTTGTAAACAACCTTGAAATGTATCTATTTCAGAAATATATATTACATTCCTAATTATGTCGGATAATCCAGAACCCGAATCTTTTTCTGTTACAAAAACCACCAAACGTTCACAATCAATTGTATGGGATCATTTCACAGTTGATGAGCATGACAAAACCAAGGCCATATGCCAGCATTGTCCAAAGCACAAGAACAAGTATGCTTACAATAAAGGTGGGACAACAAATCTAATGAACCATTTAAATTCTCAACACAAAAGCAAATTAATTGGGGACAGAGAACCAAAGCAACGACGTTTAGATGACATGATAATGACACCAATCGTTTATTCTCCAGATCTATTCAATGAATACTTAGTTAGCTGGATTGTCAAGAATGATCAATCATTTAATGAGGTAGAGTCCAGCCACTTTCGTAAACTACTCACTCTACTGAAACCAAATTTGTCAATCATGAGTGCGCGCCAATTAAAAAGCCAGATAATGGACACTTACAACACCAAAAAACAATTGCTAAAGACCCTTTTTTTGAATCTTGACTCAAAGGTTTCATTCACCACTGACTGCTGGACATCACCCAACAACATTGCTTTTATGGGCATAACGGTTCATTACATTGACAAAGACTGGAACCTACATGCCAAAACTCTTGATTTCAAATCCTTGCCTGATTCCCATTCAGGTTCAAATTTATCTAATGCATTCTTGTCAGTTTTGATTGAATTCGGTCTTACAAGCAAAGGAATGGGCATTACCTTAGATAATGCTTCCAATAATAATTCATTTATGGATATTTTAAATTCCAAGTACGAAATTAAAACCACCTTTGAGCATATCTGGTGTTTTGCTCATGTGCTGAATTTGGGCGCGCAAGCAGGTTTGGATGTTTTGAAAGATGATCTTGTAAAACTTAGAACAGGAATTAAAAAAATCCGATCCAGTCCTCAATCATATTCTAGGTTCAAAGGTTTCCAGCAATCAAATTGCACCTTAAAACCAATACTTGATGTCCCTACAAGATGGAACTCAACAGCTGATATGCTTAAACGAGCAATGGAATTAAAAGTTGGTTTCATTGCGTATTTTTGCGATTTTGACTCAACTGCAAACAATCCAGACTGTTGTCTATCAATTTCAGCAGATGTTTGGAACAGGTTTGAAACAATTGTTTTGTATCTTGAACCATTCAAGGAATTTACCCAGCTCATTAGTGGTGATTCATATTCCACATTGTCTTTGGTGGTTCCTCTCTTCAATATTCTTTTGGATCACATTACTGAATGGATGACCACAAAAACCAACCCTGAAGATAATCTACACCGCTCTACAGTTGCAGCGCTCGCAAAAATGTCAAAATATTATAATTTGACTAGTGACTGCTTTACTATCTGCACTGTCCTGGACCCAAGATTTGGTATTGAATATTACAAAAATGATAAGGGCGCAAACAGCGAGTCGTATACAAAGATTATGGACACAGTCAATTGTGAATATCAAATCAATTATGCCCCAAGCAATGGTACAACTGCTACAAGCATTCAAAACGTTTCAAAATATACCCCGTTCAAATCGCGTGTTTCATCAAACCCATGTAATGAGTTTGAAAACTATTGTAATGATACAAGTAAGATAGATGGCGGCAATAATAGCAACATATTACTTTGGTGGAAATCTCGATCTGACAAATATCCAAACCTATCCAGAATGGCCAGAGATTACCTGGCCATTCCTGCTACATCTGTATCATCAGAAAGGCTCTTCTCATTAGGAAAAAATCTTATTACTGACAAAAGAAATCTTCTCTCTGCAGATACCATTCAAGCTTGCCAGTGCTTGAAGTCTTGGTTGGATTAAAAAGAATAAAAGAAGCTGTAATGTGTGAGAAATAGTAACAAATGCTGCAATATGAATAAAATTTATAGATTCAGATAACTAAAATTAATGAATGAAATAAGTTAAATAACGTTCAAATATACATCAAATCTGGGAAAGATTTGAATTTGATCTAAATTCAAAATAGGAAGATTTGAATTTGGCCATTTCAAACATTTGACGCATATTTGATCAAACTATTTGAATTTGTGCCGAACACTAGTGAATACCATTTCAGTTTGGTAAATACCGATAGTTTAGAGCTGAACTTACGCAAAAACTTACGCAAGTTCTTTTGAAACGCAGCTGCGCAAGTTTGGTCAAAACGACTTTTATAGTTTTGAACTTACGCCGAACTAACACCAAACTTACGCTTCAAAAATTTGGTGAATTCGCACTCAGAACTTTTACGGAACGTTCTTAGAACGTGCCCGAAACCGTTTTGTGTGAGCTGGGTAAATATATCTTTCGTAAAACATTTGGCTTTTGACATCCTTAGTATTTCATTTAATATCAGGTAAGACGGGAACTAAAAACGCACTATTTAATTTTTATTTTTTTTTAAATAGTGTCTAGAGAATGAAATATCCATTGGTTCATGGTTTTTGTAAAGTACTTTACACTAGTAAAAATCTGCACGAGAGTGTTTATAATCAATATCATTTGATTATAAATGGATAGCTTGGAAATCCATTATGAAAGTAAAATCAGTTCCAAATCACGAAGCTACTTTTCTTTACTTTACCAAGCTGGCTCAGAAAAACATTAACTTGAATAGAGCATTTTATCAATTTTATTCTCATTTATATGTAGATATCGTTTTTTTCTTCAACGCTTACTTTTCTTTACTTTTATTTAATTTTTGATACGAAATAAAAAATGTGAAACAAGTAAATTAGTAAAAACTTTTAAAGAACCCAGCAAGCACACAACGTTGAAACAACGTTGAAATAACGTTGATCGACATTGATTAACACTGCTTCAACGTTGTGTGCTTGCTGGGAAGTAGATTAAAAGAAAACAAAAATCAATTTGTGATGTATCGAGTAAACTCAAAGCGTCAAGTTCTTCATATTATTTCTTAGAGTTTTAACATTTGAGTTTTGCAACTGTTGAAACCTAATGTTTATTGCATTGTGTTTTTATTGTTAGCAATAGGTTCATTTTCATTATTTTTTAGTACGGTGATACTTTTAACCATGTTAGATTTATAACTAGTTGTATATATTTCGAATATATCTAATAGGAGTTTATTCCTAATAAATCAAAGCAATATTCTTGTATATTTTGATTTGTACCCAAAATATAACTCCTGTCTTATTTTCTTTTCCCTACGCTTATAGAACAGATTTAAACAAAGAGAACTGAATTTTGAGTAATTGAGATAAGTATCTACCCTATAAACAAGGAATCACTTAATTATATATTTCAATTGCATTGTAAGGAGACCTGGTGAGTTTAAAATCTCCCCAACTAAAATACGTTTACTTTTTTTTTTTAAACCGATACAATTTTTATGTATTGTAATGTAAGTCTTAATCAAAACTTTAAAGTTAAATTCTGTATAAAATATCGAAATGAATATGTAGAACCCTTATTTTGCTCTACATTGTCTTCTAAAATCGTTGGTTAGAGCGTAAATACTTGACTTCTAAAAACCCCTCTCATTTCAACGCTACCTCCGCTGCCGTTTAACACATTTCCTGTCCAATTGAACATTGGCTTGTCACATTTCTAAGTAAACATGTCGCGTAATGAAATCAAAATATAGCGAACTTTTATTTGTGAAAAGAAATAAAACATTAGAACTTCTTTTGGATTTTAAAAATTACAATTAGGTTTTACTAATATAAGACAAACAATTTATAAATATTTTATTTGAAAATGCTTGTTTCCAATAAATGAAAATTTTTTTAAAAACCTTACACTCCAACTAATTCTACTGATACTGATTAAGGCCGAAAAATTTAAGGGTTGTCTTTAATATATTAATGCCTAATTACCAACAAAAGTTTGCATTATACTTGTATATATATATTATATAAAAAATTTAATTAACAAGGTGCTTTATATTTGAATATTTCTTACGCTTTTGAATTGCGCTATTGTCCGCTGGATATATAATATACGATATTTATCCGCTGGATAACACTAGGGAAAATATTTGAAAAAAAAAGTTTTTGTTGATTTTTTTACTATAAATTTAACTGAAATTTTTGCGCTGATTCCAAAATTGATGTTAAATTTTTTTTTTTTTTCCTTCTCATCAAGTTTCATTTCCACAGTTTAGCCATCAGGTAGAGAAACTTACTCTAATCAGCTGTAATAAAGCTTTGTTTACATGGAGCAAGTTTACTACAAAGTTCCTTGTTGACACTAAACTTTCTACCCACTCAAATGCCAATAGCTTGCTAGTTGAACACTCTCTTATAGAACAGTCATAATTGAGATAGTGTGGTCAGAGGTGTTTTGTTACGCGCAATCGCGCAGTCATTTAAGTCTCTCACGCTTCTTTTTGTTTGTTAAAACCAGCATTTTGTTTCTCTCTTTCTTTTTGCAAAAATAAAGCTCCTAGCACCCGTTGCTATAAGTGAAATACAAGCTTCATTATATCGTATTCAAGTAATACCACATGTGTGCAGCTCAAATTGGTCAGTGTAATCAAGATATGTAAGTCTTATTTTATATTGCTATGTGCTCTTTATTTTGAGTTTTCAAATTAAAGCTTGTGTGTTTGATAGTGCACAAATTCGGTAGCTCATCAAATATAAACAGTTCACTGGAACTATGCCAGATCTTAAGAAGAGTGCCTAATAATCATTCAACTATACAATAAAGTGCTTTCTTGGAATAAACACGTGCAACTAATTACTCAGAAATCTTTCAGAAACTATCGGAGAGCTTCAGAGCACAAAGTTGCAACATGATTATTTCACTAAACTTTCTGAATTGTTGTCGAGCCAGATTCCCGTTAAAAACCTTGGTGCTGTTAGCAATAAGCAAGGTGAACAATTTCACCAAAAATTTAAGGGTATGGAACAATGTAATCAGGATATTGTTGGAGCATTAAACATGGTAGCCTTGAAATTAAACACTCCAGAAAAAAAAAAATTTACTTAGAATTACAATAACAGTCGTCATACCCGTTGTAAATATACAGCACTTAATAAACATTGTAATAATCCCTATTTCTTTCATATTTATCATAATTTGATGTTTGTAAATTTTTATAAACTAACCACATATCTGTTCCGTACAATATTCTTAAAATTTCTTTAAAAAGTGGATCTTGGTTTAAATAATTGGCGCGATAGAGAAAAATCGGATTTCCTATATTAAAATTAGCTAAAAACAACTTCCAGACGTAAATCAACAAAACTTTGTTCCCCAGAGTAATCCATGTCATAATTATTCTTTTTTATGGAATCCAGTGTAATTGTTTGATTTACTTTTTGTTACCACACAAATCAAACTTAAATTAGATTTACTAGCAAATATTTAGAATGTTTCTTATCATAGAAGAATCAAGAATGCAAGAATGAGGAAGAAATACAAACTCAATTGCAATATGGGGAAAGGAATGTCTATTATTTGCTCCTTTATATTGCTAACAGCTCCAATAAACAAGTAACAAAATACTTTATTCAATGCGTGCACGTGGTCAAATCTCCCGACAAGAAAATTTTTAAGGTGAATGTACAAGAAAACCGTTATAGGTTAAAGCTAATAAAAATTACCAGTTTATTAAAATAAATGAGAAACAGCTTCATGTTTATCTCTTTTATTAATACACTTTAATATTTAGTTGGTCCTCCTTTTGCTTTAATTATATCTAACAAGCGTTTCGGCATTTTGATTCTACTAGACATGATTTAATTATTGTCAATGTTAGACCATGATTTAACAACAGCTTTCTTCAAATCTCCTTTTTTCGTAAATACTCTATTAGCTACTTTTTTATCTAATAAAGTCAATAAATGCTCTATTGGATTCAAATTTGAGCTCTGTGAAGGCTATTTTTAAACGTTTATGTCATTTGTATCAAAAAAGGTTTTAGATTTTTTAGCTGTATATTTTGGATCATTATCTTGTTGAAACAAAAAGCTGTTTGCTAGATTTCTGTGTTGCTGGATTTGAAAAGTGGAAGGCCATAAATGTTGTCTTTTTTTTTCCTATTAATATCATGAACGAAAGCATTTTCGGTCCTTAAATTTCCCTTTTGTGGTCAGGAGGAGTTTATTTCATGTTTGTTTTCTTTTCAAATTGAAACATGTATATACAACTTGTTGCAATAGGTAACTTTTATTCTTTGCGACTGTTTAATAAATTGAAGGATTAGAAGTAAGTAATGTCGAAATTACCCGGAAAATTTAACCGGCAAAATTAACCTGGATTAAACTTCATCCAGTGAGAATATATATGCAGTACTTCTCTACTAGGGCAACTTAACTATAAAAAGTTTCAGTTGTTGCATGGATTCAGATATTCAAAGTATGTATGTCAAAAGATTGCGCATAATTGTTAAAAAATGATAAAAAAAAAAAAAGAAAGTTGGATACAGGGCCCTTTTTTTCGTTGAGAAAGTCTCTCTTTTTGTAAATTTGTGAGTTTCTTTAGAGTTGATAATTTCTCCCGACGCAAAAGTAGTAACATTTTGCCTAACGGCCAACTTTTTTTGATGTTGGTTAAGCGTCTGAGTCTCGTTATTTTTTGTTCGAGACGAGACGAGACCATCCTAAAAGCTTTGTCCCGATTTGCGATAAAAATCGAGACAATTTTCAACTTTCATTCAAAATCCCGGATAATACCGAGACGAGACGAGATGTTCCGGACAAACTAGGAGCTTTTCAATTTCCCGGAATTTACATCTTTTTAACAGGACATAACAAGACATAACGAGACATACTAGTTAATTCTTAATGTAAAATTTAAGTAATGAATTTCTGGCATAATTACCATCATTTATTTCAGCTGCCACTATTAACATTGTTATACCACCTATACAAACACAGCTTTAGCAATATTAATAGGCCGGGTGAATAAAAATGAGCAATTGCTTTTACTCAGTAATTGGTCAGCTTTACATGAATAAAAACTTCAACAACTTTTCTTAAGTTTTCATTCACGTAAAATTGAGCAATTACTGAGTAAATTGCTTACCTTTACGTGAATAAAAATATGAAAAAAACTGCTGAACTTTTTATTCACGTAAAGCTGACCAATTACTGAGTAAAAGCAGTTGCTCTTTTTTATTCACCCGGCCTAATGGTAGCAGTTGAAATCAGGGGGATAAAAAGTAATTTTAGGAAACTTTTTAAGTTTTTCCATTAAAATACCTCAGCGATGAACAATATAAAATGATCAGAAACTTAGCCCTTGGACGCATATTTATCCACTTTTTGCACGATTTATCGTGCAAAAAGTGGATAAATAAGCTCCAAGGGCTAAGTTTCTCATCATTTTCTAGTTTATCCCTTAGGTCAGTATTCACTTCTTATGCAAGAGTTTGTTTTACACTCATATTTAAAGGAAAGATTTTATCCAAAGTGCCTTCAACTTTTTTGATCTATAAAACATTTTTTAAAAAGTGTACTTCTTGCAGAGACTAAAAATAGAGCATGATGTTCAACACCTAGTACATTTATTTTTTCTCTTTTGCTTTGCTATCCAAAAACGACCTGTTGTTTATGGGGTTTTTCTGAACCAAAATGGCTACTTTTATTGGTTATAAGGTTTTCTTGAAGCCATTGGCATTCTTTTTCTATAAAAGAGTTATAATTCATACCACATTGTTTTAGTATTTTCTTCGCTTTTAAAATAAATGTATCTAAAGTAGCCTTTATTTATGTTCTCTTCGCTAATTTCTTCAGTTTTATATGGTTTCGTTAAGTAATTTCTTTCAAAATCGTAATTTTTCCACTCCTAATTCAATACCTAACATTACCTAAACATTTTATCTTAGTTGTTAACATGTTTTCAAAACACATTTTATGCAATTTTTCTCTCTTTTGACACTTAGGATATTCTTAAGAAACTTTTAGTACTAGAGTTATAAAAGGTACCCTTAGAATAAAAATCTTTCTAGTACTAGCACATTTACTGAGTTTCTTTTAAAAAAAAACAAGCGTTTATACGAATAAAAACTTTTTATACATGATTTTACATAAAGCATTCATTACAAAACTGTTTAGTAAAAATCTTTTTACAGTTAGAGATATGAGGTCCGTTTTATTTGGGTTCGCGTTTTTCACTTAATAATTTAGTGAAGAAAGTTTAAATGGTCAATTAACAGTAAAATATGTATTCAAATATTTTTAAAAGTTCTTTAAAAACATAAGATAATTGAGTTGAAGTAGGTATGTGCGTATCTGCGATTTACGGCACCGATTTTAAAGTTAAAATCTGTGACCATTTTTTCACCGCGTGAAGGGATGGTGGGGTTTTTTTTCCAACACACCATTATTAATTAATTATTTTTTAAGCGCTCTTCTCCGTAATATTGAAAACTGAGAACCTTAAGTAACTATCATTTTTGAATATATCGGCTCGCTGAAAAGGTATAAATATATGATGCAAGGTTGGTAACCAAAGGGACCGTAAGACGCTTAGTTTTCAAAATTATTCTAAGAAGTCTCATGGTTTTCATTAGCAAAGATTAGAAAATTTATGAAAATGAACTTGCTGCTCAAATTTATATATTATGGCTATTTAGTTATACATCAAAGTAGTTACACTTAAAATGACTTATAAAATTTACCAATTTTAATTCAAAGTTGAACATGATTGTTTTTTGACAGGATTATGCAGTAATAGGATTTTTTGGTGGACTTCTTTAAAGATCTCTAGTATGTGTGTATATATATAGTATGATAGGATAATATATTAATGGGATTATTTTGTGGACTTCTTTAAAGATCTCTTATATGTGAATATGTAGGTATATAGATTATATTTTTATACATGGCATGTATGCATTTGTATTAAACTCTGTATTAATGAAATTTTCAGCATTTTAGCAAGGAATATAAAATGTCTTTTACAGATGGGATTCGCCATATATCTATTCAAACAAAGAATGAGGCTCAAAAGTTTAATGATGAAGATGAAGATGATGAAGTTTGGAAAGATGAAAATACTAATGAAAATCAGTTAGATACAGGTGGTTTGGTGCAAAAAAATTCTAAAAAATCTGATCTTCATTTGTTACTTAACGTTTTAAACATTAATGATGGTTCAAAAGATACAGAAGAAATGATGAAGCCTCAACTAAAACATTCTGTTAATGCTTCTAAAAAGAATTTGCGACCTCAAACTGCTAGTTCTGCTTGTAAATCATCTTTTTCCAATTTTAATGAAAACTTTGATGGTGAAAGTATTTTTTCTTCAGAAAAGTCATTTGATTCTCAACGGAGACCTAGTTCAAATAGATCTGTGGGTAGTAGAAAAGATAAAAACAATACTTCAGATTCTAGACTAAGTATGTCATTTAGTAATAATAAAGTTAGAGACATTGACGCTGAAAATCATCGTTTACTGAAAGAAATCATAAAAAGAAAATCAGATAAATCACAAGTTATTACATCTTGTCCTGTACGATTACAGTCTGCATCTGCAATAAATCGAATAAAGAAGCAGAAAGAAATTGAACGAGAAAACTTAAGACTTTTGCATAAAATACAAACTGCAAAACCTACAAATGGAATATCTCGTAATGAGCTTATACGGGATCATATCACCAATGAAATTCGCGTAGAGAGACTATCAAAGTCTAATAAGCGTAGTACTTCATTTCAGCAGCAAAGTTTATCAAATGTTTCCAAATTTCAAAATCCATTTACTTTTGAAAATGAAAGTGTTGTAAGCTCTGGTTCAAGTAAAAGCAAAGCATCAAGTGATAGGCAACAAAACTTTTTGGCAGAAAAGTATTGGGAACCGGGATGATGAAATTTCAAAAGTTGAAAATATATTTGGATTTTTTCAAAATATGAAAGAGGAAAATAGTGTAAAACAAATAATGTAAAGTTTTTCTTGCTTTATTTAGGTTATTATGATTTTGTAATTTTGCAGTTTATGGTACTATTTAGTCTGAGATCTTTAATTTCTTCATTATTTGCAGTACTAAAACAATTGATTAAGTTTCTTTATTAAATGCACTAAAGAAGCTAGTTTTTCTAAAACTTATATTTTTGATAGTAATTTTTTTTTGTTTTTGCATTACAAATTTTTATTTGTTAAGTTATTATATTCTAATAGATTATTAAAAACTCAAACTCTCTCTCTCTCCCTTCTTTTGTTTATTATTTCAAATTTAAAAAAAAAAATCTATAAATTTCTAAGAAAGTTACAAAACACAAAAAACACATTGTTGAGAAGTAGTTTTTACACTTTCCTTCTCATTTGAAATGGTGACAATCACTCAAGTGTTTTATACCACATGTTACTGTTGTTATAGAATTTGTGTTGTTCTTACTACTGTCTTTTATATAACTTGATAGAAATGCACTAAAAATGGAGATTGTTTATGTTTACACAAAGAAGCGTTCTGAATTTGGAAGACAGTGCAACTTTACTGATCGCCAAGCAGAATTACATGTTGACATTGCCCCAGATGAAAAGCTTGCTTTTAATTTTGTTCATAGAAACCCATGTCATGTTGGGATACAATGTGTAACTGAAATGTCTGAGCATGAGGTTTGTTTTCATTAATGATAACAGATCTTAAATCCAAAATGTTGTTCTTTAATATGCATAAATGATGTAAAAAGGTTTTTTTTTTTTTTTTTTTTTTGACATAAATATCCTATTTTAAACATTTAAAAGAAAAAAATTGTTAGTAAGTAAATCATTCCTTGTATATGGTTTATAATTATTGGGTAAATATATAATGATTTTTATAATATTTTTTTATAACAATTTTTTTTATTGTAGTTAATAATTTTTATTCACTGCCTCATTAACACTTTTAATAACTTCTTTTTTGTTTATGTTTTTTTAAAATTTTTTTGCTGAAACTAATTCTGCGAGATGCAGCAGAAAATGAGTATGTTGTGCCTATTGCTGGTGATGAAGATCAAAAGGACCATAGCCTTTTTCAGTATTTAGTAAGAGGCAGAATAAAGTTATTGGTATTACTCTAGCACAAAAGTTAAGTTACTATTTTGGCAGGTTCAAAGGAAATAATATTCTTCTGGGTTATGAACATTGAGATACTTCCTTCATTGTCTCAGATAGACTTCAGGGTCTTTTTAGTGCCTTTCAATAGTACTTCATTAGAATGTGTTTTCAGCCATGGAGGCATAATACAGACTTTTAACAAATATGATCTTTTGTAAATTCAACCTTTCAACAAAAACTTAAATCAAAATTAAATAAAATGTATAAATGTGCTTGGAAATGAATTAACTTATAATAGTATTTGTGCATATTTAGTATATTAGCTTAACCCTAGTTTGAAATATGAAATAAATTTGATTTAAAAAAAATACATAATGAGTTGTTTACTACTTAAATCAGAGGTTAGGGGCTTGAGAATTGACTTGGTTTTTGTTAAACTAGCCAAGCTTAACTTGGAACTTTACTTGCCAAAAAGTTGACACTAACTTATGATTTGTTAAGTAATGTCTAGGTCACAACTCTTGTCATTTAACAATAACAAGTAAAATTCAGCAATCTATATTATTGTTAGAACCACTGCAAATTCCATAGCAAATTTGGGTTATATTTTAACAAGAAAGTAATTAGTTTATATTTTCTAAATGATTATTTTCATTCATTAGATTTTAAATAATCTAAATGAAAATCTAAATGTTTAGTTATAAGCAGTGACAGATTAAAGATTGAGTATGTGGTTGTAGGGGGCCCCAAAAAAGCCCTATTCTGCCATTTTTTTTAGGAATTTCAAGTTTTTTTTTACACTTTTTAAAAGTTTTTAAATGTTTGATGACAAATCTGTAACATCTTTATATTTGCCCTGGAACCAGGAAAACCTTTTTATTTTTTATCTAATTTTATTTTGAGGATTCAGTTATTTTTATCACTTTTGACTCTGATACAACTTTTAATCCACCACTTAATAAAAGTGTTAGATAAAATGTATTTCTTCTTATAAAGCACTTACAACTTATCTAATGTAATAATTAAATTGATTATTTATCTATGAGTTTGCAAACTAATTACCTTTTTCTTGCTTCCAATATTTGTTAGGTAAAAAAAATGTATTTAAAATGTTATGATAAAAAGAGTCAATAGGTTGTACAGTTCAGTTTTACTGCAAACTTCTGATTTATTTTTATTTTTGGCACTGATTTTAAATTGGATATCAAAATATGTTGCAAGTCAGGTTCTAATATAGTCATTTGTCAAATTGACAAATACTAGAATTTGTCAAATAAATCACAAACTGCAGAAAGGCAACAACTCCACAAATCCTGATTTTACAGGAAAGACAAAAAACAAGTTAAATAAAAGAAAAAGATATAATATATCTTTTAGACCTGTACTAACCATTGAATAATTAGGAAAAAAATTCAAAAACCCAAGTTTGAAAATAAATTGTCAAAACAGTTTTTTGTCTTTCCTGTTAAATCAGAGTTTGTGGAATTGTTACCTTTCTGCAGTTAGTGATTCAAATAGAATTACTTGAATAAATGAATTGTATAATTTATCAGGTTAATACACAAAGGTTTGAATCAGAAAGCAGAGGCATGAACCATGTTGAAGGTGGATGGCCAAAGGATATTAATTCAGCAGATTTAGAGCAAACTATGAGATTTAGAAAGAAAGTGGAAAAAGATGTGCAGTATATAAGTACTCTAACTTCTTTAGGAGAAGTAAGCTGATTTCTGTATGTTAATCTATGTACATTCCTTTTTGAAACATCAGTTTTCTATCTTTGATGAATCCAACAGTTAGAGTTATCTAGAAAATATCTTTTTAGATGTTTTTTTTCTTTTGTTTTGGAACATATTTTCAGTTGAAGTTTTATTTGTCATTTATGCTGAATGAATTAATTTCATAGTTTATATATATAATGTTAGGTCATGGAGCGTTGTATACAACAAAATAATGCTATTGATATTTATGAAGAATACTTTGACAATATTGCGTACTCCTCTTATGAAGAACCCTCAGCAAAAACTATAAATGTTTTTCGGTAAAAAAAAAGTTACAAACATTTTTTCTTAGTAAAATTGAGTTTGTTCTGAAAAATAAGTAACTTAACTATAAATGTCAGTTAATCTCAAAGTTTAACATAAAAAAATTATGAATAAAAGGCTAAAATTATATTTATTATATTTATAATAAATATAATATTATATTTATCATTGAGTTAAAAATTGAGTTTTAGATTTGACATTTAATTGATGTCAATTATCTGATGTAAATTTTAACACCAAAATAGCAGAAATCAAAGCTTCATTAAAGTTTTAGATAGAATATTTGAGATTAATAAATTATAACTTTTAAGATTACCAAAGTTAAAGATTGAAAATCAAATATTGCCTTAAAGCTTACTTTGTAATTTATATAAGCTATTTAAATTTACAATGTTTCAAGTTGATTTTAGGTCAATTCAACTTATGCTTAACACCATACCATTTCAGTTTTAATGATATTTGGTACACAAGCTTACATTCATAAAAAAAAAAAATTAACTCCAAATTTTAGTGCTTAACTCCTTATGGTTTCAGAGTTATCAAAACTTTACCTTAATCCCTATCTTGACCTTTTTTTCAGTGCCATTAATTTTTTAAGCACATTGCGTCATACAATTAGCTTTAACTTATGTAATAATTGTTCATTGGTGACGAAAATTTGTACTTAGTTATTTTTTTAGGGGTGAAGAATGAAAAAATGATGACCGAAATACCACAAAAGTAAAGCTTCTATATGAAAATTCAATTTAAAAATGATGTAATACTTTTCATAAGTTTTCTGATCCATATAAAAAGAACTTTATCTTAAAATGCCTAAAAAATAAGATTTCTGAAATTTTCTCTTATGTTTCTCTATGTATATGTCTATGTATATGTATTCTCTATATATATAACTTTGTATATGAAAATATTCTGAATGTTTTCTTTTTGAAATCTGATTTATTTGCATTGAAATTTTTATAAAAATTAACTCAAGAAATATAGTGAATTAAAAATCATGAAAATTAAGTGATGATTAAATGATATACACAAGTTAAAATGTGATAAGCATTGGCAGTTTTAAACAGTGTGATAAAAGTTTAGTTCTAGTTTAAAGTTTGCCCAGCTGTATTCAATTCTTTGATACTTAAGTTCACTGGTGTTGTGTTGTTTTCCAGTTGCTTGAATTTTAATTGTTAATTGTAAGTTTGTCAATAGAATATAATAACATTATTTCTTAAAGGCTAATAATATGACCTTGAGGACTATCATGAATACATATATCTAAGGTGAAAGTCTTTATTTTCAACATTAATTTTATCAACCAGTTCAATTCATAGATTGTTACCATATGTCAAACATACAAACACTCCGAAGCTCATATTCATAAATAGTCATACTTTAACAATCTCATCAGTTTGGAAATTAAAAATAAAGTTTTTTTTGAACAATTGAAATATTCAGTTCCAATTTTTTTTTTTTGTTACTTGCAGAAATACTATTGTGCAGTTGTGTACCTTCGTTCCTTCTTTTCACTTTAGATTATCATGTTTAATACCTTAGATATGTAGTAAAGACTAATTCTTATGATTTCATTTTGGAAAAAATCAAATAGTGCAGATGTTGTAAGTATATGGTTGTTTGTTGTCTTATAAAGGCTAGCAAGTCTTTTCACAGTCCAACCAATGCCATCACAGAGTAATTTATCATGACTTTTTGCAAAGGAAGATCAAGTACATTTCATAGCAAACTCTTATTCATGGTGGTGCATATTTTGAAGTGTTTGGTGTTTTTATATTGACCAAACCCATCTGAAAAATAGTTTTAGTTTACCTACAAGGTGAATATTAATTTCCTTACATCCTCTTTAAAAGTTTGAGTAATAAAAACATCAAATATCAAGCATATTTACATATACTTTAGTGACCATTTTGCTCAAATATTTCTCTACCTATAATTGCAATAAAGTTTTAAAAGTTTCATGGTTAATTATTATTACTTTTTCTTCCTTTTCCTTTATGTGAATTAAATGGATCACAACAAATAACGTGGATTGTGCAGTAACACTTTAAGTAAATATATTCATGGTTGTGTTTTCATTCTTTTTAATCCCAGGATGACTAACTATCATGCCTTTTTCTATTTTATTGTGACTTTTTTGATATCTTTTCACATAGGTTTATTTGTGATAATTTTCTTTATACTTTAAACTATTTAGTTATAAAAAACAAAATAGTAATTTTAAAATAATTAATATTTAAAAACTTGTAAATGACTATCCTTCAGCTATTAAAGATTATAAACAAAGTTCATAATCTTTAATAGCTGAAGAAATCTTGGAAGTGAAATACATATAAGTTTATACACTAGAACTGTACCTGAGATACTGGAATTCTACAAATCTAAAAAAGTAAAAATGCAAAAAAAATTGCATAACATTTTTTTTTCATTTATAAAAAACAATTTCAGTTATTTTTTGGGTTTTTTTACTGATAAAAATTTCAATGCAAATAAATCAGATTTCAAAAAGAAAACCATTGTAGTTTTTTCATATCACAAAGTTTGTTACATATATAAGCATAGAAAGAAATTTCAGAATCATATTTTAAAGGCATCTCAAGATACTTTTTTTGTATGAGAAGTCAAAAAATGTAAAAAAGTTGTAACATTTTAAAATTAAATTTCATTAAGAAGCTTTGGTTTTGTATGTTTTTTGTCATCATGTTTGAATTCCTCACCCTAAAAAAAAAGTTAAGTTCAAATTTTACCACTATTGAACAAATATTCCTTAAATTGAAGTAAACTGGGTGACAAAATTTGCATGAAAAATGGAAAAAGAAAAGTCTAGAAAGGAATTCCAATACAGTTTCAATATCTGCAAAACTGTAAAGAGTTACACACTAAAATTTGGAGTGAAGTTTTTTTCATGAATGTCAGGTTATCAACCAAAAACTATTAAAGTCTGAGATGTTTTAAAAAAAATACTTATTTTGATTGATTTGACATGGAATGACCCTTCAATCTATGTTTGAGATTGTAGTTTAACCACAACAATGAATGTTCTGGTAGTGACTTCATTCCATAGTTAAATCATTAACAGTTGATTGACGAATTACGAAAAACAAATTTGTTTTTGTCTGCTCATTTTTTTATTTCAGAAAAGCTTGGTAAATAAGTATAACTAATGCATTACAGACTATAGTACTGAAACAAAGTTTATTATAGCTTAAAAGAGTCTTACACTAATTCTAATTTTATTCCAGCTTCTTGTAAATATGCAAGTGTAGTTTAACTTTGAGTTCTTAATATTTACACTTTTATCTATTACTTTTACTTTGAAATTGAACAAGCTAGAAGAAATCTATAATAAAATATAGTGATTCTATGTTGTAAATTACATTTAAAATATTAAAGAGTCATTCCATATCAAATCATTTAAAAATCTGTATTTTAAAATATTTGTGAGTGTGAGGAATCCAAAAAAAAAGTTAAAAGCCAATAGAAAACAAGAGAAAAATAAAGTGTAAATAAATTTTCAAGAGAGTTAAAACATTTTCTATATTGAGGGTTACATATTATGTGTGTTCCACTTAACCATTTTTGAAAGCATAAAACTTATTTGATAAGACAACCTGAGGTAGGCAATCACAGATTTGGTTTGAGTATTATTAAAATGAACCCATTAATAGCTGTTCTTGTGAGTGAAGAAACTTTTATTTTAGTCATTTTTTGTACCTGTTTAATTCAGTGACTAAACCTATCACTACACACCATCATAAATACATGCTATATGATCAATTGTTTGTAGGTTTGCTGCAACAGCAGTAATAATATCAGATGCGGGTGTTTTATTACCAATCTAAACATTGATTGGGATGTAAATTTAATCTCTACTGTATTACTTGCATCTTGCTTTTATATTTCCCTTGCAAAACATGAACATCATGTTTACTATGAATACATGCTTAGCATTTAGGGATTTTAAATTGGTACTTCTTGCAAGTCTTTTTACTGAATCTTTGATACCATCCCGATTGCATTATTTCCAAAAGTATCTTTGTGGTAGTTTTGAAAATTAAATCATTGACAAATGTAGTACAATCTCCATAATATATGTGGTAGAATCTAAACTTTATAAAGTTTGGTTTTAACTTAATGAAAATGTTGCTAAAAATTTTAATAATACTAGAACATTGCATTATATCAAGATTACTGCACTGCATTAAGATCTAAATGAATGGATTTTTGCTAAATACTTTATATATACTTTATTTGCTATTTAAAACCCAAACCTTGGAAGCAATTAGTAAGACTTGAAAGATGCATCATATGTAAAACTCTGCAAAATTTCAAGTGCCAGTAACTTTTAAAATTCCAAGAACTTCTGACCTGATAATTAATAGAAACTTAAATTGTTAATCTTTGAATGTATTTGTTTGGTGACATTTCAAGTTTTTTTTAGATGCTTTAATATGGAATGAATGTTCTAACTTTCTGAAACTCAGTTCTATATTGGAAACATTAAAAGATGTTCAAAATAAGAAGTTTAAAATAAATGACACTAATATTTGTACAAACTATTTCATAACTATATTCTAATTAACAAAGATGATCAAAGTTTCAACTTATGTATGACCAATGAATTTTAAGGTTTGGAATAGCTAAAGTTTAAGTTTAAATTATCTAAAGCTGTTTTTAAAGTCTTTTTTTGTTATTCACTTTTGAAATATTGTTTTTCTGTTTGCTTAGAGATCCTAATCCTATCAAGAGGACAGCAACAAGTATATCATGGTATCCTGAAGATGCACATAAGCTTGCAGTTTCATATTCAATATTAGAATTTCAAAAATTAACTGCAGATATGTGCTTAGATTCATATGTGTGGGATATAGGTTTGTTTGTTCAAATCCAAAAAATTTTTCTTTCCACTTGTTGTAATTGAAAAAATCTTTATTGATGCTGTAAGTGAAACTATTTTTTTTTATTCAGAAAATCCTAACAAGCCAGAATTTACACTGAAGCCCATCTCACCTCTTGTTTGCTTAGAATATAATCCAAAAGATCCACATATTATTATAGGTGGATGCTATAATGGACAGCTTGGTCAGAATATGATTTATGTTTTTTTTTATTTGTTCTATATGTTTTTTAAGTCATTCTTTTTTTTTATTCTTTTTTTTTTTTATTATTATTTTTTCATCACTCTTGTTTCATCTCTTAGGTTATTGGGACACTCGTAAAGGTTCCTCTCCTGTTGAAATGACCCCTATTTCACGTAGTCACCAGGATCCAATCTTTGATGTGAAGTTTGTGCAATCAAAAACTGGTATGCTTGTTTTATAATGCCTCCACTCTTGGAAATACCCCAATTTTAAAGTGAAGTGATTTTTAAAACCAAAAATCAATTCTTCCACAAAATGATATTTGTTCAATAAAATACTTTGTATTGTGTGGTTCAGTTTAAAGAATAAAGTTACAGTATAGTGCTGAGTTCATCATAAAGCATTTTTTGTATTTTTATGGAACTAGGAACTTTGTTTTAACATTTTTGCAGACTTGAAACTTTCCTTTATTTAGGAAGTGAATGCTTTAGTACTAGTACTGATGGATATGTATATTGGTGGGATATACGGAAATTATCTGAACCTGCTGAGTTTCTTTATTTAAATAAAAGTTCCAAAGAAAATAAAGCATTGGGTGGTCTTGTCTTAGATTATGAGCCAACTATGCCAACCAAGTTTATGGTAGGAACAGAACAAGGTGCTGCTCTTCTATGTAATAGAAAGGCTAAAAATCCTGGTGATAATATAGTAGCTTCTTATAATCAGCACTTTGGACCTATCTATGCTTTGCAAGTAAGTCTGCAAGAGTTGATTTTTTTTTAAAAAAAAAGCTTACTAATTTTGATAAACTATCAAATAGAATATTTTTATAGCAGTTTACAAATAATTAAACAAGCAATTTACATAAAGCATTTGCTTACTATTAAAAAGTCACAGATATTTATTAAACAAATGCTAACACATTTCTCATAATTAAAGTTCTGCAATCAGCTTTTAAAAGAAAACAGAAAATATCATCAAATATTTACTTGCAGTTTAAATTGTTAAATGCAATAATAGTTGTATTCTATCTGATTTAAACATTACTTGATGCTAGATAATATTTGAAACACGAATATTTTTTAACAATCAAACTAACAAAGTTTTACAATCAAACGTTTTAACAATCAAACTAACAAAGATAAAGTATGGTCAATGTTTAAAAGCCCAATCTTCAAATAGCTCCTATGTTTCAACCATGAAAATGTTTTTATTTTTTTGAATTACTGAGTTCTACTATTCTCTTTTGTTAAACCCTAACTGGTTTTGTAACCATGTGGAGATAATCAAGATCTGAAGTCAACAATCAAACAACATAAAGATGAATGTAAAAAAAAGGAAGTTTAACAAGTATTGAAAAATCATGCTAGAAAAATTAAGTAGTTGAAGAATACAGGTCTACAACAATCCATGTTAACTGGCAAACAGCTAAAGATGATCAAGTATCATTTAATTCACAAAATAGTGATGCCAATCTACTTACTCATTTTACTAATTTGATAAAATATGGTCACATTTAATTAAACTATCATACAAAAACTTTCTCATAGTTTAAATAAAATCTTGTTTAAAACGAGTCATTTCTTGTTTTAGCGCAACCCATTCTTTCCAAAATACTTTTTAACTGCAGGGGACTGGACAGCAAGGGTGAGTTGTTGTTTTTTTTTAATTTACTTACTTGTTAATGATTGTGTATATGAAATTTATATTTTTATTTACATTAAAAGCTCTTTATGCAGTTTATTTTACTGATTCTACACTTCCTAGATTTGGTCAGAAGAGATTCGTGAGTCCTCAATCATGTGGACTAAGTATGTCTCCTTTCAATTATAACTTTTGTTTAGTATTCTTTTTAATTTTTTTTTTTTTTTTCAATTATTCTTTGATAATTTTTAAGGTGATTTAAGAGCTAAAAATTTTTGCTGTATGTATTGATACCTTAGCATACAATCTTTCTAATTACAAATTTTGCATAGTTGTAAATTTCTGAGTTTTTTTCTTAGAGACACATTTTTTCCTTTTATTTATTTTTACTTAAATAAGTAGTTAAAGTAATTAAGTATATTACTTGTCTCCATAGCAAGTATTGGAAGAAAAATATGTGTTTCTACCTAAAACTGAGAAATCTGCAGCTGTGTAAAAAGTGTAATTAGTGAATTTAAATGCTAATATATCAATAGAATAACTGTAAATAATGATTGTTTTGGTTATGATAATCTTTCAAAATGTAATCCTAAAATATTTAAATTGTTTTTTAATATTTTAAAACTAGTTATAAATTTATAAATATTGTAAAAAAGGTTTACCTAAAGTCAATACCAACTTGAAGAAAGTAAAATAAAATTTAGGGGACATAATTTTTTATTACAATTTTTACTTTATGTGTAGAGAAACAATAAAACAAAATTTTTTTAATGTTTGTAAAGTGTAAAAATTTTTTTGCATAAAATGTATTTTTTGCATAAAAATGTCTTTATCATGTAAAATATCTTTTTTGCATAAAAATGTCTCTTGCATAAAAATATATTTTTTGCATAAAATATCTTAAGGCAGCATATGTCAAGTTTAACTGATGCATGTTGGAGTCCTGCTCGACCTGCTGTGTTTTTGACAACTAAGATGGATGGATGTTTAGATGTTTGGGATTTTCTTTTTAAGCAGACTGATCCAACCCTTAGTATTCAGGTGCTTTTAACTTACTGTTATTTTAAATTTCATGAATTTTGTTTATTTATTTTTCTAAGAATTACTTTTTAAAGGTTTGTGATGAGGCATTGTATTCCATTCGTGTTCAAGATCAAGGAAGTTTAGTAGCAGTCGGATCTCATGAAGGAACAACTACTTTGTTAGAACTTTCTGAAAGTCTTTTTACCCTATTACGACATGAAAAAACTGCTATGGGCGCGGTGCGTATAAAGTCATTTTTATGCACTTGATCTTTTAAAAGTCATAGCTTTATTTGAGTTAACATACTTATTACTGGAGTATCCTCTAGAATATCGTAAAGCTATTGAAAACGCATAAGGTAATGCTAGCAACCCGGGAATAGATTAGGATAACTGGATTAGGATAATGGGATGATTAAAATAAAGGTTATTCATTTTAAATAACATATTATTCAATATACTTTCTACTTTGTTTTTTAGATGTTTGAACGAGAAACAAAACGTGAAAAGATTCTGGAGGCACGTCACAGAGAGATGAGATTGAAAGAGCGATCGCGTTCGCAACAAGAAAAGTATTTATCTTCTAATGTTTCAATTTGCATTACAAACCTTTTTTTAGGTCTTTCTTATAATAACTAAAAAATGACTTCTTAAATTTCTTTTTTGATCACTTACCAGGGAACCACATTTTTTAAACACGTTGTATTAAAATTATTCAAAACTTGCAAACGTAGAATGCAGAATGGTCAATTGTCATACTGTTAGAATATTAAAAGCATTTTTTATTTTTTATTTTTAGAATGATATAATTTTTTGTGTAACTTTTTAACGAAGTGTACGAGCCTCATTCAAATCTCTTATAAATAGGCTTTCATCAGTACCATCTCTGTCCCTCGTTACTTTTTCATTCCAAAGGATTTAGTCAAATTTTATCATATTTTCTTTCTATTCTTTTTTTGTTACGGTTAATTTCGCACCTTATTTGTTTTTTAGCTTCACATCCACTTCTTAGTTAACTTTTAATGAACAATATAAAATGCATAATAATTTAAATAGGTCTTACTATAAGTGGTTAAGCTAATAAAAAGTTTGTTGATTGTATCAGAAACATTTTGAATAATTTATATATCAAAAAATGTTGCAGCACAATTTATAATCAACAAAATTTAAACTATTGTTTATCGATAATATTTTTAAATAACTTTTTTTATCAGAGAGCGCGAAGAGAGTACTGAAAACAATGATACCGAAGATCTGATACTTCGCATGGAGCGAGATTATTTTGCATCTATCAACGCGGACATGAAGGAACGTGAAACTAAGAATGCCCACATTTATCAAGGATTTGAAGAAGCCTTGCGTGCAATAAACGAAGGTCGTCTTCCCGGTGTCGAGGAAACGAAATTGGGTGACACGTTCTCCTCGTGAGGTAAATTTAAAAATTAATAAGTCAAAATATACAAAAAGTGAAAATTTCATTTACAGTTTTTACTACTTTGCTTCAATTCTACTTTGCTTCAATTCTACTTTGTATTCGATTTTGAGCTTTCGATTGAAGTTCTTGATTCAATTTTATGATCAGTTTAATCATCATTTTATTCTCAGATTCAACATCTGAGGATTCTTTGTTAACGTTAAAAAGTTCGTTCGTGTCGAATAAATTTTTTTCCGTCATCGAACGCATTGTTCTCCATAACGTTTTGAGACTATCTTCGACAGCACCCAGGTGCGATTTTAAGGCGTCATCGTAGCGCGAGTTACAGAAGCACTCTAGCAGAAAATGGAGAGCGTTCATAATTTCATGGGTTTTTGCTTCAATGATTTGTTGCTCAGCCATTTTTTCTTTTGTCTCTTCTGTCATTTTGTTAAGTTGTTGGTTACAACTATGCAGTTCTTCCTTTTGATACAAGCATTTATCAAAATCTTTCTTCAGTTCTACATTCTTTGATAGAATACTCTGATACTTTTTACTTTTGCTGACATTGTTGATATCATTTAAGTCATGGGTTAAGTTCGCCACATTTTTGGTTGTCTCAAAAATCATTGCGTTTGCTTCGCGGATTTCTTCATTCGTTGTGAACAGTTTTGTTTTTTCTTCGTTAATATCATTTTGTAAACCTTAAATTTTAAACAAACTTAATGAACAAAATTATTGCGTTTGATGCATCGCAGCATAAAGGAAATGAAAAAATCGTTGCATTTGAGTGCATCACAGCATTAAGGAAATGAAAAGAGTTAACTATAAAAAGCACATCAAGTTTTCCGTTCCTCATCCACCCAATCGATTAAGGTAGCTAAGAATGAAAGAATAAAAATGGTTGCTGCTTTGAGACTTCAAGACGTATCTTTAGGTGGCGAATCAAGGATTAAATTATTCTTACACATTGGTTAGGTTGTTATGATTTTCCCCGATTGTTGTTACATTTTCATATAAAAAAAAAGATATAATTTACTTCTAAAAAATGTTTGTAAAGGTTACCTAACAACTTCTTATCCAGGTATTCTTCAAGAATGTCGGCTTTAGCTGATGAATCCCTTTTTTCTAATTCGTATTTCGTCATGAGCTCGATGATTTCACTTTCCGATTTAATTTCTTTAATCAACCTCTCTCTTTTTTTTGCAAGAGCGTCTCTATTTACTCGATTTTTCTTTTTACTCAATAGCTCCAATTGTTCTTTGACTCGTTCATTTCTGAAAAAAATTGCATTGAAGGAACAGAAAATTAAGTTGAGCTTCTTCCTGTTGCTTTTCTCTAAATTGCTAATCTCTCTAAACAATTTGTATAAAATCAGAGAATAATCTTTTAGTTCTTCGGCTGATATTTGGTGTTGATTAAGTTTTTGTTCTTCGTAAGGATCTAGTATTCTTTTTAGCGATTTTTTATCTTCATCAAATTTTTGCTTTGAAAGTGTTAAGCTCTCCTCTAGTAATTTTATGCTTTGCTGAAACGCTTTCGGCATAATCATGTCTTTTTGTATTGATTCACTAAGTTTATTTGAAATCAAACTCTTTGGTTGATTCGATGTAGAGATTCTCTGATAATTTTCTATGCTGCTCGATTTTGAAGAGTTCATTGTAATCAGTGATGTTTTTTTGTTGTTTCGTTTGCTTTTTTTCGCAGGTTTAATTTTTCAACGTTTTGTTTTTCTTTAATGTCCAGGCTTTAGAATGGTTTCCTTATATCGTGTCTTCTTTTTTAAAGTGTTTTTATTTTTATTTCTTGGTTCTGTTTATTTTAATTTAGCTGAAGAACTTCATTTATGAAAAATATATCTGATTATTTATGAAAAATATATCTGTGATTATTTATGAAAAATATATTTGTGATTATTTATTAAAAATATATCTGTGATTATTTATGAAAAATATATCTGTGATTATTTATGAAAAATATATCTGTGATTATTTATGAAAAATATATCTGTGATTATTTATGAAAAATATATCTGTGATTATTTATGAAAAATATATCTGTGATTATTTATGAAAAATATATCTGTGATTATTTATGAAAAATATATCTGTGATTATTTATTAAAAATATATCTGTGATTATTTATGAAAAATATATCTGTGATTATTTATTAAAAATATATCTGTGATTATTTATGAAAAATATATCTGTGATTATTTATGAAAAATATATCTGTGATTATTTATGAAAAATATATCTGTGATTATTTATGAAAAATATATCTGTGATTATTTATGAAATAACACAAGTTGTGCATCTGTTTTCAGTCTTTTTGTAAAATTGTTTATGAACGTTTTAAAAATTTAAAAATATTTATGAACGTGTTAAAAGTTTCCACTCTTAAACCTTTAGGTTTACTTGATCGCATATTGGAAATGTTTGGGTTGTCAGCATCGTCGATCATCTCGTTGAATTTTTTATTTTATTTTAATTTCTTTGAATTTTTAAAGTTTATATTATTGCTATACATTGTTAATATATTTTTGTGAGTGTTCAAACTTATTTCTTACATCATATATATATTTTTTATAAATACTGTTAAAAGTAGGGTTTATAAGTACTTTGTAAATACAACAGTTATATAATTTCTTTTATTTAAAAAAAAAAACATTATTAAGAGAAGAAAATTTTTTTTAAAAAAATCAACAAAAAAAAGTACTGAAGTCGGAGAAAACTTTTCGGTGGAAACCTTTCGGTGGAAACCTTTCGGTGGAAACCTTTCGGTAGAAACTTTTCGGTGGAAACTTTTCGGTGGAAACCTTTCGGTGGAAACCTTTCGGTAGAAACTTTTAGGTGGAAACTTTTCGGTGGAAACCTTTCGGTAGAAACTTTTAGGTGGAAACTTTTCGGTGGAAACTTTTCGGTAGAAATTTTTCTGCGAATTTCGTTTATTTAAACGAAAGTTTATCGAAACTTACAAAATATGCGAAAATCTTGCGTGAAAGTTTTTCCTGCTAAAATATTTTAAATCAGCACTAAAACTCTCGATAGAAATACAAATCGTCCCAAACTTAAAACATCAAAATTAAGATGTTTTAACTAACTCGAGCTAATTTCCAATTCATTTCGAGCTCAACTCTGGAATCGATTTTGGTCAATTCAATCAAGAAAAAAATAAAGCCAATCTTCAATCTTGTGGCCCTGATTTTACCTTTGGAAGTCTTGTAAAAATATTAAGAATCCCATTATGTTGCCATTTCTTTAATATGTAAGCATATTGTTAACGTGTAAGATAAAGCCATAAAAATTTAGATAAACAGAATATACTTTAAAAGAAATTAAATTTAGCAAAGAAATAGATTCACAATCCAAGGAAACAATAAAGTTAGATAATCACAACAATACTTCTTGCACTTCCAAACTGCAACAATGTCGATGGAAATCCTCATACACACACAAAAAAAAAAATCTCCTATAAAGCTTAGAAAAATTCAGTATTTTAATAATTTTAACTCAAAGTGAGTTTAATAAGAAAAGAATGACAAAATCTAGGTATATCACTATTTTGTTGAGACATTTCACAAACGTAGATTTTTTTTTGATGTAATTTGAAATCTGTCGATGATATTTGATCTAGTTAAATATAAAACAAGCAAAAAGTTGAAAAGGGTTTTTAAGAACCATACCCTGGGGGGATTCGATGGATCGTTTCGAACACCACAAAGTAATACCCATACCCCTGTATTTAGTTTTTCAGAAATGTTTGTGATAGATTTATTAATTTTTTTTTTTTCAAGTTTTAAAAAATGTTTTCTTAACCTTGAAATTTACAGACGGACATCTAATTTTCATTACTTTCTATTTACATTTTTATTGAAATAAAAACAAAGTAAAGCAACCTTTAACAATTAACAATTAGTAAAAGCAAGCAGTTGCTAATTGTTAACAGTTGCATAATATCTCCTCACACGCGTTGGCATACGAACTAAAAGCACGTTTGTGGCCATTATATTGACATTTGATTGATATGACTGATATATCATGCCAATGTTATTAATCCATATCAGAAGTTTTTATTTGAAGCATTCATTTAAAATGTCTAAACATGTAAAAGAAGATAGTGATTTTGTTAAAAAATTTTGCATTTTCTGTTTCAGGAAAGACAAGGATTTAAGACCAATAAATAATGCTAAAACCACTTATTTAAATCTAAATAAAAAGAAAAATGACTACTCAAACGTTATCAAAACTATATTCTGGAAAGATTATTCAGCGGATAACCCTGACCTTCCTACCATGCTTTGCTCAAAATGTAGAAAAATGTTTGCAGGGATTGATCATTACTTCACTATGCTGCCGTTTTATGAAGATAATTGTAACAATATTGATGTTTAATTTACTTTAGTTAAAATTCAGTTACGGTATTTTAGTTATTATAATTGCTATACATATGCTTTAAGTTTAGACCTGAATACCAGAGTTTTATCAGAGGGAGAAAATGTGAATGCTTTTTTTTTGTGAAAATGGGCGCAAATCAAAAATGGAAAAAGTATTTGCTCCTATAGTTGAATGTGTGTCGAAAAAACTTGTTTATCAAGGCGCTGAAGATGTTTTAAATAAACCTGCAGAAAGACTAATTTGTCAAGATTGCTATGCCCAAGTGGGGCACGGAGTTCCACATCCCTGTACGAAATTAGAAAGTCAAAAGAATTTGACAGCCCTTTTGTAAAATCAATATCCCCAACAACGCAAGGAAAAGTTCTGTCCAGTTCTATCAAAGATTTCAGCACAACTGACTCAGGGAAGACCTTAGCTTTGAAAACTTTTGGTCCGAAGCAACTCACTGTCTCTTTCGGAAAGACTGATGTTAAGAAACCTTTCTTTTCTTTAGATAAATTGAACAAACTTTAATTTAAACTACATTCCAGCTAAGTTTTTGTTGTTTAAAAATACTTTTAAAATTAATTTCGTTATGAGTTTAAAGCCAATTTTTGTAATAACTTCATTATGATTTCTAAGTAATCGCAAGATGATTGAAGCTGCACAGTTTCTGAGAAATGAGGCAGGACGGAAAGGTGTGGAATCTGGTTTCAATATTAAACTGATTGAGAGTAACGAAATCTTTGGAAAATTTTAAAAGAGATTGAAAAAATTTATTTGAAAACAAGGAGTGTGGGTTACAGTTTGTTAATCAATATCTGTCTAAGATAATCATCTGCAGAGAGTCCTACCGCGGACAGCATCGTTTGGGAGGCAATGCTTGCAATAAATTGCTTAAAAACATAGACAGCTTTGAACTGTTTTTCAGGAGTCTAGTCTTGGAGTTTCCGCTGCCAAATTAATTAAGGTACTTAGAGATTTTGAAAAAATAAGCCATGGTTGTTTTGGAAAATCATTAAGCTCCACATATGTTAAAGATCTCGAGGAGTTGTCTACGAGCTATAGAAATCTAAGGGCCACAATTCCTTTGAAGGTACACATAGTTGAGCAACATATTATCGAATTCATCAACATGAAAGGTGGTGTCTTTTGTATGAAAAATAACTTTTAAATTTGATAAAAAATAATTTATAATCTTAGTAATTAAATACTCTATTTCAACAGTTGAATCGTAAAATTTGCATTAATTATGACAAACATTTATTAAATAAACATGCATATCTTTTGTACTTCTTACATTCTATAGACTTAGGTTACTGGACCAAACAAGCTCTCGAATCCATTCATCAAGATTTCAATCAGTTTTGGTGAATGAGAAAAGTTAGAAAGCATAGCCCAAACTATATAGAGGGCGCTAAAAAACGCGGTTGTTGCTTACAACTACAAGCACTTTTAAAGAAGCATTCTTTTTGCGGGAATCTAGTTTGTAAAAAGTAAAATATTAAACTTCCTATGAACAAACCTTTAGTGTGATTTTGAAGTGTAAAATATTAATCATAATCTAGCCATAAAGACCATTCCTTTTCTTTTTGACTGTAATAAATAATTCGTTTAAAAGTTAAGACCATTTTAAGTTTTTTCAGGGGGGTAATTTTAAGCTTTGGATGGTTATAAATCTTAAACGAAAAGAGATTTTTTGATGAAATTTGAAATCTGTCAATGAATTTTGATCTAGTTTATGATAGAACAAAAAAAAAAAAGGTTTTTACGATAAAAGGAGATGTAGTTTTAGGAAGGGGGCAGTTAAGGGTTGGCGCAGGGTTGGTTTTGCTCCAATTACCCTAATTTTTTGCAAGTCATCCTCATTCGACACCAGTATCAACATACTAGAAATTTAAGTATGCCCCATGGCTCTTAGTTGCCTAATCTTGTTGCCAAATCTTGAACAACAAAGTTCCTGGGCACTCCCCTGAAATATGTGATTTCTCCCCCACTAAAAAAAGTTGTCGTTTACATTTTTTGAATGAGGAAATGTTTTCTAATAATAATAAAAAAAAAAAATTTCTGGGGACGTGTTGTACTTTTTTTTTGCCGTTGAGCATAATAAAAAACCTAACTCTTTTCAAAGGAAATTATTTTCAACAACTTTGCTTGAGGCTTTTATGAAAACATAAAGCATCGAGCAAATTACATTTTAAAACATAATTATTGTATAACAATTATCTCGCTTTCCAAATATTTCATCTAGGATAAAATCAAAACCCACCTGTAAAAACATCTAAAGCCAACCCTTTAGAAACAGGAACAAAATGTTTTTAATGTTACAAATAAGTAATACTACATCTGATGCAATTAAGAACATCTTTGACAGCATTAATCCATGGTGATACACATTTGATCTCTTCTTAAACAATTAAGTTGAAGATGTGTGCGGAACATCTGAAATGAAAAATGCGCTCTTTAAAAGTGGGTTTTTTTCAAGCTCATGTTTTCCAGTGTTTTTTACAACTTCATTTGTAATTTAAAGTTTAAAACTTTAATTGCTAAAAAATACAGCACCTGACGAATAATACGACTTCCGTGTTTTTCGCCTGCTTTCGATTTCGCTAAGAATAGTAATAATAAAATTATCTAGTTGATTTGAAATTAATTTAATGATGATAAGGCACCAGACTAACGACTCCGGATTTGGTTTTGATTTTTGTTAATATTTGAGTAAACCGTGTTCGGTTTTAATGCATTCAGACAATCTATAACAGTCCAGTATTCAAAAGCCGACTTGCTTGTTTATTCGATAAAATCAAAAAAATAGACATCCAATTGCTGATTTTTTTTTCGAGATTAAAAAGAGAAAAAAAGCTCGGAATATTGAAATTTCCTTGAGAACTTTTCTTTCAACAATGGCACTGGGGCGAGCAATCATTTTCAAGAAAAATTGAAGTCTGTTCTTAATGTCGATTGAAGTCTGTTCTTAATGTCGATTGAACCTGATTTTCTTCTCAACACATATTAATGATATTAAGTATTTTCAAGAAAAAAAAAACAACATGAAAACGTCAAATGTAAGAATGTTAACCGTTTTATTTCATTTAAAACTTAGTGAAAAATAGAGGGCCGCCAATTTGAGTCTAAGGCCCCCATGGCCTTAAGACGACCGTGGTATTAAAATTAAAATTTGAAAAAATCATTTGTCTAGGAATTGTCGATTTTGTTTGAAATTCACTGAAATTTTCTCAATATTACCTTACATTTAGGTTGCGTAAACTGCACTGGTAGGTTTTGGACAAATCAAAGTTAACGAACTGTTTCACACACAAAAAATTCCGCTTTAAATGATCTAAATATATTTCAAGGTTAGAAATAAAATATTTTACAATTTTTATTTCACCTACGCCATTTCACGCTGCTTCACAATATTAATAAACTAACCCCCAATTTTTTAAAATATTTCTCGGACTTAAGTAAAACGAAAAGGTCCTCTGGAAATAATTTCGTAACTATGATTTATTTACATATTAACTTGACAATAAATAAAAATTTATCAGGATAAAAATCTTATATATCAAATAAAAGAAATAAAATTAAATACTTATTTCATAAAAATTAAATTGAAATAAAAACTATTTTTAAAAACTGGCTTAAAGCAATAAAAAATTTTAAAAAAACTCCATAAAACTATAACTAAAAAGAAATCGGAGATATATGTTTATATGCTACAAGGGAAGAAATGAGCACGTACAGTAACCACAAGGCTATCATAAGGATGCCCGAAAAATACTTTAATACCTTATTGCCACCTAATTCTCCTTGACCAAATACCTTTAAATACCTCCGCAAAACTAGCAATAGAATACAAAACAAAGCGCAGACGGTATACGTCACCACACTAGTGGCTAAAGTGCCGGCAGGAGTAACAAAGCCGCCTGGGGTTTTCTAAATACAAAATAAAAATCTAAATTTAGAAATTAATTTGAAATAAAAGCTTTGTTTTCTTTTAAACAAAAGTAAAAGAGCAAAAATGAAAAAAAAAAAAAAAGCTTCAAACAAAATGCTTTAACCAAAAAGCTTTTTTAAGTTCAAAACGTGTCTCTAGACCTTTATAGCATGAAACACTGCCGCCATAACCCAAGGAATCCCCAAACCTAAGAAGACATTAACACCATTGCTACCGGTAATATTCACAACGGATGCATCAGCATACTTTTCAAATTGAGCCGCAGTTCGACTTGCAAATAAGTCAGGAAGACTTGTGCCCATAGCAACAAATGTAATTGCTGTAACCTCTTTTTGTAGACCGACTAGACAACCAAATAATGTTGCAAGATCTCCAATAATAGCAGTTAAAATGCCGATTAACATAAGAACAATAAAAAAAGACAACCAGCCACCGTACCATTTGCATGGAGGAACAAATGCAAATAGAACCTAAATATTCAGTTTAATAAAAGTTACTTTTTTAAACATCAGTAGAACTATGAAGAAAATTAAAAAAAAGACTGATCCACGTTAAAAATATTAGTCACTCCCTCCCTCAACCACCTTACTTTCCAAAAGAAAGTCACGAAGTGCATCACATAATCAAGCACTGATGCATTCGAAATATCGCCACCATTGACATTCATTGCTTCGGTGAATTGTTGACCCCATGATTCAGCTCCCAATTGAAACTTATCCAAATTCAAATGTGCCAAATTGACTACGCGATCGAACATGCGCTTATACTCTATCAAGAAAATAATATGTAAAAATCAACATGCATTCCAGTAAGGTAATGGGAACATTAAGAAGCTGTAATTCTATTAGAATGCTCAAATTTGTGAAATAATGTTACTGAACTTTAAAATTGAAATCAGGAGTTTGTTCAAAAAAAACCTATGTAATTTAAATTTTAACCGTTATTTTAATTTATCACATAGATTTTACACAGAATCGTTAAATGCAAAAAATTTTAATAGACAAAAACAGCATAATAAATTTAACTTTTTGTCACACAAAAAGCAATAACTTTTTTTTTTTAAAAAACATTGTAAATTGAACTGAAGCTGAAGCAAAATAGAACTTATTAACTTAAACAAAACTATCATTTATAATATTTTTATCACATTAGTTAATAGTTGATGAAATTAATAAACTCTAAGTTTTGAAATAGCTGTCAAGAAGATAGGAAGTTTTCTGAAAAGAATTAAAGACATAATTTTACATTTAGAAAAATAATACTGGAAAAAAAATTGCCATCAAATACATAAAAACTTTCTACAACTTAAAATTCTTGTTGAATTCCATTCTGACTAATATCATTTGTCAATGTATAGTGAAAGGCTGATAGTAAAAGTAAGCTTTGAAATAGTTTTTTTCCGACTAATTTTCTAATTTAGTTAGTTTTAATAGAATAACTTAATAGTTTTGTTATCAATAAAAAACAAACTACCAATCTCAAAATTCAAGAAAAGCAGATAAATAAAGAAGCTATTGTGAGATAAAAGAAAATGTGCTTCCTGATCAAAAAATTGCATAAAAATTTCAGAAATAAAGACACTTGAAATGACTACTTATTTAAAATAGTTACCATCATCACTGACTATAGTGACCACAGTTCTTTTTAATCTACCAAACTTGGCACCAGGTGGCTTGATTTCCATAAACTCAATCATGAAAGTTTCATCTTTTTCAAACATATGATCATTTATTATTTCAATGGTAATGGCTTTACATGTTTCGCCATGGTCAAACACTAGTAAACCCTGAGGTTGTAATTACACTCAACTTAGTTAATGAAATAATATAAAAATTCTAAACACAAATATCCAAAAAAATTATATAAAAAATCAACTTACAAAAAAGAGAAACTTATAGAAATTTGCAGCAAAAATTCTTTAAGAAAAAACTTACTTCACCCCCAATAAAATCTTTCCCATGAATAGCGCTTTGGTCTTTAGTTTTCCAGAGGACTTCCAATTTGCCATCTGCTCCATTTACACGCTCCACCCCTATCTCAGCTTTCCCGCAACTTTCTTTCACAATATGGCTAGCCTTCTCAAAAGAAACTGTTCCAGGTTCTTAAAAAGCATTTTTAAAACTAATTTAAAACAGAACGAAAACTTTCACGTAAATAAATAATATTAAACATACAGTATGCTAAAAAGTGCAACCAAGTAAAAATAAGATTCTAAAATTCCCATTTATTTGGGGTGAATTACCACTGACCATCATCATTAATGATAGTAACTTCAGTTATGGAGTGGTGACCAATAAGAACTTTCTCCTCATGTCCAGAAACAGGATAAAGCTTCACGAAAAAGGTTTCATCTGGTTCCCATTCATTGTCATCTATTATTGCAATTTCTATGTACTTATGAGTTTCTTTAGCTTGGAATATCAAGACATCTTTTTTAGAAATATAATCTGAACCTGCCTCTGCAGTGCCATCAAAAGTTTCATAACTAAGTGAGAAAATCAAAAAGATCAAAGTATCAGCATAACTAAAAAATCATCCAAATGGTACTTTTGGATGCTTATTGAAACTACAAAAGATGCAGATACTTAAAGATTTATTACTTGATTAAAAGACAATCAAGATAAAAGAATTTCAATATAAATAGTTTTTAATTCAAATGAGCTAATAAAACAAAAGAATTTCAATATAAATAATTTTTTAATTCAAATGAGCTAATACAAGTAAGTTAAACAATACCTATTTTTTAAGGTCTGAAAATATAAATTTCTAACAGTATCAAACGAATTGATACTAAAATTTGAATAAAATAAAGATTGCCCAGCTAATAACAAAAAGAAAAAATGTAATTTAAAAAAAAGAGATATGATTTTAACAGAGTTAACTTGATTAAGAAAATTTTATTTACTTTTTATTACTTTCTTTTTATGAACATTTTTACATTACTTTCCCATTTTCTTTCTACTTAAACGAACATCAGTTTGTTTAAGAAATATTCTCTGTTTAATTTTCTCTAATGTAAAATTTAATCCTATGAAATAGTGATGAAAATCCATGCTGTTAAATATTTAATTTCTTTTTTTCAACCTTTTGATTGGTTGATTGAACTTTTGATTGCTCCTAATTATTTAAGTACCCCAAGTAAATAGTCGAAAATTTCAAAGTACTTATTTTCAACTTCTTTTTCATGTTAAAGCTCAACTGCGAAAATTTTCTGGTTGATTATTAATATTTATCTTCACTAAAAATTTGACATATCATCCAGGGCTGTTTAGCTGAAGTCAGAGCCATGGAAATGGAGTTGGAAGTTTTTTGGAAGCTTCTGGAATTGGAGTTAGAATAAGTAAAAATGTTTGGTACATTTTTCCAACTCCATGCTATATTGTCATACCTAGTGAGCATTTTTATTAATTCATTAAAACACTTTTCAATCGAATTGAACACAAATTTTTCAGCTTATCCTATCAGCTTGACAGCAACTAGCCTGCTGTATAATGTGGCAGAAAACTTTTAATAATTTATCTTTCCCTTAATCTTCCATAGTTATTCATAACTAATGAAAGAAAAATAATTTTTTGATCTTAACAACTGAGATGATTAGCAAAAATATGAAAATACTTTATTGACTTATTTATTTAGTGAGTGTGATTTATCATTTTTTATATTACCAAAGGTTAATACTAGTGTCAAAATAAAACAATAAAATAGGTAGCTAGTAGCTCCTATTACTAGACTATTCGTCTAGTAATAGGAGCTACTAGCTACCTATTTTATTGCCACTAACACTCAGAAATTTTCTCCTATAATTCTTATATGACAGCAAACATATAAAGTAATGCAAGGGTGAGCCAATATTTTTTGGACTCACTGTGTATATGTATATGTATACGCATATGTATGTATGTATGTATGTATGTATGTATGTATGTATGTATGTATGTATGTATGTATGTATGTATGTATGTATGTATGTATGTATGTATGTATGTATGTATGTATGTATGTATGTATGTATGTATGTATGTATGTATTAGGGTGGGTTGAATTTTTTAATCTTTCCTGTACATGAACAAAAAGTTGTCTTAGCATCAGTACAGTATGAAAATAATATTTAAAGATTTTTTATGAAACGTTTAGGGGTCCCAACTTTTGATTAAAGTCTTACCTTATTTGATGTATTTTAACCATTTCCTTGGTACAATCTAAATACGTACCAACTATAAATCATTGACTAAAATGCATTGGCAAATGGTTTAGCACCTAACTACAAGTGCTAAAAAAGAAATGGAATAAATTTTATAACGTTATTTACATGTGACGTCATCAACATTAGCAACAAACCATGTGCTGGATTTTTTAGAAACTAGCAAAATATCTAATATACTATTTTGTAATTTTATTTTCTTCTTTGCAATAATATATCTACAGTAAAATTCAAGTAGGCTAATATAGATGTATACTACAGTAGGCTATAGTTTAGACTGTAGAAAGACCACTTCATTTAACATGTAGGCCTATTTATGAAAGGGCTAAACATATTATAGTCTGTATAAATTTTGAAATGTTTATTGACTAAATTCTTATGAAAAATTGTTTTAACAGCTTTTATTTATTGTAAACATAACTTTATGTAGTTTTTTTATTATTTTAGACAAATTATATTAAATATGGATAGTATGTGTACACGAAGTGCAACTAAACATCAATTGTTTGGACAGTTAGTTGATCTTCCTGAAAATCAAATCCCATCATATGAAGGCGTTCTATTATAATCAGAAAACAGTATTAGAAATTAACTTGTAAGAAAGATATTCAATTTTGATGAGGATGAGCGTAACACGTCTGAAAGTAATTATATATCAGAGGAAGAGACACTATCAGTGCAGAACAGAAACAAGTACAAGGAATTATGTAAAGCAGTTGGCGATGCAAAATTAGCAACAGAGATACATGTCTTATTGTTAATGCTGTTTTAAAAGACCTCAGTATGCTGTCTTCAGCAAGAATTCTTAATCCTTCAAAGCTACGCCGACAAAGGAATTTCTGGAGAGATACTCTGGTTGAAGAACATATGCAAAGCAATAAGGAATTGTGCTGTATAGGCTTTGATGGAAAACAAGATGTTACATTAGTTGAGAGTTTTGGTTGTAGAAGAAGTAAAAAAGAAGAACACTATAGTATTGTCTCGTATCCAGGAAACATATACATCGATCATGTAGTTCCTGAAAGTACTAAAGCTGCTGATATAACAAAGGAGTTAATGTCAGTTATTATAGAGACAAACTCCGTAGAAAGCATTCAAGGTGTTGTGTGTGATGGCACAAATAATAATACAGGTAAAAGCAACGGAATCATAAGAAAATTGGAGGAGAACTTAGGTAGACCATTACAGTGGTTGGTATGCCTTTTACACTGTAACGAGCTGCCATTTAGAAGGCTTTTTGGCAGGCGTGGATTTTGCTCGAACTACAGGACCTTTCACATCGACAGGTACAATTAGCTCAGCTCTAGAATATGATCTGAATGAATTGCCTGTCATTAATTATTTGCCAATTACTGGTAAGGTGACTGATTGTGATGAAGCTGTCAAGAAGGATCTTAGCACAGACCAACTGTACTTTTTGAAAGCATGTCTAGCAGTACAGCGTGGACGTCAGGCTTCTACAGATATTGATTTCCTCGAAAAGAGTTTACCTGGAAATATAAGTCATGCTCGGTGGTTGACGAAAGCCAACAGGATTTTGCGTCTCTACATGTCTAGAGTGGCATCTGAACCTCTCAGAAGAGTAATGCATTTCATTTTGAACTTTTACGGACCCTCTTGGTTCAAAATCAAATCAAATTCTTCTTGCCAAAATGGTGCTAACAACTTCTTTTACTTAGTTCAGCTGTTTCAGGAACTTGATGCATTAGATCAGGCTGTGGTTCGTCCTATTCTCGAAAATAACTGCTACTTTGCAAATGCTGAAAACATTCTGTTAGCTGCAGTTAGTGATAGTGATATGGAAATTCTTCGTTTTTCAGTAGAACAAATAATAAGAGCAAGAGAGAAGCAGACTAATAGTAACATAGCGGTTCGCGTCTTTGATAAGAAGGATATAACATTAAATCTGGCTGCGACATCGTTCATTAACATGATTGACTGGGACCAGAGTAATGTTACGTCTCCTCCGATGCTATCACACCTTTCAAATGATCAACTTACTTACACACGTCCAATACTACTGCCCGATGTTCGATGTCATTCACAGGCAGTAGAGAGAACAATTAAAGACGTTAGCGCTGCGAGCTGTAAAGTTTATGGGAGAAAGTCCCGTCATGGCATGGTGTTACAGAGTAAGAAATCCAGATTAGAGATACCAAAAATAGACACCAAGAAAGATTTTATTAACAGTTAGGTTAAACAATTTGTATTGTTGCTGTTTAACATTGATTCGTTACAGTTTACATTCTTTTTAATTTGTAATACATTGCAATACATTACACTAACATTAGGTATTTATGTAGTCTTTCTAGTCAGAGTTGGGACCTGTAGACACTGTCCATAAAAAAAAAGGGAGGTTTTTTCAAACGAGTACATCAAAAAGCAACTTTTTAGACATGTACAGGATCTCCAACTTAATATTTTTTACATTTCGACTCACCTTAGTATGTATGTATGTATGTATGTATGTATGTATGTATGTATGTATGTATGTATGTATGTATGTATGTATGTATGTATGTATGTATGTATGTATGTATGTATGTATGTATGTATGTATGTATGTATGTATGTATGTATGTATGTATGTATGTATGTATGTATGTATATATATATATTGCCACAGAATGGTTAGATTATTAAATATCTCATAAATATTTAAAAGATAAAAAATGACAATGACATGTGCAAACTTTTATTAAGCAATATATACCATGTATTCTTACATAAGGCGGAGTCCGAGCTGGGGTTGGGTCAGAGTCAGATGTGCAGAAAAGGGTGGAGTTGAAGTTGATTTTTTTTGCTAGTCAACTCCACAGCTCTGATGCAATCAATAAATTTTTTAATAAGAATCTATATTTTTATCTTCATTTTCTAAAAAGTTCTGAATATCAAATGCTTTTATCGGAATTAACTTAACAGGGTGAACTTTATCATTTTGTATAAAAATATGACCTGTAAAGCTCAGAGTTTCAAATAAGAAAACTGTGAATGTAACCAAAGCTTTGTTTGAACAATATTGAAAAAAAAATTAATTCAATTTCATATAAGCATTTCTTTTACCCAACATGTGCCTGAATTTCAATATTTCCTGATCTTTCAACAGCAAGTTGTAAAGTCTTGCAATTTTCCATGACTGACACAGCAGACGCATTAAACTCAATATGAGCCTTCTCATTTGCAGTTAAGTTAGGTGCTAGATAAATTTAAAAAATACACCAATATAGTTAATGTATTAGTCTTATTAGCAAACATTAGTATTGGCACATCTATTTACTTTCTTAAGTGGAATTTAACTTACAAATTAGAACCTATTAATATTTAAAAAATATATATTTAGAAGCTTTAAATGAAAATATGACAAAAATAATCTATGAAGTCCATTTTCTTAGTTCATAAATTTACCTTAGAATACTTTATATACTAGATACTATAATATAATATTAATACTGTTGTATAACAAAAATGTAAACTTTTTAGGGATTTATCAATCATATTCAAAATGAAACTTACCTAGCATGTCCCCTGCCAAAGCAGAAACATTTTCTTTAGAACCAGTCAGCATCTTAATTTTAAAAAACCTCTATCTATATGTTTGTATATAGAGTTTAAAACATACCCACACACCTTCCACACACACACCTTCCACACACCCACCTGCCCTCACACCCACCCTCACACACACACACACCCACCCTCACACACACACAAACACATACACTAGTATACAAAAATATGAACAACTTGTTCAGAAATAATAAATTTATCAGTAATTTTCTATTTTTACAGTGAGTCAGTAAAAATTGTATATTCCCTTCTATTAACACTTCAAAACAATCATATATATTTAGACATCTGTTGATATCATATATATTTAGATATCTGTTGAATTTGTATCAAAATTGACATTTTTAATGGCAAAATTCACAATGTGGCAGTTTAAATAGAGACATACTTTTTGTGAGGTATACATATAGTTAGTAGGTTACAAAAAACATTAAAATGTCTTTTATATACAAAGGCAAAGAAAACTGTAAATTTATTCTTCATATAAAAAAGTTAATTTTTCATTTTTTTTTAATATAATTTTTGTTTGTTTGTTTTTTCAAGGTCACATGATCTTACACACTTACCAAAAAGTTATAAACATTTTAAAAGTAAAAAATACACATGTTGTATAACTTTGGAATTTAAAATTGGTATTTAAGTATTATAGTGTATTTTAAAAGTAAAAAATACACATGTTTTGTATAACTTTGGAATTTAAAATTGGTATTTAAGTATTATAGTGTATTTTAAAAGTAAAAAATACACATGTTTTGTATAACTTTGGAATTTAAAATTGGTATTTAAGTCTTACAGTGTATTTTAAAAGTAAAAAAATACACACGTATAACTTTGGGATTTAAAATTGGTATTTAAGTATTACAGTGTATATGCAGAATTTAGTTTAGATTTTGATACTAATAATGGATGTTAAAAAAAACTGTTGCATATTAGAAAGCAAGAAATTACCATTTTTAGTGAAAAAATTACTTTTTGTTACCTTACTATTATTAATTTTTTTTTTTTAAAAATCTAAATCAAATACACTTAAAACCTTTTAGGTTTGAACTTAAAAAACTCACTTGTAGAATTTCAACTCCTTCGCATATTATGTGAAAACTAGCACTAATATTTTGAAAAAATACAACCACACATACTAAAATTATTTATTAAAAACAGTTAACAAATTTGACCAGTTTTCCTCCATTTCCATGGTTATCTAATTGTTTATTTGAGATTCCTATCGTGCAACAATTCTTTCAAAAAAAGACATTTGAGGAATTCAAAGAGATTCATTTGAGAGGAAAAGTCAAATATAACTTTTATTTTAGCTTAGAAAATTTGTAAGGTATATCTGCAGGTCAATGAAACTGTTTATACTAACTATTTTTTATTTTTCTAAAGCTGAAGAAGTATGCTAAATAATTCAATAGTTCTTTTTTAATTTTAGGTGGATATGTTATTACATTATTATTTGCAACAAAACTTGAAAATCAAAACATAGTTTTTGTATCAGGGTGGTTTTTATGCTGAAACTGCTATAATAATGAAAGAGGAGAAAAAAGAACCCAAAGTGAACAAATATAAACCTATATTGATGAAAATTGAACCGGAACTACTACTATAAAGTTCTTACCATTAAAATCTTATTCTTGAAATATTACACAATTGTTAAATCATTTTACATTTCAAAATAATCAGAAGGGGGAGAACAACATGGTATATTGATGAAAATTGAACTGGAACTACTACTATAAAGTTCTTACCATTAAAATCTTATTCTTGAAATATTACACAATTATTAAATCACTTTACATTTCAAAATAATCGGAAAGGGGGGGGGGGAACAACATGGTATTTTTGGTCTTCTTGATTTAAAGAGATAAAAAATTAATTACCATGAAAACTTTGCATTTGCTACTTTCTTCAAGAAAGTGGCAAGTACAGTTGAACAATTGTTTTCATCTTTTATCATGCAATCTGAACAAATAGTTTGCATCTTTTAAAAATAAACATCCCATTTTAATTAGACTAAAATGGTAAGTAACTATTGGAGCAAGTGGAAATTTCTGTGTTAAAAATCTTACAAGGACATATGGCCAATAAAATTATGCAAATATTAAGAGAACTTGCAGAACTATAAATTTATTGTGCAAAATGAAATTCAGGGATGTGATTGAAATAAAACTCAGTGAACCATTCATTTAATAGTTAACTACTAAAAATTAAAAATTAAATGGCTATTTTGAGAACAGTGCATTATGTTATATTAGATGATGTTAAGCACTATACTAATTTTCTTAATAGTTTGCAAAACAATTGTATGTCATATATAACAAACAGGTCATGAAATAAAAAAAGATGGAATGCTATTCTAATGGTTATGTTAGCCAGTTTTACAAAGCATATATACTTTTATCATGATTGTGTTGCCCTGCTTTGTAAAACCAGGCAACACAACCATCATAAAAGTATATATACATAAAAGTGATATTTCGGCATTGCTACTAACTAGTTCTTTTTAGTAATAGATTTATCTTCAAAACATTAATGACTATTTGACTATCAATTTTTAAGGCAAAAGGTAGAAGGAATTAAATAGAGGGAAAAAAAATTCACTCATACAAATTGAAAGATTTCTTTTTATTCACGTAGCATCTAGTTTTACTAAATCTTAGAAACAAAAGTAACAATCTAAACCTAAATTCTTACACTATAAGCTACCCTAACTATTGCTTAATGAAGTTGTATAGAATCTTAACAGGTTTTTATTACAAAATATATTTTGCTTGAAGTTATATTGTAAGAAAAAGCTGTGAAATTTTTTTAGATTTTAAAATCCTCAATAAGTACATTACCCCTTGTAGCTTTTCATTGATTTTTGGAACAGGTTTTCTTGAGCCTCCGATATTTCTTAATGCAGAAACTCTATAATATCCATAGTTTCGATTTTTGCTGGCATCAATTTTCATGGCAATCAACTTTGCAGCTTCATCTTCAGTTATCATTGGATTTGCAGTAATTTCCTATTTAAAAAAAGAATATGTATGAATAATAAGCATTACAAACTACTTAACTTTTTTATAAATGAAACAATGAAATTCAGAAAGGCATCCTTTATAGAAACTAAATACCTTCATGTACTCAATCAAATCTGGATGGTGCTTTTTTAAAATTTGTTCATTCAATAAGTCCAAATTTCCTACGTAATTTCAATAAAAAGATTACAATCAACATAATAGAGTAAATTAAATCTAACAGAATTAAATAAATGTAATAAGAAACTTTTTAAAAAATCATTAATGTATTTAAATGATAACAAAGAAAATAAAAGATTACCTAACTCAATTTCTTGTTTTCGCCTTTTAGAGAGTAACATGTTTGAGCAAAGATCTTTATCAGCTATGTATGCAGAAATAACCAACACAGGAAAAAACAAAAATGTGAGTGCTGCCTCCCATATTTCCACTTCATTTGGGGATGATACACTCAGGATTATGAACAACCAAATATAGGCAAATATAGCAAAAAAAGCAGTTGTAAAAAAAACTCCTAAAGAATTAATACGCCTAACCTCACCATTACCTATTGCCATAATACATACTGCAGTAATAACAAGCAAGTTAAATGCAGCGCTCCCAACAATTGTTCCTGGACCCAATTCTCCAGCCCTGAAATTACTACCAACAATTTCAATTACAGATAACAAAATTTCTGGAGCAGAAGTACCAAGTGCCATGAGTGTCAAGTTAGCAACTGTGCCATTCCAAACTCTTATTTCAACTTCTTCATACCCAGACCCAGCAACGTTATCATCTTCATCTGTAGCAATACGTATTTTTTTGGTTTTACTTGTAATTATTTCAATGGCACACATAAAAAGATCAGCAGCTATTGCTACACCCATAAAGCACCAAAGTAGAGCAATAGTGTAAAAAAATATGCGTAGCTCAATAGACCATTCTGATTCGTTAGTAAAAGGAAGAAATAATGTTTTCTCTGAAATTTTGCTGCATTTATAATTTTGAGTTTGAGTGTTATTTGATGCCATTTCTCAAACCTGTAGGAAAGGAACAAATATAAATACACTATAAATATATATTTAAAAAAACATTCAAAGAGAAAATAAAACTTGAATACAAGAGTGTGTATTAAGTATTGTATTACTTAGTAACAAAAAGATTTTAGTCATTAAAATCACTAGATCTAAAAAAAATCAAATAAGCAATACTTAATAATTAACCAAAATTTTTGAGAATGTTATACTCAGCAGAGTGAAAAATAAAAATGTCTGATTCAACACAAAACATATTGGAATGAATCAATAACAGTTTGTACCATATGCTTATAGCATATTTTGTACTCATATAAAAAGAAATATCAATTCATCACTAAACAATTTTAAGCATCAATTATTTATAGTAATGAAAAACATCTTTGTTTAAAAGAAAACAGGTGCCATAAGTTCTTTTTGTTATATACATTTTTCTAAAGAGCTTTTTCAAATTAAAATATTGTTGAACCTTTTTTTTTTTCTCTTTCTGATACTCATAAATATTTTAAGCTTTAAAAATATTCTAAAACATATAAAACATACAATATAACATAATAACTATGATGTAATGCAACAATATACATTATATATACATAAATTTGTGTGTGTGTGTCTATATATATATATATATATATATATATATATATATATATATATATATATATATATATATATATATATATATATATATATATATATATACACACACACTCTGTGTGCTTGTGTGTGTTTTTAAAACTATTTACAATTCTAGTTATCATTTAATTGTATTTTTAGTTAAGTTACAATTGAGTTTATAAACAAAAATAACAACAGCAACAACAACAGCAACAACAGCAACAACAACAACAACATTAACGTTTTGTATACTGTATATAAAGATCTTACCTAGCTTTCCAGCTAGATTGACTAGCTAAGGGAGTTATTTTATATTTATGTACAACTCGTCTACAAAAATATGAAATATTTATAAAATAAAAAAGCTGTGAATATAATAACATCTGCAATAATAGTTAATATTTTCCGAGTTTTTAATCTTAAATTTTTAAATTACTCAGAAAATTGAAATATTTTGTTCCGTTTTCTTCAAACATTCAATTAAAGGATTGAAAACATTTTATTTAAAAATTTTAAGAAACAAAAATTAAATATTTACCATGCCACTTCTAGCCACTTATTTGTTTGTTTACATCGACCGCCTATTTTGATTTAAGGGCCACTTATTGACCATAAAGAGTATTGTAAGGCAATCGCCAAACGATAGCCTAATGTGGTATTCTTTAAAAAAATATTTGTTGAAAAGCGCAATTTCATTTTTCACTTTAAAGTTTTGAAATGGGTGAAGCGAAACAAATTTCTATAAAGATGGTCACCTTTATGAAAAATCATTGCAAATGCAAAGTGGAAATGTTTTTTTCTTTTTGAAAGATCTCTATTGCTTTTAAAAATATTTCTGCAAGGCACCATAAGCAAATTGTTTCTAAAATTATTTATGAATAAAGAAATGAGAACGAAAAAAATCTTGCAAAATTAGTGCTAATGTAAAAGAGCTCTTAAGAACTATTTTTATAAGAGATTAAGAAATATTTTAAAAAGAAATTATTTTAAGAAATATTTTTAAGAAATATTTTTAAAAGAGCTCTTAAGAACAAAATTCTTACAACTTTATATTATTTTAAAATGAGAAATCAACGCAAAAACAATTTTAAATACCAGATCTGTTTCTAGTAAGATATGGAGTGCTCTGCTCATCTCTTAACAATGTTTTATCTTTCCTCACCCTCCCCTCCTATCTCTAAAAAACCTTTTAAACAAATTAAGTCATCCTAAGCCCCCATCAAATTTACCATCTACAGGGTAGATAAGAGCCTAATCACTCTTCTCATGTAACATCTTAGATCCTGGATGAGAAATATTCAAAACCTACAATTTTAAAAAATGCGTGAAACAGTGCGCAACAAGAAGTAACAATTTATCCACTGACATCACAATCACATCATGCAAATATATCCTAATTCTGATTAAAACCAGTAGCAGAACAATTTTTAAAAACTCCTTGCATACTTTTTTTGAACAGACTGCTTCGCGATGAAATAAGTATTAATTATATGTTCTTTAGCATTTAGAAACTTTAAAGTAACAAAATGTAAAATTTGTTTTTAAAGCTTTAAAAAGTGATTCTAAAACTATTAATTTGGCGTTCCACTTTCAAACTTAAAAAGCTCTCTACATCACCTTAAGTTAGAAATATACCCTGGATAGGATCTTTGTTCTGCGGTATTACAACAAACCTTATGAACTGTGCTTAGCTTTTAAATTATTTCTTTAATATTCTTTTACATTCTTTGATATTCTATTGCGCTTCTTTTCATACTTTTATCAACGTTGACCAAAACTTCGTGACTTTGAAATGTATTTGAATTTCTTTTTTAACTTTTGCTAACACAAGGGTAACAACTCTTGCGAGAATATCTTTTATACATTTCAGATGAGATCTTAAAGCACCTGTGAAGAATTTCTCATTTTTTGAATCTTTCCACATGCAAAATATTTAAAATAATTTGGGATCTTTCTGTTTTTTGAAACGCAATTAACATTTTTAAATCAATAGTATAATAATTTTTAAAATTTATTTTATACATTTTAATACAAGAAAAAAATTGTAAACACTAAAAAATTGCTGCACTCGTGTTTCTTCAAGAAATCGATGCCCGTTAAAATGAACTGAAAAATATTCCTAAGATCATCTAAATTTGAATCTCAAACTTTGAATTCTAACGTAAATAACGCAAAATTCGCATATTTAAATATGGTAAACAGCATCAAAACCTCGTAAGCTCCAGATAAAAATAAAAAACTAAAATCGATAAAAAGCAGCGTTCTTAAATATTTATTTGCTGAAGTAACTGTATAACTGAGATGAATTTATGATTAGAAGTACCCTAAAATCTAGTTTTTCTTCATGTCGGACCGTGTTGTACTACTTCTATCGCAAAATACGTTTTTAAATTGTAAAAGATAAATGCTATTTTAAACCTTAATTCTCCTTTCTTTGCTCTCAATATTACAATATATTTCCCTGTCATAAATAGTCATATATCTTTTTCACTTATAGCTTAAATTTTACTGAGGTCATTGCCGTATGTTTAATCAGCTTCAGTTTACTAAACGTACATTTATCAGTCAGTCCAAGGTTGTACTATTTTCAACTCCGCTGCAGTTGAATCAAAATCTAATAACTTTAACATTGCTATAATTTTCTTTTCTAGTTACTTCCATGGGAAAATGCAGTTTATTTGATGAATAATTCTCATAAATACCTTAAAATTTGTATAAAATTAGTGAACGTAAAGTTATATAGAAAATGATGGGCAAATTTACCTTCTTTATCTTTGTCCTTTTTGACATTTTATACCAAAGCTTATCCACTCCGACATAATTTCATATAATTCAATTAAATTTGGTCACAAAGCATTCAAGGATATCCGGCCTGACCATTGAAATTTTATAATATTAAATATCAAACAGTTTATTTGCATATATCTAAAAGACTTCTTATTTTAACTACAATAATGCCATCATTTTTTGCTGCTCTAAACTGCGGAAATGTGGAAAATATTGTAAAGATATTTCCTTTTTTTACGTTTTTCTAAAGACGAAATAAGGCAAACTAGTATTAACATTTTACTTAAGTATTACATAAATTATATTTACAATTAAGTCTTAAATTTTAGTTCATTTAGACGTAATTGTGATTATTAATAAAATTTTTTCCTTTTTCCCTCTTTGTTTCATTAAAACTTGATGAAATAAATATTGTATCATTTGAAAATCCTTATTCTATTTAATTTTTAGATGTAAAAAGTGGCTCATCAACTGTTGTAGGAAAGATCTAGATTACAAAAATATTTTATTTTTAAACAAAACGTCTATTACAATCTGCAATTCCCACTATATCAACATAACAAATCCTCCTTCATTTTTTAGTTGTAAGAGGAAACCACAAGTAGAAAGACATGCAGTTCCAATTAAAATAACGTCATGTTTATTTACCTGTTAATTTAATTATTATTTCAGAAAACAAACTGCTTTTTAACAAAATCAATTCCAACAAGGATCAATGGTTGCATTTAACATCGCGTGTCAAATATTCTAGATTATGTAAAGAAGTTTAAAATTTTAAATCTAAACAAATAATTCGACAAAGCTGAGATGGATCTATAATACATATTTTAAAATTATCCAAGAAATACTTTCACCCATACAAGCTATTTTTCGATATAAGTCAATAAGTAAACCAGTCAATAAAGGAAAACGTTGGGGAATTTTCGACAAGATTTTGGCTTTTCACCTTCAGTTTAATTGTCCTCAAACCACTAATCTTTTACGAACAATATTCTGTTTACCAAGTCAAACTTGTATACCACTGCTCTGTTTCATGTATTTGCAGATCTTCAAACCGGGTTTTCTCCTCAGTTATTTTCTCTTTTAAAGCTTCGTGCTGAGGCAATGAAATCATACGATTTTAATGTCAGTCTTGTTATGGATGATATGTCATTAAAACACCATTTATTACATGATAGAAATTCTGACATAGTTTATGGAATGGAAAATGGAAAATTTTAAATCAGGCTCTTGTTTATATTTAGAAAGAAGTATTGTTCAGCTCTTTGTTATTTACAAGAATTATTTTATTTCATAAAATTTTTAGAAAGCGATCTGAATCCACGTAATAAGTCAAATGCAAAAGAAGCTGCACGTATTTTTCATAATTAATATACTATAATTTTTTTCAACACATTTCTTTGTAATTAAAATTATGTTAAAATCTTTTTTATGTTTTACGAATGTGTGTTATACAAAAAAAAAATTTTTTTAATGTGGAACATGCAACTTTTTTCCCCATTTTTTTATTTTTACTGAAATATTTTAAAGTTCATCTATAAAAAATTGAAATATCAAACAAAATTAATCTATAAAAAAACTATTAGTTGCTAAAAGGTCCGGCAAGACATCCCAGAAGGTAGTTTCGATCAATTAAGAGGAGTTTCGCTAAAGCTTGGTTTCCAATAGTTATTGGAATGTCGTACAATAGTTGCATAACAATTTTGTTTTATAATCGAAACATTTTCTAATGTAAGTTCCACAACCTAACGATGGTTTTACCACAAATTTTATGTTGTACAACTGTGGTTGTGAGTTTTAAAAAAATCTATTACTGCAACAGTTTTTTGTTTCTTGTGCAACTCGCATCGTTTATTTTTTTATTGGAAATCACATAATAACTGTTGTACAACAATAAAGTTTATAAAATATCGCCATATTTTACAAAGTATGGTGATGGTTCCATCTTGTGTGTTAAAAAAAAATCTCTATAACAGCTTTTATGAACGAAGTTCAAAAATTTCCTGTTTTTTTATGACAAGTTTGATAAAGAATTTAAAGACAAAAGGAAAAAGAAAAATGTATGTGAAGAAATCGGTCGTCTGTCAAACTTATCAGCTAATCAAGCGGAAGAAAAATATAAAAGCATTCGAAGTAGTTAAGGAATGTTGCTGAAATCAAAAAGAAATATCCCATCAGGTTCTGGAAGGAATTCAGTTCTACCTCAGTTTCTTTAGCACAATTGGCGAAATACTTTTAAAAAACATCGTGAAGCAACATCAAATATTTGTTCACCTTCTGAAACAACGAATTTGGAGGAAAACGTTGAGATGGTTTGTGAGCAAGTTGAAAATATTCATCATCATCTATTGAGCAATGAGCTTAATAATCATTTATCTAAAGATGTGACTGAAGAAAACAATCATATAAATTATTTTGTGCAAGTAAAGTCAAGTGGGTCGACAATTGATACTAATTGTAAAATTAAAAGAAAAAGAAAAAAATTAGATTCTGATGATTTACTTGACAAAACTTTAATGAAAACATTAGAAAGAATTAACTCCAGTATTGAAAATTCGACTGAAGAAGAACAGGGTGAAGATTATTTATTTATGAAATCATTAATTCCACAGCTAAAGCGATTAAACAACTATTTCAAAGCCTTGGTTAAAGTTCAAATACAATCATTTCTTCTCAAATTAGAGCTTCCAGATAAAGGTGAAACAATCTAGCCTCTCCGTTAAACCCATTAATGTGAGTAAATAATGTAAATATTAATTGTAGCCTAGCTTACTATTCTGATTAACCAACCGATGTGAAAAACTAGACATATTACATAAAATCATAGAGGGATAATATATCGTTGGGAGTTTTACCAGAGTTTCGGATTACCGGTTTTCGGTAAATTTTTATCCCATTACCGGTTATTACAGGTTTTAACCGATATTTTAATAAAACTTTATTATATTGAAAATATGTCTTGCCTGAATGATGATCTATTGCGAGTACCTTTGTGTTTCTTGTTTACAAAATTTTAAATTAAATGTGTGAAATAAGTTAAAGATCAATTTATCAAATCGTTAGTTAAGGAATAAATAATTACTAAATTTAAATCTTTTTTAGCATTTATATTTATTTGAAATATGAGTATTGTATATTTATTAACAATCTTCTATGTTAAAACGTTTTTGGCTGATTAATCTGTAATTCTATGACAAGGAAATGTGTTGACCAAAAAGTCCTCAATTTGGGATAACTTTACAAATTAAAATTAAGAATCTGCCATGTGTAATTTATGCAAAAAAGTTGTTAAATGTGGTGGTGGATCAACTTCTGAGCTCAGGGCTCATTTAAAATCTCAACATGACAATGAAAAGTATTGAAGAAAAAAGTACATTACTTGTAAAAGAGATGACAGAAAAAGAAACTATGGCATTAATGTATGCCAGGATGGCTTCAGGACTCATGCAATGGCTAACTCTCAATTCATTAGAAAATCATTCATTAACCTACACCTCAATCCACTAAAAGATCGCAAACCAATTTCAAAATATATTGGTGATTTCGTAGTGGAAATAAAAAAAGAAGTAACTCACAATTTATATGGAAAACACATTAGCTTGACTGCTAATGAAATCAAGCTGAGCCATAATCCTTTCCATCAACAGCTCCTACATATTGCAGAAAACTCCAATTCTGATTAAACTCTTTAATATTTTGTCATTCATTTATGTCATTTAGGACTCTTAGAAATATTTTTTTGCGAACTTCTCTTATAGCACAACAAATTTCTTCGATTATATTACAAACTGTAGCTCTACCAACTCGAAAATAAAATAACTGAGTTTGTTGCGATTCTCCTGTAGCCAGGTATCGAATTGCAATAATTAATCTTTGCGATGGACATATAGTCTCTCTACTGGGTCAATGCTTTTTCTTTTTAATTTTCTGATTAAAGACAAAAGTTGTTCAAATCTGTCAGGTGATATTCTTAAGTATTGATAAAAAAAAATTGCCTATCAAACAGCATCAGTTCTTGCACCAACAAACAAAACGCACCTTGCTTTTAAAGCTTTCTTTAAATAGTTCTCTTAGCCAAAACATATGCTTTCTTTTCTTTACGCTATTTTCGGCGTCTTAAAATTAAAAGTATAACAAAAAGTCGATAATTCAACGTAAACCGTTGTTTGTTTACAATGTTTTTTTTAAAGATTTTTGCGCCAATTTAATGCCATGGAAACACTGCGATTATCAAAGTTTCATATTATAGCTATCATCAGATGTTATCATATAACATCTAATGATCGCTATTGCGTGAAACTTTCAGTAATGTTATAGAAACCAAGCTAATTATTTAGTTTGTATAATTATAATAATATTATATTCTTTCTACTTATTAAACGCTGTATTGAGGTAAACAAGAAATAATATATATATATATATATATATATATATATATATATATATATATATATATATATATATATATATATATATATATATATATATATATATATATATATATATATATATATATATATTGGTGCTATTTTACTTTTACACCCCCCTATTTTTATTGCACATTATAAAAGATCGTCGTCCAAAACTAAGAAAACGTATAGAAACCAATACTTTTAGACCAACTTAATATACTCTAAGCTCAACCTGAAAAATTTAAAAACTCCTACGTAAACGTTAATATTCGCTATTTTTTCAACGCGATGACGAGTTTAAAAAGTGAAAGTAAATAATAAGAAATTAAACATGAATTTTACCGCTGTTTAAATTTTTAAATTTTAAACGGTTCATTCGAATGCTAATTATAGCTGAAATTATGATATAATTACCAAGTTAAAAAAAACCAGGTCAATAACTGTAACATTTTAGTTATTTTTTAAATTCGTCATCACGTTGAAAAAATGGCAAATTTTTGGGTTTTCGTATAAGTTCTTTATTTTTTCAGATTGAAATTAGAGTACGTTAAGTTGGTCTAAAAATATTGTTTATTATACATTTTCTTCGTTTTAAAGAACGATCTTTCATAATCTGTAAAATAATAGGGGGTGGGGGTGCGAAAGTAAAATAGCGCCTATATATCCATACGTATATCCATATAAATATATATATATATATATATATATATATATATATATATATATATATATATATATATATATATATATATATATATATATATATATCCATACGTATATCCATATAAATATATATATATATATATATATATATATATATATATATATATATATATATATATATATATATATATCCATATATATATATATATATATCCATATATATATCCATATACATATATGCATATATATATATATATATATATATATATATATATACTCGTTTTTTCACTTAAAAAGTAGTTTAGTATATACTATTTATGTGCAATATATAGGACAGAGGCATAAATTTAAAAACTTGCAAATCATGAATGCTGTTTCTTTCCCTTATGGTCTTCATATATAAAACCTTCATTTTCGAACGCAAATCTCTGAGAAGATGATATAAAATTTGTTCATTAAATGCAGATTAAAAAAACACTTTTCTCCAAGCTATATTCCATGTTTTCCTTGTGTACCAAAATAAACAAAAATTTCTCTATTTACGTAAGTATTATTAATATTACGGTAAACATGAGAAATAAGTAAGCAGACAAGTTTTCGCGTAATTTCAATATTCCGTAATTATGCACTTTTTTGCCTATATACTGAATATTGAACCGAACTAGTCGCGCAACACTAACAAACAAACGAACACTGCTCAAAACATTATAACATCATTGCATTTTTAGACAAAACTACAATCAGTATGGTCGCGGTGGGCATTCATCATACTTTCCGAGGCATTGTCCGAGACCACGGTAACCAGCTTTGGCGCAAAACACTAACCCGTATGGACATGGCATGCAGATCGCTCTCTTGTTGACACATGCCACGTAGCCAGATCGAGGCTCGCTGTCAATATCGTAGTTGCCGTCAGCACGATAGATGCAGTTATTTGTAACGTCGACACCTAAAGTTCAAAGTCCAGATTAAACGATGAGCTTCTTCGCCCAAAAACAAAAATAAAAGTTTACTGCGCTCTAGTCGAACACGCAACTATTTTAGGAAACAAAAGCGTGACATTCTCAGCTAAGCTTTGCTGAAACAAATTCTGAAGAAATCTCTTACCAAGACAGAGAACGCGTTTTGGTTGGTAGTCTGTTTTCTTGGGTTCGTAGTCGGTTTTCTTGGGTTCGTAGTCTGTTTTCTTGGGTTCGTAGTTGGTTTTCCCGTGTTCGTAATCAGTGTTCTGGTGTTCGTAGCCGTCTTCTTGATCTTGCACTACACGCACTGCGTTTGCTGTGACAGCCAGAACACAAGCTGCGATGAAAACTATCTTGGTTGCCATGGTTGTCAATCCGTTTGAAGGTTTTTTGAATTCGCTTGTGCTTTGCGTTTGAACTTGCTTGTGTTTGCGAAGCGCGTTTTTATAAGCGCTTTTCAACGTACAGTTGAGGAAATAACAACTGCACTAATTTGCGAGTAATATGCTACACGAGCGCTGAAAAGTAATAACGAACTAACAAATGCTTCGTTTGAGGAAACGCGCTTCGTTTCTGCGAAAAGTTTACGTCACCAAAACAGTTTGACACAAACGCATCCTCAAACGGCGCACAGAAGAAGCAAACAAAACAAAAGCAACGAAACCATACTTAAATCGGCCGATAGAAAAGCGAACAAGCGAATAATATGAATATGAATCCCTTAACTTTTATGAATTCCTTAACAAATTTCTAAAACGATATAATGGAATTTGTTTACAAAACACTGATTAGAAAAATACATATCTCCAAGGTTCATTCGTAACGCCATATCGAAGCGTGCAAGTTTCTCTGCTTCTTAAGATGAGCGTAGTTAGGTAGGTGACAGTGTACTAAACCCTAACACGCGTCTTGATGATTGAGTAAAAGAGTTTTGTAACACTCTGATAAACTGCAAAGTCAAAAAGTTATTTGAGCTTGAAGAGAGGAACTTAAAAAAAGTAATTTCGTTGTATTCAGTATCGAGGAGAAGTAATTTGTGAGGGAATTAAAAAGACAAATTTCAAAGACAAAATAATTGCAAAGTAAAAGCAAGTGAAATTGAACGACTTTTGCATTTTTTATAGCTGCAAAACACTAATTCTAATTGTTAAATTCAAAAATGCTAATTCTAATCGTTAAATTATTAGAATTAAACTCTTATTCAAACTGAACTCCTTTTAATATTTTAATCGGGAAGCAACATGCGCATGTATACGCATGTTGCATCCCGATCAAACTTTGGTAACTTTACGCATGTTGTAATGTGAACGCACTATTAAAAGAAACAAAACACTTCCTTTTTTGTTGATTGAACTTTCTTCAAAGCTAGATGCTTTAAGTTCATTTTACGAAACTTATTACTAAAGTAAAGAACAACTGATTGTTGCTGATTTATTTTTCGATTGCGACAGTTCTTCTTGTGTTTTTACTTATCACGGAGACTGAAAATAGCGCCTTTTGTAATAGAAGAATCAGAAATGCGAAATCGAGTCCTAGCTAAGCTGAAGTGATCAACAGTTCCCTAAGATGTTGCAAAAAATGTTGGAATCATTAACGTTAGATAGTTTAAAAGGAGTTCGGTTTGAATAAGAATTTAAATACTTTCTAAAAATTTAACGATTAGAATTAGCATTTTGCAGCTACTTTTTTTGAAGAATATAAAACAGTAAATAAGACAAAGACCGTGTCTTTTGGCGTTGTGAGTGCGTTAAAGTGCATCCGAAAAAGCAAGTAAAGTTATTCGCTTGTTTGTCTTTCTTTCGACCCATTTAGGTGTGTTTTCGTAGGACTTGTTTTGTTTGTTTATTGTGTGTGCCGTTTGAGAATGCGTTTGTGCGAAACTGTTTTTGTGACGTAAACTTTTCGCAGAAACGAAGCGCATTTCCTCAAACGAAGCACTTGTTAGTTCGTTATTACTTTGCAGCGCTCGTGTAGCACATTACTCGCAAATTAGTGCAGTTATTACTTCCTCAACTGTCCGTTGAAAAGCGCTTATAAAAACGCGTTTCGCAAACACAAGCAAGCTCAAACGCAAAGTATAAGCGAATTTAATAAAACCTTCAAACGGATTGACAACCATGGCAACCAAGATAGTTTTCATCGCAGCTTGTGTTCTGGCTGTCACAGCAAACGCAGTGCGTGTAGCGCAAGATCAAGAAGACGGCTACGAACACCAAAACACTGATTACGAACACGGGAAAGCCGACTACGAACCCAAGAACACCAACTACGAACCCAAGAAAACAGACTACCAACCAAAACGCGTTCTCTGTCTTGGTAAGAGATTTCTTCAGAATTTGTTTCAGCAAAGCTTAGCTGAGAATGTCACGCATTTGTTTCCTAAAATAGTTGCGTGTTCGACTAGAGCGCAGTAAACTTTTATTTTTGTTTTTGAGCAAAGAAGCTCACCGTTTAATCTGGACTTTGAACTTTAGGTGTCGACGTTACAAATGACTGCATCTATCGTGCTGACGGCAACTACGCTATTGACAGCGAGCCTCGATCTGGCTACGTGGCATGTGTCAACAAGAGAGCGATCTGCATGCCATGTCCATACGGGTTAGTGTTTTGCGCCAAAGCTGGTTACCGTAGTCTTGGACAATGCCTCGGAAAATACGATGAATGCCCACCTCGACCATACTGATTGTAGTTTTGTCTGAAATTGCAATGGTGTTACAATGTTTTGAGCAGTGTTCGTTTGTTTGTTAGTGTTGCGCGACTAGTTCGGTTCAATATTCAGTATATAGGCAAAAATGTGCGTAAAATTAAGCACTTTTTTACGCAATTTTTTTTACGCAATTTTTATAAGAAAATAACCAGCCCGTTTGCCGAGATCTCGGCGAAAAACAGTCAGATCTCGCTATCCAGGCTAGCTCGTTTATTCATATAAATATGAATAAACGAGCTTATATGAATAAACAAGCTTTATTCATATAAATATGAATAAACGAGCTTTATTCATATAAATATGAATAAACGTTTATTCATATAAAGATGAATAAACGAGCTATCCCGGATAGCGAGATCTCACCATGGACCTATTGGAGATGGACGTGCAACCTATTCTTTTACATCAAAGAGGGCGCAGAAATCAGCGAGACATAAGAGTTTTCGACAAACTCTAAATTTTCACTCGTCAACAAAAAAATTTCTTAAAATGGCTGTCCATAGTTTTAAAACAGAAACTCTGATCACGTGGTATTAGTTTAAAATTTTATAGCATTTGTGTAATGAGACTGTTCAGGATAAAGTAGCAACTTCACGCGTGGACAAATTACTAAACAAATTACACCAAGGTAAAGGAAATTAGTTGTCGGCACGAACAGATTTTCATCATTTTTCCAAGATAAACATTTGTAAATTTGGGAACTTTTTTCGTGTAAACAAAGCTCCGTCAATAATAAAATAGACCTGTAATAATAATTTTAAAATGAGTAAAAAAAGTATATCGAAATGTAAAAAAGCTTAAATAAAATTTTTTCTCAAGGTCTAGTTTCATTCAACTCATTGGTCCTTCATTCACCTAGACGATAATAATTCGTCTGACTTTTTTTTTCCGTGAACTTTGGGAAGTCAGACAAGAAAACTTTGCTTTTTGCGCTAATGCAATTTATCATCTACCAGAACAAATATGTTCCTGCGGCTTTTCTTTGATCTTAATGAAATATCGTAAAGTTTCGGGGGGTTAATTAAAGGTTGCGCCAAAATTTAGTTAATTAAATTATTAGTGCTATTCAGAAGCAATATGACAAACGAAAAGTCAAAAAGCAAAGCAAAATGTTTGAATTTAATAAATTAAACTTGAATTTAATCTGACTGAACTTGGCCACTACTTACGAGTAAGAAAAGAAAGAGATGAAATAATAATTATTTTTATAAATCTGCAATCAGAAAAAACATTAATTTGAAATTACAAAATACGGGTTTACAAAATATATTCGACGTATATTTAAATTAGGCAAAAAGGTTGATAATTGGTTGAAAATAGTTGATTTTTAATAATTGGTTTTTAAAAAGTTTATTACCCCGTCCTTAAACCAGCGAAAAGTAATTACATTTCGCCATTATTCATTTTTTTAAATAACCAAAGTTTTCTCGTCTGACTTTCCAAAATTTACGGGAAAAAAAACTCAGACGAATTATCGTCTATCATTCACCAGGCTTATATTTGTGTATTTTTTGAGTATTTTTTCCGATGTTTCGCCGTTTTTGCCTCGACTACTCTATAAACTCCATAATATATATTCCACTATGCATTATTTTTTAGTAGGTGTATTTTCTAATGGGATTTTTTATAATTCATTTGATAATGCAAAATCTTTTAAAATGTTATTCAAATTTACAAATATCTTGCAAAATGCGGCCAGATAGTTCATGTTTTCGTTTTTCAAATTTCATATATAACTTCATATGTCATAAAAGGCACGTAAGAACCCATTTGTTTTTATCAAATAAAAATTAGTTTATATATAGTTGGTATATCATTTTATGTTAAAATTAAATAATTAGTTATTCTTGCAGTTTGCCATAAATTGACTTTGCTAAATTCTTTAAAACTGTGACAAATTATTTTTTTCTTTATTGTATTTACATTCATTTCATGTATATTTATCCTTAACTGTATGTGTTTCTGTTGTTAAACATAAAAATAGAAAGTTCTATAATATTCGTGAACTATAAGTCTACAGCAATATAGTAGTTGGAGTAGTTCCCTGGACATGTAACCAAAATGCTCTAGGTAGCTACAAAACTAGTTGATATTTTGTATTATTTATCATATTAGTTATACATGTACTAAAGAAGTTAAGTAAATGATCTCAATTTCTATATTATCATCAACGTTATTTCTTAAAATATTAAGAATATCTAGCAATGTAAAATTAAGCTCAAAACCTGATTCTATTGCTGTTATCTTGAATAACTGAAAGGAAGTTGATGTGACTGGTTAGACGAGACCAAAAATTTTTGACGAAGCCGACAGACTTTAATATAATTTAATTTCTATTGTTTGAAACAAAAGAATTGTAACCATGCGCAACGAGCATGGTTTGCAAAAAAAACAATAGATTGCACGTCCATCTCTTATAGGTTCATGATCTCACTGTTTTTTGCTGAGATCTCGACAAATGGGCTGGTTATTTTGTTATAAAAAGTTGTACGCATGCGTATAAACTCTTAACTTTTTTAAATTTGAAAGTTTCCGCGTAAAATAAAAAATTTAATAATAAAACTGGCAACTTCCGTGTACTTAGAATTTTAGTAGTTTTTCTTTTATAATTTACCAAAGATCCAGTATCTTTTAAGTAATATAAAACAGTAGCTACTTTTTTATCTGCTGATAGAGCTCTAGAGTTAGGCGAAAAAGGGTCAGGAGATAAATAAGGGCTTAACTCTGAAACCAAATTCATGAAAAGAAAGCGTGAAAGGCTAAAATTTGTTTTCCATACATCAATGGAAGCTACACCAGTTATTATATTATGCTACCATAAATCAGTTCTGCCAGTTTTAAACAAGCAACTACGATTTTTTCTTTTAAGGTACCTCTCTCTTGCTTGTTTTATCATTTGAAGTGGTTGTGATAGTTTTCGTAAAAGAATAATATTTAAAAAGTTATCAAATTTAAATTTGTAAAGCTTACACAATACAATTAGGCTTTTAAGAAGCATTATTTGTGTTACAATACCAGTTAAGCATATTGTTAAAATGCAATGTGTTTTTTTTTTTTGCCGCTAGCCACCATCTTTAAAGTTATTATTTTACCGATAAAGAGGCCAGCCCTGCTAGAAAAAGCCAGGCTAACCTCGATATCATTTTCCTGGCTAGCTCGGCAAACGGGCTAGTCCTTGTCCATATAAACAGGCCCTAAATAGAACACTTGAATGATTTAACTTTTGCATACTTAATTATATAATAGTATTTAACATTTCTTGAAATTTTCATGTAAATACCATTCTTGGGTAATTTTTAATGGCTAAAAAAGCGTCAAATGTTACGACCGTCACTTGCGTGGATTGCCCTTATATACATACATATATATATATATATATATATATATATATATATATATATATATATATATATATATATATATATATATATATATATATATATATATATATATATAATATTACTTTTATTATATGAGTTTAAGACAGTTTTTATTGCTTTTTTTATTAAAAAATTAAGTGTAGCTTTTTTAATAAAAAAAGCAATAAAATCTGTCTTAAACTCATATAATAAAAGTAATATAAGACAATTTTGATTTAATGCTTTTGATATTAGTGTATATTACATATAATAAGATGAATTTAGGATTTATGAAGTATTTTTCAAGTTTTTGCTGTATTGGTACTTAATTGGCCACCATTTGCTTTTTATGGCTTCAAAACATCTAGATGACATACTATCTACAATCCTTTCATGCGCTGGGTTGTTGTATAACAACAAATTAAACTAAGCTTCCCAATTCAAATGGTTCATTCTAACCGATTGAAAACAATATTACTTTATAAAGGAGAGTTGAAAAAGGCTGTAGAAAAAGTCTACTTTAACATTTCATAGTACCACTGTTATTTTGTAGATGATTTTTTATGAGTTATGTTAGTTACGGAAAAATAATTGGTGCATGAAAGGGTTAATAAGTCATTAGGCAATGCTTTCCAACCAACAAGAAGAGTTTGGAACAGTTCATCTTCATTTGTTGCTCTACGATCTTTCAACTTTTTATCCAGCATAGACCATAGGTTTTCTATTGGATTTAAATCAGGCAACTGTGCTGGCCACGACATAACTGGTATTAATTTAGATTCTAGATATCTTTTATTCAACCGTGCTGTATGTTTGGGATTGTTATCCTGTTGAAAGACGTAGTCACCATTAGGAAAAAGTTCTTTTATACTTGGTCCAAGTTGATTAACTAAGATTTTGTGATACAAAATGCTGCTCCAATGTGCCTTTCACCCAGTAAAGTTTTCCGACTTTATGTGCACTAAAACAATCCCACACATTAACCTTTTTTGTTGTGTTTAATGGTTGCATGGCATGCTTGGGGGTTTGAATTTTCCCTAACTCATTTTCAACAGTGAGATCAACCATTGTAAAAAAAAGACGAAAGGAGACTCGTCGCTCCAAATAACTTTAGCCCATTGTTGACATATCCAACCTATGTGCTCAATGCACGACTTAATTCTTTTTTTGCAATTAATCTCACTAACAAATGTTTTTTTTTTTATTTGCTTTCCAGAAAAATATTCACCTGATGCTTTTATTTGACAAGATATTGTCCACTCTGAGATATTAGTAAGGTTCAAATCTAGTTTTATCTCACCACATGTGATTTTACGATCTTTTTTGATGAAGTTAAGAATGTAGCGATCTTCCTTTTTTTGAAGTTTTAGGTTTTCTCGCTGATCCAATAGACCTCTCTGCACCAGTTCGTTTACATTTTTTCACTAATCTGCTAATAGTGGAGCTTTGTCAATTAAAACGCATTCTAATTCTTCTAAGAGACTCTCCTCGGTCAGCAGCTTCAATAATTATTCCAATTTCTATATCTGTTAGTTTTTTTCTAAAATATTAAATGCGTCCATATTATTCCATATTTTTAAAGATTTTCGTTATATAATTATTAGTGCATATATATAACATTTCTCTTCTTTCCTGAATTTTTCACTGCCACATCCAAATATTTTTGTTTTGCTTGATTTATACTTAAAGTCAAGAAGAAGTGTTAGTGTGGCTATTTTTTTGCACCCCACTGTATATTTTTCCACATTTTTTAAAGTTTTTTATCAACTCAAAAGCTAGTCTTCGAAAAACTTTGAAACTATTTAGTGCAATAAATTAAGACTGCAAAAATTTGGCACAGGCTTTAAAATTTTTTCTTAAGAATATATGCCTCGGGGGAAATGTATGTGTTAAAAGTTGACGAAGAGTGAATGTAGCCATTTTGATAATTAATAAAAACTATCGCAAGGTAAAACTGAATCAAATAAAAACTTACCGCGCGTTATTGAACTACGAAATGAGGTCACAGAGGTCGCCTCAATTTTTTTGCATAGCAGTAACGTCAACTCGCAGTAGCCATATTTTATTCAAAAAAAACGAGGCGACCTCTGTGACCACAAATTAGGTATGTGTGCAAAATGTTTAAACTATTCAACTATTTTATTACTTTACATCATTGTAAAGAGCTTTAAATCAATATTACGATGGTGAAAATTTCATAAAAAACTAATGATTCTACTAAAAGTTATGCCTATTTAAGTGACAAAAATTCATTATAAGGAATGCTGAAGAAAACTGCAACCAACTTAAAAAATTAGCGTTCGGCTTACGGTGGTTTTATAATAGAACTTCATTGTTTATCTTTTTGCGCATTACTTTGCCTCGGTTATATTTTTATTCAACTAATAACAGAATATGGTTTTTTTGTGTGTGTTTGTGTGTAAATCATGTTTTGAATACTTTAAAAAATCACCAATATTTTAAATAAAGTTTCATTTTTCTAAAAAAACAATTTTTTAATGAATAAAAAAAGTCAAATATACAAAATGCTCATAATCGTGAACCCCCCCCCCCAACCTCTACAAAAGAAGAATAATTGGTACCTTTACTCACTGTTGTAAAAAATGACCAAAAACTACTTTGAGCTGACCCGAGAAAACTGCTTTGACAGGGTGAAACTACAATGTTTCCTGACTCCAAAAATGTAAAATTTGAAATCTAACTATTTCGTCCGAGAAAATAATTTCGATTTTTAGTTTTTAGTACTTTGCACAATAGGGCGAAATGACAGCTTTTCAAATTTTGCATTTTTACAGCATTCAAAAACTCTTCAAAATAAGCATTTATTACTCCAAAACATAACTGTCTAAAATTCACTTGAATAATAGTTTATTCTGACACAACTGATATAGTTTTTCATTAACAAGATGAAAATAATAAACACTTTCTTAAATAATTCTTTTAGTTATTCTAAGCCAAAACACAAAAACAACCTCTTGGTTCTAAACACATAAAGAGCAAATGGTACATAAAATAAATTCTTCTCAATATTTGATTCTTCACAAATGCTTGCTGTTGTAGTCCACAACACATGAAAGAAGCCTCTTTGCATACTCAGGATGATTGCGGTCTCTTTTGTATCTCTGCCAATGTGAGCTGAAATTATGATGCATTGATTCTGTTGCCTGCTCACTAAAGATCCCCAAGGGAGCTTTTTTGATCTCAATGAATTGCTTCACATGGAAGAAAACAGCATGAACTTTTGGAGTCACACTGATGTTCATGATTGCCAAATATGAGTCTCTGAAGCGATCAATTTTTTCAGAAAAGTCATCCTCCAGAACCATACCAAAACATGCTGTCACCACAGACTTAAACTTTCGAAGGGCATCAATGATTCCAAAGACTTGAAAAGCAGACTCAGTCTCTGCAATTCTTTGAAGGAGGTCAAGATTGCTGAGAAGCTTGTGACAGGCATTCCCTGCAAACTGCCCACCATGGTATGGTTCTTGTTGAATGTGGAGAGCTGAGGGCCACTTGACAACATTGGGCCAAACTTCTGTCATGGCTTTGTACATGTGATTGACCACACCAAGGAGAAGATGGAGTTCCAATGGTGGTATGAGCTCCAAGATGGGTTTGTTTTCAGAACCAGATAGCAAAGGCTCATGCACTACATTGCCAAAAGATCTTGCCTTTTTGATATCACCACCAGACTTAGCAAACTCTTGATAACAGGCAACAAGTGAGCCTAGTGTTCTCAAAGATCCTGATTGAGAAAGATGCTTTGATTCTGTGTTGCACCAAGAGCAAGGGTGAGTACTTGCATGGCTCTGAAGGCCACAAAGGATGTTGGCAAGTTTCATGTCGCATGAGACAACAAAGTTGACTTTGTCTAACTTGATTAAAGACAAGATCTGCCTCACATTTTCAAAGTTTTCTGGTTGTCCTTCTGATAAAGCCACAAGCATTTGACGCTTTACACTACTGTCTTTGGCAGTCCTCTGAGTTAAAAGTTTTTTCCGTGGTGGTGACCTTGAATCACAGTGAGAATCCAACTCCATGATGCCAAGAGAAACTTTCAGAAATCCTCCACCTCCATCAATTCCCAACTTGACAATATGATTCTGGAAAACTCTTCGAGAAAGCAGGACTTCATTCAAAAGCTCGGCAAGATCCTTGCAATGCACAACCACAAAGTCAGTGGAGTGACTCTCTGATAAAACTTGGATGCTGGTTTGAGTAAAAAACTCAGACAACTGTTTGCCAATGGCTTCAAACTTAGCTAGAAAACTAGTCTCCACAATCTTGGTGTCACTGACCCTGTTGATGGTTGATGCCAATTTCTTCATGCCAAGGTTGGACAGTCCTGTGTTTAGCTGAACTTGTACAAGATCTTCAGTTTTGATGCTGGGTTCAGGAAAAAGAGCTCTTGCACTTGAGCTTCCTAAAAATGAAATTATATTAACACTTTTTGTAATTTTAAGTTTTAAAATTAAAGGTATTCCCTCTGAACCTGCCATCTTTATATGTATATATAAAAGTATCACCTGTTTTAACTCTAAGTGGTGGGCCGCCTTTAGGATGCGATATTTTGGCAGTACCACCAGGTGTGGAAGGTTTAGTAGAGATTTGAGTAGCTATTTGCTCTGCAGCGAGTGGATCAGCTGTAGCTAGCTGCTTCAGATTCTCTCTAAAAGTGAATGGAGTGCACTGATGTGGCAGACCTCTTCCAACTAGACTCAACCAATCACCACATCTTTGAGGGGTACAATCTTCCACAGGTTTAGAATAGTCCACTGGGCTCTTCTCATTCAACTTCATGTCCAACTTGGCAAATAAGACAGTTGCAACCTTGATCTCTTGTTGGTGGTCTAACTTTTATAGATGAGAAAGGAAACAAAGGTGGCAGGTTAACATCTTTTCCTTCATCTTCTCTCCGAAGAATTGTTCGACATGAGTCACAAATGCCTCTTGGCACTCTGGTATCAGTCAAATCAAGACTTGTATGGTAATGCTTGAGGATCTTTTCAACAAGGAACTGTGTCAACTCTCGAGAGCACTTCTTCAGACACAAGACACAGACAGATTTCCGACAATCTTCATGATTTTTTGAAAAATTTGGCATTTTGAAATTTTTCTCACACAACTGATAAGTGAAACACTTTAAATAAACATGTTCACTGCCAATTCCCGGAATTTTTAGCTTGTTTACAATTTTGATGCAAAACTTAAAACAAACATGTTCACTGCCTATTCCCGGAGTTTTTAGCTTATTTACAATTTTGATGCAACAAAATGTTTATAATATAGTTCAACCATGAAATTGTAGGTAAAATTTTATCTTCTGAGTTAAAATAAATACAAATTATACTTGCTATATAGACTGTTATGTTTTAGAGTAATACATGCTAATTTTGGAGAGTTTTTGAATGCTGTAAAAATGCAAAATTTGAAAAGCTGTCATTTTGCCCTATTGTGCAAAGTACTAAAAACTAAAAATCAAAATTATTTTCTTGGACAAAATAGTTAGATTTCAATTTTTACATTTTTGGAGTCAGGAAACATTGTAGTTTCACCCTGTCAAAGCGGTTTTCTCGGGTCAGCTCAAAGTAGTTTTTGGTCATTTTTTACAACAGTGTTACTGCGTGCAAAAATAGAATATGAGTGTGTCATTATATCTTTATGAAATTTGGCAAGTACATAGAAAATAGATATATAAAATTGATTCAAAAGTTAGAAAAAAAACCCATCATCCCTTCAATGTCAATTCACTTTCAGAACAGGAATGAAGTTTTCGATGGCAATGAAATCACTAAAAAAGTTAGTAAGTGCAAAAAAAAAAATAAATTGCAGTAAACTTACAACACTCTACTTTTAAAATATTATCTAAGTCAATATAAAATTCTAAAAAAAAGACGAGAAAAATCCATCCTAACGACACCTACCTCGAGCACGCGGTGAAAAAATGGTGCCGTAAATCGCAAATACGCACGTACCTACACAAATCAATCAATGTTTAAAAAATCGAAAAATCAGCAAAAAAAATCCAAAACCTTTTTATTTCTATTTCTAGTTTTACATTCAAGTAAATAAATGGATATTTTAATTTCGTATAAAAATAATAAAGAAATATAACTCTCATCATACACTTTGAAAAGATTTTTACAAAAATGCGAGTTTTTTAAAATCTTAAAAAAACCCTTAAGATGTCAAAAGTTTAAAAAAACTAAAAATATTTTTTTTTTTATGGAGAATTAAAAAGTGAATGTAAAAAAAAAAAACTCAAACATTTTTAAATATGAAAAACCACTAAAAAATTTGTACAAAATCCTATTTCCGCTAATTGATGCAAAGTGCGCTGGTGCTTAACATTTTGGTAGAATTAAAAATATTTTTCATGATTTCTGAAGCTAGTTATGATATATAAAAGATATGGCAGTATAAAAATATCATTCGCAATAGTTTGTTTACAATAGTCAAGAATGCAAAGAATCTAGCATTAAAGTAGATTTCCACTTTCCTAAACTCTTAATTTCCAAAAAGTATTTTTTAACTTGAAATAATAACAAACTACTCTTCAAAACCAATATTAAAAGACAATGATCTACTTTCACGAGTTCATGTAGTAACAGCATGATAGATATCGATTTTTTCTTGCAGAAGCTTGAGTTTGAGTTCCTTTTGCTTGGCCATGTGCTTAAAATCCAATTCTATCAGATCATTCTGAAGACTGAGATTTCTACTCTTCTTAAGAATAAATTAGTCATTTGAAAAAACTGTGGGACTTTTTTTTATTTGATGATGTTGCTACATGTGGCTTCTTTTCAAGAAAACCGGATGTGCTTACTTGGGGAGTTACTACATAGTTGTCGGTCGTTGCTTTTCTTAAAATGCTAAACCAAAAGTTACTGCTAATATAATGTTATATTTGGCTAGTATAATGTTATATTTGTATTGGCCATCTGCCAGCGAATGGTGAAAAAATGAAAAAATCTGCCAGCGAACAAATTAAAACAGCGTTTGGTGAACAAATGAAAAAAAGTATCAATGATTTAATCAGACCTGTTTTAATGTTGCTGGCTTCATCAAAAGCAATACAGATGGAAGGAGCCTCAAAAACTTAATCACAAACCTCTAAAGTCGATGTTTTGGTTGAGGAAGCCTGTGTTCCAAAGCTAACAGCAACATCTGTGACATCCAGAGCAAAAACATCAATAGAGCCTCGGCCAACAATATCAAGAATAATCTCCTCTGCATTGGTGAAAGTAAAACCTTGGCTTCCAGTCTTCAGTGACTTAACATGTTGCTTTTTCACTGTTGCTCGCTTGAGATTGCTGATTCTTTTTAATGCTTTGTGATCAGTCACAAGTGCACCAAAGGCCAATAACTCTCTGGATGGATGGCCAATAACTCTCTGGATGAATAACTCTGTGGATGTTCTTGCAGATTTCATCACGTTTTTTACAATCGTGCAGGCTTGAGCTTTTTAAAGAGAGTACTTTTATTGGCATATGCAAGTTCAGTTAGTTTAATTTTCTGATAATGCGTTAACATTTTTATGGCTGCAAAAATGAAATAAAGGCCGTGGCTAAACTTCTTAATGGGATGTTTGATATTTATCTAATTCTAGGCCTCAAAAAAATTTTTAAATGCATTTTTATAGCAGAAAGATTAAGCTTAGTATGGCTTAATGTTATAGAACATTTTTCAGCTAAATAATTGGATTGTACTTGGAAAATTTAGAGTTGGGAAAATAGTTATCACATTATTTTTATGATTTCTATTAGTCCGATTGTGATTTCTTCATCACAAATAATAAATTTACAAATTGAAATGTACCTGTTATATTTTTACTAGGGTTCGGACTGTCTGCGCAGATCTGCGCAGACAGTATAATTTGTCTGCGCAGACGTCTGCGCAGACGTCGGCGCCGACAAAATTTACTGCTTTGCACACGATTTTTTGAAATCAACAAAAAAAGTTTTAAACTTAAAAAATGTTTTTAAGTGATATTTTAACTTTATTATAAATTCAGTGATTAGTAACAATAGGAGTTTTCAAAGATTCTTACAGTAATAAAAAAATGTAATGCTGGCGCCTATTCGGTGATTTCTTGACATTCAATTTCATTGAGAATTGCACCTTCTTCAAGAATGTAATCAGTCTTGTCATTTGTGTCCATCAGCACGCTATTGGTGTACAAGAATACCAGCTTTTCAACTCTCTCATTCGTAAGACGATTTCTTAGTCGCGAGTGAATAAATCGAAAGATAGACCAAGCTCTTTCTGCTGTAGCCGATGAGCAGATCATTTCGTTAACAGGCTTAGCAATTTCGTAAAGAGCAGGATATTTATCGCGACCGATAATGTTCCAATAATTTCGCGCGTTCATCTTGAATATTGTTTCCTTCCTTCTCTCAGGCAGCGCAGCCATTTCTCCCATAAAAGCAATCAATTCATCCTCAGCAGTGTCAGCAATTTCAGGTTTGATCTTTTTGGCGAATTCAACTGTAGCAGTGATAAAATCGGTTTTATCTTCATTCAAATATAAACCTTCTGCGGCATTTTTGGGCGTTAATATGAAAGCAATTCCAATACCTGGTGTAAAGAGAAAATCAAGGCGAGATTGCACTTTTTGTTGTATGTTTTCATCGTCCATATATAAATTGTACATTTGACCAAAGTAATCATACACGAGAGACAATAGAGCTTCATCACTTTCTAGCTTTCCGATCACGTTGGAAGGAAATTCAATGCTTTTGACAAGCTTAGAGAGACGGTCCCAAAATGGGTTAGATTTTATCAATGCCATAACATCAGCAGATGTATTCTTTGGTTGAATTTTCTTCAGCAATGTACTTTCTTCGTCTACCAACTTAATAAGAACGTTTTTTGATAGCTGGAGACTGCTCATTGATTTATAATAACTAAACCATCGTGTAGATACAGGCATGGACAATGAAAGAGAAGTATTTGCTGCAATTCGTCTTTCATCAAACTTTGCTTTCACGATGTGATGATTTTTCACATATTTGATGATTTTTTCTGCATCTTTGACTGTTTTTGTGGCCTCAGTTGTAGAAACTATGTCCTTCACAAGCAAGTTGACTCCATGAGCTCCGCATCCGCTAGCCGAGATGTGTGGATATTTCTCCTCAATGATCCTCCACGCTGATTTCATAACAGGAGCGTTGTCGCTTATGAAACTGGTAAATTTTTGTGAGCCAATCTTCTCAATAACTTGTAAGATTGCCGCGGCAATTGCAGATGAATTTTGAATGATTCCGAATGTATTTATCGAGGTGTAAAAAAAAGGCTTCTGATTGGGCGCTTTAATGCAAAAATTCACTATGTGATCGCCTCTTATGTTCGTCCAGCCGTCAGACATCAGTGTTAAGTTTGTTTCAGAATTCAAAATTTCATTTACAGAAGTAAAACATTTTGTATATTTTTTGTCGAGCAGAGATCCTGATAAGGCTTTAGCATTCGGGATGACAGATGCGTACGATGGATTGAGCGACTTAACGAAATCCTTAAAGGCCTCCGATTCGACTAAACGAAATGATATACCCGTACGGTAAAAGAAATTAGCAAGCTTCGTATCGATATCATTTTTGAGCTCTTCATTAATTGGTGGATGTACACGCTGCGTCGGTGAATCAGTCGTAGACGGAACTTGCTGAGAATCATTGATTAGATGTGACGATTCATAATTACGCTTTGAAAACAATCTTTTTTCCTCGACACTGGCGTTTGGACATGTTGATCTTTTATGCGCTGCAAGGCGTTCCTTCGACCATTGAACAGTTTTGTTGCATGCTAAACAAGTGCCAGAACGCTTCTCTCGATCAAGATTTGTCAAATAATTCGAAATTTTGATGGTTTCCATTTTAAATATTTTGAATGACGAAAATACAAGATTTCTTGATTCTAAATCACTTTAAGTTGTAGTAAGAAACACTTACAAAAGTTTATATCGATTGATTATACGTAGCTCGAACCAAGAAGAAACAGATAAGTAATGAAAAACTCGTAAAAAGTAGATAATTATACAAAAATAATTTCAGACATTTGATTCAGATAATTTAAATTTTTCTTTTCCATTAAAGTGTCTGCGCAGACGTCGGCGCCGACGTCTGCGCAGATAAGCGCATATTTTTGTCTGCGCAGATCTGCGCAGACACATTTTCCGAACCCTAATTTTTACGAATGATAAATTTAAGAGCTGGAATGTACCTGTTATATTTTTATTGATTCGAATGTTACAATTACTATCTTTACGATTAGTAGGTTTTCAGTATTAATTCTTGATACTATGTTTTATGAAAGATTAGGTTAGGTTTGTAATAATATGAGTAACTAATTCGTAAAAATATAAAAGGTACATTTCGATTCGTAAATTTATCATTCCAAATTTGTTTTGAATAATCAGTATTCGTTAAACTAAAATTCATGATTTTATCATTGATTCAAAAAGTTCCTGTTTTCAGTGGTAGATAATTTTCGATTTTTTATTAATAACGACTAAGCATTTCATTTGCTTCATTTGTTTCCATTTGTTCTTGTTCATAAGTTAAAGACTGAGATAAACAAGATTAAAAGAAGAACAAAATAAATATTCAATGACATTTGTTTGAGCTTGAATGAGATCGCAATAGAACAAAGTTAACTTGAACAAAATTACATTCAACCTTATAGTGTAAAAATTCTGAAAATGAACCAAAACGTAAGCATACTTCCCCCCCCCCCCCATTCCCTCCTTGAGGCAAAACTTTATAAATGATCAAGGTTGTTAAGAACCCTTAAACGATTAAGAATGTTTGTTTAGGATATTAACATAAGGTGTGTTCATAAAAACAAAATGGTCAAAAAAGGTAAATGCCATTTTACTTATGTTCAAAAGTAAAACTTTACTTTATCTCATTACAATAAAAATGATACTGAACAAGTTAGTCATCGACCGAAATTTGTTTGTCATCTTCGTAAGTAAAATTTAGTTTATATCAATAAAAGTTGAACATTATAAATCACTGAGTACACGAATTTACCTCTAAATGTAAGAAATGCAGACCCATTTTTTGGTACACAACGTAAGCGAGGAATATTATATATATATATATATATATATATATATATATATATATATATATATATATATATATATATATATATATATATATATATATATATATATATATATATATATATATATATATATATATATATATATATATATATTAGGGTGTTTCTTATTTTTGAAGATTCGATTTTTGCATGGGCCACCCTGCCATTTTGTTCATTATCATAAAAAAGTAATGCACTTTTTTTTTTTTTTTAGAATGATTTTTAGGGGTCGCTACCGACCCTACAGTATTGCGCAAATGTACCCTAAAAATGCTTATGTTGCGTATGATGTTATGCAACAAAAGTGGTTGGTGCTTAGCGTACAAACCTCTTTTAACTAGTAATTTTTTTACTTTTAGTGTGCAGAATTGTGTCTATAATGCTTAATTGCTTCTTTTGCAGGTTAAACTAGTGTAACTACTGTACAATGATGGCTTCATCAACCAGTGCAACGATAGCTACCAGAAAGAAAACGGAGATATGGCTTATTGGACAGATGTCCTCTTCTTTAGATTGTGTTATGCTTCCATCAAAAAGGGAAGTGTTGGCCCTTTTCTTCCATTACAAGCAGATTGCCAAGCAAAGCATTAGGGAAGCATTACATTCCACAGCAAATGATGTTTTTGAAGTTTGGTCAAAGGCCCGAATACCAGTGCAATTAAAGAAGCACGTTGTCCCTAAAATCGAAAACATTTACAAGGAATGGGAAAAGTTGAAGAAAAATAAAGAGAATAAAGCTAAGCGTTCAGATTATTTGAAACAAAAGGAAGACCAATGGAATAAAGGGTTAGCAGAACTATTCGATATTGCCCATGCCAACGCATTGGAAATGATCACCATTCAGGAGGATAAGAACTTCCTATTATGCCAAAGCGAGAAAATTCGGAGAGGCAAAATGGGTCCAGTCGATAAGAAATTGGCAAAGCAAGAAGAAGTATCAAGAAAAAGACAAAAAGAAATGAACCGAAAAAGGGACCGAGAGGAGATGGCAAGAAAATCTCGAGAAGAAACAGTTGTTCTTTCATCATCTTCTGTAGGTGAAGATAACCCTAAAGAAGATAGCATAACTCAAGAAGATGCCTCGCCTAGTAACCAAGATGACCCTGAGCCATCAACTTCAGGTACACCGTGCTCGCTGGATGGCGAAAGCTATTTATGCGTTGAAGATTTGGATGTTTAGAGACCAATTCAGATTGACAAAAAGAGAGGAGAAGGGAATAAGGGATATTTGCCTTTTCACGGTTCGACTGTACATTACAGCCTGGTACAGATCTCCTGAAGCAACCTCAGCTCCTAGACTTGATCTGCAGCTCTTGAAAGACTTGGATGCCTACAAGACCCAGCATCCTGAGATCTCGAAAATTGCTGTGAATAAGTTACAAGGGCATCTATGGTACCTATCAGAGGAACTTGTTGCTTTAGCTTTTTTTGATGATAAGGTTCGCCCTGAGACGAAGGTCAAGATGGTCCAAGCATTGAACAATGTTTCAGATCAGATACATATGAAACGGACTACTGTGGGCTGCTCAGTTATCCAAGAAAAGAAACTGGAGGACTTTGTCACGTTTAATACACGAAGATTTTTCAGCATCACAGGACTTCCATCACACTTTCTTCAAAACAGTGTAAGAGAATGGGAACATAATGATGAGTTCAAGACTGTAAAGTCCACTGTTCGAAGCATGAAGGTTGTCAACGACATTGCAGAACGTGGCGTAGCACTAATGGACGAATATAATAGACTACATACAAATAACGAAGAGCAAAAGCAGTTCCTGTTGCTGGTAGTTCAAAAATATAGACAGAAATATCCTGACAGAAAAAAGACAACTCTCATGAGTGATTAATCTTAGTACAGTAACTATTGTCTTTAATAAACCTACAATCAAATTAAAAAAGCATGTTTATTGCTGTCTTTTAATAAATAAGTAGAAATGCAATGACAGAAAATGGATGTTTTTAATGCATGTAATAAGTGAATAAATGTGTACCAAGTAAATGAGTCATTATCACCAGTCTCCATCAGTTTTATGATTTTTTCCTATGTTAATGACTAAGAGCGCATAGTAAAGTATGCCTTAAATTTCAATGACTGGTAGCGCCCAGTAAAAATGTTTTCTTCCCCTTGAAATTTTTACACATTTATTTTCTCACCAAAATGAACCATTTCATTGGGTGGCCCACTGAAAAACAAAAAAAAAAATTTTTAACCCCAAATAAGAAACACCCTAATATATATATATATATATATATATATATATATATATATATATATATATATATATATATATATATATATATATATATATATATATATATATATATATATATATATATATATATATATATATATATATATATATATATATATATATATATATATATATATATTATATTAGGGATGGCACTTTTACTTATTTTGATGGAAAAATATATTACTTTTAAAAAAAAATTAATTTACATAACTTAGATTAAATTATGAAATATATTTACATTTTAAAGTAATTCATTTTTTAAAAAAAGATAAAATTATATTACATATAAATTACTTACATAAAGTTAATTTTAAAAATGGGTAACTTATTAAAAATTTTTTAAAAATGCGTTATTTTTCTATTACAAGTAAAAGTAGTTCACATAAAATGGTTATTTACTTTTCGTAAATTACTTTTAAAAGTAACTCGTGTGAAAGTAATTTACTTTAAAAAGTAATTAAGATTTATAATTATACAAATAGTTTGCATCGAAATTAATTTACTTTTTACATGTAAAAGTAAATTATTTTTGAAGGTGATCTGACGTAAATGAAAGATTTTAAAAAAGTCATATTTACTTTAAAAAGTAAGAGAATACTGCATCATAATACGAAATTACTTTTATGTGTAAAGATAACAAAAATTAGCATAGACAACTTATATAAAAACTATTTGAAAAAAAATTAGTTACCATTATAAGTAAAAGTAAATTTTTTTCACTAAAACACTATACTTTACTTAGTAAGTAAGTAAAAAGTAAGTTATTTTATTTACTTTTATCAAATAACAGTCATTTTATGTTGTTTTAACATAGCGTGTTGAGGAGAATTGCCTGCTTCTGGCTACTTCTGGGTTATAATGTTGGGAACTATTCTCCATGTATGCGGACCGTTTTTGTGGAGGGGTTTTGTAATTGGGGGTAAGTTTAACAAACATGATGGGTTGGTTCCTATCCATGCTAATCCTTGACTACGTCACTTTTCCGACTGAACGCATTTTTCGAAAACTTCCTTTATATTGCTTTTTTTTGATCAAACATCACTTTTTATGGTGATATACCGCATCAACGTTAATAATCTCTTCCGGCGGCAAAGTAAAATTACACCAAAACACGAACTCTTTTTGGAGGTGCAAAACATCGCCGTCCGCCTCCCAAAATATTTTTGCCTCTACCTACAGTTTCTTCCGCCTTCCGATAGACGGCCGCTGCTACAAAATATTTTGATTTTACTTATAATGGTAACTAATTTTGGAGGCCTGCTTCAATCGAGAGATGAAAGCCACTTGCTGTTGCCGTCAGAAATTATTTTGTATGCAAGAAGATTTAAAGGTTGCCTTCAGTGGTTACTCCATCTCAACTGGTGTCGGCCGTCAAAGGAAGGTGGTGGTGGTGGTGGGGGGGGGGCGCAAATTTTCGCTTCTTGTCGCCTGAAAAAATGGAGGAAAACTTTAAGTTTTTTTTACATAATTAAGCAACTGAAATATTAATTAGTGCAAAATACATTTTTCCAAAAAATAGTATATTTTTATGCGGAGAGTGAAAATCTCATAATGACAGTAAAGCAATTCTATCGCAAAAATTATATTTAGGAAAAAAATATCCCGTTTTTGTGAAAGCTTTAATTATTGGGAAAAATTCCCTAAAGATATTTCACAATTCGTTTAACGCATAATCATATATGTTTAGGGTGCGACATGGACCTTTCAAAAAGTTTGGCAAAAATTATAAATCAAGTAAGTATAAATTATTTGATTAAAAATCGATTTTTGTCGGGGGCATAGGTGGTCGATAGACTTTCTAGTAAAAGCTAATACAACCACTTTACCGCTATTAACAAGACCCTGGTTAAAAATAAAATTTCTTTAAAAGGATATGGTTAAAATTTTTGATAGGATTTAAAATGACCAAAAAGTAAATTTAATTACTTTTTAAATATAGATTACTTTTAATTGTAACTAAAAGTTATTTAAAATGTAAACTTACGTAATCAAAAAGAGTTTTATGTAATTTACTTTTTAAATGGTAACATCAGATGGATTTTGTTCATCTGATATATTAAAAGAATGAAATTTTTCTTTTTCTAAACCACCTGACTTACTTTTGCATTCAATTTCTGAAGATGAACAAATATTAATCAATACAACATTATCAACTGTATCTGCTAAACTTTTAACAAAATTTTTTTGAAATTCCTTGAAGTCCTGATGCCATGGCGATATGTTTCTGATTCAAGCACTGCATTATCAACCATGAATACCAAATCAATTGTACCGCTTGTGTCTAAAATTATTGAGAAATATCAGCAACATTTTTAAGTGTTACATCAACAGTGTGAAAATCACCATATCTTCGTCTACTTAAATCCTGATATTTTTGCTGATAATTTTTGAAGGGGTTGAAAAAAAAAGTCACCTGAAGCTATCGGGAGAAACATTATTATCTGGGTCCATAGAAAGAGGGTGGAAGCTAGCCATTTCATTTTAGTTATAAAATAACACGTCTACTTATGAAAACTAATTGTATAAGTAAATTTTATTTACATTTGATTGCTTGTAACTTTTTTATAATGTATTTTGAAATGCTTTTTTTTTTACAATTGCTGTAATATGATTTTCTTAAAAAGAAATTTTTTTTAAATACAAAAGTAAGTTAGATTTCGACGTAAAATTATATTGTGTAATGCAATTTTAAAAAAGTAATTAACATTTAAATATAAAAGTAAATTACTTTTTCCATGTTACTCAATTTTACATTTAAATGTAAATTACTTTTTTATATAACCTACTTTTACATAACTGACATTTGAAAGTAAATTCACCTTTCTTTACAAAATAAAATTTGTTTTAGAAAAGTAGATTACTTTTAAAAGAAAATTTAAGTTTTTTTTGGACATTTGCAATTATATACGCAAATTATTTTTTCATAAAGGATTTTACTTTTACTTACTTGAGTAAGTAAAAAAAAAAGTAAAAGTACCATCCCTAAAAAAAATACTTTTCTTCGAGGTATATTCTTTGTTTACCTCTTGTGTGCCGAAAAAAGCTAAAGTTTCTCAATTTACACAAAAAGTACCCAATTCACAGCGAATTAGAAAAATCCGAATGTACGCATTTTTATAGGATTGCGGTTTTGAAAACTTCGTAATTACGCAAAGTTTCAATTTACGAAAAATTGTCCGTATTTACTAATTTTTTTGCGTTTTGCGGATGACAATTTCGAAAATTGCGTAATTACGGAATATTTGAATTTACGCGAATATTTCCGTAATTACACAATCTTTTGCGTTTTGCCTAACAAGTATTTTAGGGTGACGCTCAACCTGTCTAGTCGCGCAACACTAACAAACAAACGAACACTGCTCAAAACATTGTAACACCATTGCAATTTCAGACAAAACTACAATCAGTATGGTCGAGGTGGGCATTCATCGTATTTTCCGAGGCATTGTCCGAGACCACGGTAACCAGCTTTGGCGCAAAACACTAACCCGTATGGACATGGCATGCAGATCGCTCTCTTGTTGACACATGCCACGTAGCCAGATCGAGGCTCGCTGTCAATAGCGTAGTTGCCGTCAGCACGATAGATGCAGTCATTTGTAACGTCGACACCTAAAGTTCAAAGACAAGATTAAACGGTGAGCTTCTTTGCTCAAAAATAAAAATAAAAGTTTACTGCGCTCTAGTCGAACACGCAACTGGTTTAGGAAACAAAAGCGTGACATTCTCAGCTAAGCTTTGCTGAAACAAATTCTGAAGAAATTATTACCAAGACAGAGAACGCGTTTTGGTTGGTAGTCTGTTTTCTTGGGTTCGTAGTCGGTTTTCTTGGGTTCGTAGTCGGTTTTCTTGGGTTCGTAGTCGGTTTTCTTGGGTTCGTAGTCGGTTTTCTTGGGTTCGTAGTCGGTTTTCTTGGGTTCGTAGTCGGTTTTCTTGGGTTCGTAGTCGGTTTTCTTGGGTTCGTAGTCGGTGTTCTTGGGTTCGTAGTCGGTTTTCTTGGGTTCGTAGTCGGTTTTCTTGGGTTCGTAGTCGGTGTTCTGGTGTTCGTAGCCGTCGTCTTGATCTTGTGCTACACGCACTGCGTTTGCTGTGACAGCCAGAACACAAGCTGCGATGAAAACTATTTTGGTTGCCATTGTTGTCGAGCCGTTTGAAGGTTTTTTTAAATTCGCTTGAGCTTTTCGTTTGAACTTGCTTGTGTTTGCGAAACGCGTTTTTATAAGCGCTTTTCAACGGACATTTGAGGAAATAACAACTGCACTAATTTGCAGGTAATGTGCTACACGAGCGCTGAAAAGTAATAACGAACTAACAAGTGCTTCGTTTGAGGAAACGCGTTTTGTTTCTGTGAAAAGCTAACGTCATCAAAGTACTTTGGCACAAACGTATACTCAGACGACGCACAGAAAAAACAAACAAAACAAAACAAAAGCTACGAAAGCACACCTAATTGGGTCGAATGAAAGACAAACAAACGCATAAGCCACCTTAGATAAAAATAAAAGGCGTAGGATTTGGGCATGCTATCGGAAAGCAGTTCAGCTTGGTTTTTTCGATGCTCACTGTAGAGCTGAGAAGACGTTACCCTCTCCAACCCTCTTTAACGCCAAAAGACACGGTCTCTGTCTTATTTACTTTTTTATATCCTTCAAACAAAGATTGAATTAGCAACTTCTGATTCTTTTCTTCAAGAAACCTCTAGTTTCAATCTCCCTGATAAGTAAAATCACACGAATAACTGTCGCAATTCAAAAATTAATCAGCAATAATTACTTGCTCTTTACTTTAGTGATATGTTTTGTAAAAAGAACGTAAAACATCTGAAGCTTTGAAGAAAGTTGAATCAACAAAAAAAGAAGTGCTTTGTTTCTTTTTAAACAGACTGTTAACAATTTAACATGCGAAAAGTTACCAAAGTTTGATCTGGAACATGCGTACGTACGAAAGAAGTGGTAGAAGGGGAATTTGCTTTTTGATCACAGCAATTTTTGCGTTCCTCCTCCTTAGTATTTCGCATTTCATTCACGAGGAGTGAAGTTTCTCCCGTACGCTTAATAATGAAAAGCATTAGAAACTTTTATAGTCTGTTATGTTTACAGTTTACCTACATTCTTTTACTTCTTAAGTTATATACTTAATAGCAGTTTTGCTTCTTTAATTAGTTACTTGATAGCATAGCCACTGAGAGAAATTTCGGGCCTTAGAGATGTTTTGTTATGGGGCCCTCATTATGATCAATCATATACCCAGGACCAAAAGCGTGCTATGGTCATTGAAAATTAAAAATGAAAGTTATTCAAATCTTTTAAAAGTCAAAACTATTTACATCTTTTAAAAATTGTTTTTAAAAATTATTTGTACACACACGGGGTCCCGGGAATCTTCCCTGTCCAGCCTCCCCTCTCGGCAGCCATGCTTAACAGCAGATTTAAAACATACTGCAATAAGCTTTAAAAACTTGTTGTTTTTGCATTTTATCATAGTGTAAAAAAACCGTTTTTTTCAATCATCAAAACGTGTGCAAGGGTTTAGTTTACTGTCACCAACAAAACTACACTTATCATTAGAAGCAGAGCAACTTCAAGCTTCGATATGGCGTTAGGAATATACCTTGGAGATATGTATTTTTCTAATTAGAGTTTTGTAAACAAATTTCATTTCATCGTTTCAAAGATTATTGTACAAAAATTACGAAAACTGTTTAAACCATGTACGTTAAATAGTTTAATATAAGTATGGTGTGCTTTCGTAGCTTTTGTTTTGTTTGTTTTTTCTGTGCGCCGTCTGAGTTTGCGTTTGTGCCAGACTAGTTTAATGACATCAACTTTTTGCAGAAACGAAACGCGTTTCCTTAAACGAAGCACTTGTTAGTTCGTTATTACTTTTCAGCGCTCGTGTAGCACATTACTCGCAAATTTGTGCAGTTGTTACTTCCTCAACTGTCCGTTGAAAAGCGCTTATATAAACGCGCTTAGCAAACACAAGCAAGTTCAAACGCAAAGTATAAGCGAATTTAATAAAAACTTCAAACAGCTCGACAACCATGGCAACAAAGATAGTTTTCATCGCAGCTTGTGTTCTGACTGTCACAGCAAACGCAGTGCGTGTAGCGCAAGATCAAGAAGACGGCTACGAACACCAGAACACGGATTACGAACACGGGAAAACCGACTACGAACGCGAGAAAATCGACTACGAACCCAAGAAAACCGACTACGAACCCAAGAAAACAGACTACCAACCAAAACGCGTTCTCTGTCTTGGTAAGAGATTTCTTCAGAAATTGCTTTAGCAAAGCTTAGTTGAGTATGTCACGCTTTTGTTTCCTAACCGCGTTGCGGGTTCGACTAGAGCGCAGTAAATTTTTATTTTTGTTTTTGAGCGAAGAAGCTCATTGTTTAATCTTGTCTTTAAACTTTAGGTGTCGACGTTACAAATGACTGCATCTATCGTGCTGACGGCAACTACGCTATTGATAGCGAGCCTCGATCTGGCTACGTGGCATGTGTCAACAAGAGAGCGATCTGCATGCCATGTCCATACGGGTTAGTGTTTTGCGCCAAAGCTGGTTACCGTGGTCTCGGACAATGCCTCGGAAAATACGATGAATGCCCACCGCGACCATACTGATTGTAGTTTTGTCTAAAAATGCAATGATGTTATAATGTTTTGAGCAGTGTTCGTTTGTTTATTAGTGTTGCGCGACTAGATCGGTAGGACCCCATCCTATAATGCTTGTTAGGCAAAACGCAAAATACTGCCTAATTTCGGAATATTGAAATTATACAAAAATGTGCCTACTTACGGATTTTTCATAATTGCCGTAAAACAAATAATATTTACATAAATAGAGAATGTTTTGCTTATTTTGGCTTATCTTTTGTGCCAAAAGAAGGGTCTGCATTTCTTATTTTTTTAGAGTTGGAGAAGTTCGTGTACTACATAATGTTCAATTTTTATTGATTAAAGCTAAACTTCATTTGTGAAGATAACTAATAAATTTTGGTCGATGACTAATTTGCTCATTAGCATTTTCTTAACGAATGGTTAACGTCTTCTCCACAAATATTGCAAATATCATAATGCTTTTTTTTTTGCTGATCTGCTCCTTTTGCATAAGTTTTTACATAGATACAAATTACATAATTACATTAGTTGAAGGGAGGTCAATAACTCTGCAAAACAAGGTTTTGAATACGAAAGTCTTTTGTATTTAAAGCCTTTTCATTCATTTTTGTAAATACTTCAGGGGCCAATCATATAATGCTGAAAAATGCGTAATTTACCCAAAAAAGTAGCTTTTATCTTCGTAAACTGCTATCATAAAAACAAAATTACACAGAATTAGTGAGCAAGCTAAATTTCTCTCGCAAATATATCTGCTGCAAATGCAAAATTTAGCTTATTTACTGAAAATTTTAACCAAAAAATGATTTTGCAAAGTGATATGCGCAAAGGTCCGTATGATTTTTGGTCAAAGGTCCGTGATTTTTCCTTCAAACCCAGATGTATGATTTTTCCTTCAAACCCAGATGTATGTTTTTATAAATAAAAACTTTGGTCCACGAAAAACGAAGAGTACCGTAATTTTTAAAAATATCACCGAATACTAAGTGTTTCAATAATATTTTTTGCATTTTCCTAAAAGTAAATATTTGGTGAGAAGCATTATTTAAACTTTAAATTATTTAAAAATCCATCAACTTGAAGAAGAAACTTTTATCAAAATGGAAAGTTTACACTAGAGCAAACTCACGATTGTTTGTAATATAAGACATGAACGACCTAACAACAGGCGTCAGTCACTCCACAAAACAAAGGGTTAAAAGCTGTAGTATTTACAAAATTTAATCAAAAAAATTTCTTATTTCAAAACACTTTAGCATTCATCCCTTGTTTTGTAAAATGACAAACCCCTATTCAAATACTGTGATTGTTTGGTTTTTATCTATATGTAAGCTTATATTAAAGGACCAAATGAGATAAAGAAAAGTCTTATGATTTCTCCAATATTAGTGGGGAAGAGTTTAAATAATAATTAAATAACAAACTTTTGTTTACTGCATGGAAATTCAGATTGTGATTTAATAAGTAGGGAAATAGCATTTACTGAAAAAATTGTTTTATTGCTTCATTTTAGATAACTTAAGCAATTTAATAATATTGCTGATTTAGTTTCAATTTTTTAAGTTCAAAAATAAATTATATAACTTCTAAAGTGGAAAAAAACAGCAAAAGTAAAATTAATATTATCATAAGTATAGAATAAGTCATGTTTAAACCTGGCATTAAAAAAATCTAATTTGTAAAGTTTGTCATTTAGCAAAAGAACAGTCTCTTTTCCACTAATAGTGGATATTTCATAAACTGGCAAACTTTAATGCAAACACTAAATTTTATTGATTTTTATATGCACTTACTTGATTAAATCTTCATAACTGTAGCAGAACTTAAATTTTCTATAAAGTTCAATAAATATTTAGTATTTCAAAAATGGCAGCTTATTCATCAGATGAAGATCTAGAAATGGGAATGTTTGAGGAATTAGAATTACAAGAGCGACAGCCTCGTCAGTTCAATGAAATAAAATTTGAAGAAAATATTGATGCGAGCGTTACAGAGTTCCTTGACAAGTAGTAAATTTTCTGGAGGAGGAACTGAATGATTCTTTAAAGCCTAAAACTAGTTGAAACAAGAGCCTTTCAGCCATAGATCAAATCAATATTTTTCTATATTTTTTCGGGACCAATGCATTCTATCATGTTGTCCGAGACTGTTACATGCTTAGTACTGAGACTGAATTTAGGTGAAATGTATTTGTTAGTTATTTTTATATAGTAAAATTTATGTAATAAAATTATGTTTAAAAATTCAACTTTTAAAAAGACATTTTGGTTTGATATCATTGAGCTTGTATAATAACTTTTATAATAGAGTTGTACTTACTTGCAATTGCTAAAACTCCCAGCCATCATGATGGCTTGATAAGATAATAACTCATTATCAAGTCAATATTTACTTTGTAAAATCTGTACAGACAATTTTTTTGTATTAAGTTATAATCGAACCATGTATCAAGTTAAATTTTTGATCAACTTTTTCTGATATAAAAATAATTTTATCTTTTCCAGGATTGTGCACAAGGTTTGTGATGTATTATTTGGGTTAAGAGAAAAATACATTCATTGGCCTGAAAATTCTTGTGGACTTGCACAGAAATTTTATAAGATTGCAAGGATGCAAAGTGTGTGTGGTTGTGTTGATGGCACTCATGTACTTGTAAACCCTACAAGTGCTTATGAAGCCTCTTTTGTGAACAGGCACCATACACACAGCCTAAATGTTTTGGAAATTTGTAGACAAGAACTTCAGTTCTTTTATGTTTCACCCAAAGTACCAGGATGTTGCCATGATTCAAGAGTAAGTATGGGTCTATTTAAATGAATGTAGTGTTGCCTACTTGCTTAAATTTATTTTGGCAAAAAATGACACATAAAACTTAATATAATCTTACCTTATAGCAAAGGATGTTTTTATAAATTAAAAAATATTTTTGAATGCTCATACCTCTGACAATTTTGCAGCTGCAGAGGTCCAACTTATCATTTTGGAAAGTTTAAAGCTTGCTGATTTCAAATATCTCTGGCATGATATAGTTTGTGCTTTCCTTTTGGAGTGATGGCGCAAAATGTATCTCCAAAATATGGGCCCAATGTATACAATGTCTGACATATTTGAAATCAACAGGCTTTAAGTTTTCCAAATGGTATGTTGGACCTCTGTAGCTGTAAAATTTGCAAAGTTATGAGCTTTGAAGTTGACAAAATCTTTTTTAATTTGACATTAGACAAAATTTATTAATCTGTATTTCATTTGTTCATTTTCATTTATTTTGCTCCACTTCACTTAAAGGAAGTAAACAAAATATAAAAAATAGAAAATGTAAGTTTTTGTTGACTTTTTTTCATTAAAGAATTGAAAATTTTAAAACATTTTTGAATGAAATAATTTTAATTAAAACTTTGAAACAGTTCAGTCCCAATAGACGTCTATCTTTCTATAAAATACGGGGTTGAAAACTAGAGTGTAATGGCTATTTTTTATTCATCTTTAAAAATACTTCAGCTTTCAATCCCTTTGTTTTGTAGAGTGACTGATGCCTATTAAAGTACATAGATATATAAAATTTCTTCGCTAAACTTATATTTTGAGAAACTGGGTATCCACTTGTCTTACAATGCTATTTTACTCCTATACAGCCATATAAAGTGTTTTACAATATTGACACCATTTAGCATAATGAAAGTGATTGTTACTAAGAATCCCAATACAAATTTGGTGAGGTTTTAGTCAAGGTGTCACTTTAGGGTTGACATAAATTTAATTTTTTTTTCAAATAATAACATAATAAACTGTTCCAATTTTTACAGAGTAATTTACAAGAATATTTGAAGTAACGTTAACATTTTAGGTACTTTGAGAATCAATACTTTGGAATGTCTTTGAATCTGGTGAGCGGCCTTTCCCAGTTTGTGTGATTTTAGGGGACAATGCCTATCTTAACACTGATTGGCTAATATCTCCTTTCCTTGGTGCAGTAAACGGACCTCAATCAAGATATAACCAAGCTCACATTTCCACAAGAAATTGTATAGAACTAGCATTTGGGGTTGTTAAGCAACGTTTCTATGCGTTGAGTGCTGGACTTCGTGTTAAAAATACGGACTTTGCTCCTTATCCAGTGTGCATTTGTTCTTCACAACATGTGTATTGCTGTAGGAGATGATGGTGCTGATTTTCAGGAAGATGATGTTGTTCAAGCCAATGTAGTTCAAGAGGCTCCAGTTCCAATGCCACTGAATGAGAACCGTCGTCAGCAAATCTTTCAAACATTTTTGTAATTATTTAAATAAGTGTTAAATGAATAATTCGAATAGTTGTTACATCTAAATGTTGAAAGACTTGTAAGTAAGCACTAGTATTATGTTTCACTTTATAAAAACCATTACTGTATGTAATTTTTACTATATATGGTCAACCAAAATGCCAGTGCTTATTTGTAAGTCTTAAATATCGTAATTTATAATATTACTTTTGTATTGGCTTTGTATTCATTTTCTACTTTTACTTTCTAATAATAACAAGCACAAGTGAATAAATTGTTTAGTAAAAATTTCAGACTTTGAAGTTTTTTATAATAGTTGGTCGGGGAAACATACTTTGTTAGCAGCGCACAGTGTATCGCTTCATACAAACTAGGTGAACAAAAACATTTTGCTTTGTAATTTCATTCCTAAGAATGTAGTTAACAATATTTTGGTAATTTATTGATTAGTTATGCAGTTGGGTAGCCTGGAGGAGGCAGGGGCCAAATTACCCCGCGCGTTTAAGCCAGGGTTGCCAGATATCTTGCGATACCCGGTAGCCAGAAATATAAAATAAGGTATCCAGAAATGGCCAAAAGTGGCCAAAAAGTAGCCAAATTCTCCGTGATCGCATTGGTTTAATTTTCAAAAAGTAAATCTTACTGGCTAAAATAAGACAATCGGATAAAATTTGTCCAATGATTCTTTAGATCATATCAACATACCGTAAAAACTGTCGTAGTTATATAAATAAAATAAATAAAAAAGTTAAGTTTATTAGCTAAGTAAATAAAATTTTTTTTTATGTATTCTTAAATTATAAACTCTTTAATAGAAAACAATTATTATTATTATTATATATTTTTTATCAAGTTATCTAAAATCTATAACAATAGTTTTTATTTAATTTGATTAAAAAAGGCTTTACATTTAAAACATATAAATTATACTCTCCCTTCCTCCCTCTCTCTCTCTCTCTCTCTCTCTCTCTCTCTCTCTCTCTCTCTCTATATATATATATATATATATATATATATATATATATATATAGAGAGAGAGAGAGAGAGAGAGAGAGAGAGAGAGAGAGAGAGACTGTGGCTTAGAAAGGTCAAGAAAATTAAGGGGGCTAAAACAAAAATTAAATGGGCATAAACAGCCAGAATTAAAATTAGAATAAAAAAATGATATTTTGACGACTTGGGGGGCGTTCGCCCTCCTGTTCATACCCCAGTATATAGCTTTTGCCAAATACTAATACTGACATAATCATCCATTTAATTAAAAAAAAAAATACTATTTTAAACTTGATTCTAATGTTATTGTCGTTTCTAACGTAATAATTCCTTTATTAAAATATTGATAAAACAATGATAAAAAATTATTTCTTTTCATGGAATAATGCCATGTAAGTTTTTATATTGCTTCTTTTTTATATTAACTTGGGGTAAACACATTTATTGAGAGAAATAAAACCATTAGCAATTTTTTTTTTTAAATTTTTCATTACACAATTGTTATATATCATCTTCAAAGTCATCAACATTTTCTGAAAATGAAGAGTCTTCAATTTCAGATTTGTACACTACATCTGAACTAAAATTAGTCAGCATTTTTTTTGAGATAGTGAAATCTTTGCAGCACTTTCCTGAAAAAATTAGTTCTGATCTTATTCTTATAACAGCATCTAACATATTTAGTAAAATTCTATTTCTGGCTTTTGTTTTAGTGGCAGATACAAGAGAGAATATCCTCTCAACTACAGCATTGCTGACAGGTGTTATCAAACAAGTTAAGGCATAGTTTGCAAGGTTTTTAAAAGTATTATGCTGGAGTACACCTAGCCAAAACTGCTCAGTATCAGTTGGAAAGCCACCTACTTTAAATGGTTCTTCTTCTTTCCAATCTACAAATGGAATTTTTCGATACTGTTCTATTAAACCCAAGTCATCAATTACTAGATGTAAAAAGGGCAGTTCAGAAACGTTGGGTCTTGATTCTTTACTTAAAATTATATCTGGATTCAAGTTCGATAAATTTTTATGTCTCCATTGATGATGGTAGTCTAGATGTTACTTGACTATAAGCTTCATCTAATACACACAGGCATCTTTCTTTTACATTTTTTATTTTGATACAAGAGTCAATGCTATGATTGGACTTTTGTAAAAAAGAATCACATTCTTTTATAAATTTAGCACCAAAGTCAACATTATATATATTCTTTTTGTTACTGCTAAAATCATAAATTCTGTGCTTAAGGCTCATTTGAAACAAATTCATTTGTTTGTAAAGGTCACAGGGATCAGCTTTTGTTTGCTGAAATAAACTATTCATTCTTTCAAATTCCTGAACAACAGGTGTTATAAAGTGAAAAAATAGAAAATTTTCAGTGTCTGACATCAATTCTTTCAAAAGTCTTGCTTTGAATCTGGACCTAAAATTTGAAGGTGATAGTTCAGCACAAATAAAATAGGCTTTAAGCTCTTCCCAATTCATTAAAATGTTAAACATCACTTTTCCATGAGCAAGCCACCTTGTAAATGAAGGTTTTTCAAATGGAAGAGGGGCATATCGAGCTGTCTCAGATTTGGTAGCAGCATTCATTACATTAAATAAGTTCATGTAATTTTCACGTCTCAATGCACTATTATGAAACCAATGGGGTATTTCTGACAATATAAAAGCAATATTAGAAGGCAATTTAGACACTGCATTTTCAATGCACAATGCTAATGAATGACATATGCACTTAAGTTGGATACAGTTAGGTGAAACATTTTGAATTCTCGTCCAAACAGAATTATTACATCCTATCATGTTTGATGCACCATCTGTGGCAAATCCTATACAATTAGAAAGACTCTGACCGCACTTTTTAATTTCTTCATCAAGCAAGTGAAATATATTTTCCCCTGTAGTTTCATGGACTAGAATTAATCCCAAAATCTTCGTCACAATTTCATTTTTTAAAACACTAAAAAAACGAACTAAAATGCACAAATGTTTATTTGCTGAAATGTCAGTAGATTCATCTATTATTATGGCATATTTTTTGTTTTTAAAGTTCAACAACATCATTTTTCAATGAAGGAGAAATAACATTTTTTATCAATCCCATACATTTAGCTCTATGGATTTTTACATGTTCTAGTAAACTTCCACGTCCATAAACAACAAAAACTTCATTCAAGTGGTCAACAGTGCGCACAGCACAGTGGCATGTTATAGTTAAAGCCAAATGAAGTTCTGCTTTTTTAATATCTTCTGATAAATTTATATCGGTAACACTCTCAATTAATGGAGTACTTTGGTTGTGTTTCAAAGAGTTGTTATGTGTGACAAGATTGGTCATTTTAGGCTTAATGATGCAGTGACACCATTTGCAATATGCTCTATGGGTACCATCTTCAACCATTTGAACCCATGAAAACTTTTTCTCCCATATCTTTTTATATCGGCGATTAACATCATAAGAAGTCTTCCACTTTTCTGAAGACATAGCTGATTAAAATTTAGATACTAAAAATAAATAAAATCAAACTGTTGTTCTTGTTTTTTTTTTACTAGAATTGTTATTACTTCTTTATTTACTTTTACTATTACTTCGTTATTACTTTGTTATAACTTCTAATTTAGAAGTTATAAAAAAACATTAAACATATTCAACTATTTATATTATAATTTTTATACCTTATATCTGCATTAATAAAAATAACATTTTAAAATTTTAAAAAATAACATTATTTTACACTTAATAATTAAGTTATCATAATCAGCCTACTATAATAATCATTTTAAGAAATAAAATATTGGAATAAAAAAACCAAACATAGCTAAATTGCCGATAAGCCGATTATTTTTTGCGGTGGCCAGATTCACGGATTTGGCCACTAAATGGCCAATCTGGCAACCCTGGTTTAAGCTTAAAGGGGCGCCAAAAAGTCAATTTTACTATAAAAAGTTTTTTTTTTTTTAATTTTTTTGTAAAAAAGACGATATTTTATTACTTTTATAACACATAAGTAATGTAAGAAAATTTTGTCTAAAATAAAAATAAACTCACTACAAATATACAAAATATAAAAATATACTCACTACACTACGTAAAATAAAAAAATATTTTATTGATAATTAATTATTATCGGATGAATCATTGTTACTTTCAGAACCCGATGAATCGGACTCTAAATAATCTTCATCGTCACACATAATTCTATTTTCATCAAGCTGTGGTGGTATTATAGGTGGGATAATTAAATTCAAAACTTCCAACGGTAGTTTACCAGTTTTCTTACTTGACAATTCTCTGTGTGAGTTGATGACAGGATCTGATGTTACCAAAAGCATATTGAGCAAATCTATATTTGTGCAAATACGTGAATTTTTTCTTGTATGATGTTCGCAGAATCGACGAAAATCTTTATTGCGGGCTTCTGAGACTCTTCCGACAGTTGTCCTATTGGAAGAAGGCATGTTTTTATAACTTCCGTGCTATGTACAAGTATTTTGTGCACAGTAACAGGCATATAGTACCACGGATACAGATTAATATAAAGAGTTCTGGTTTCAGAACAAAGCTTTTCAAATTCATAATAGTTAATATCATAGCCAGAGGAAAGTGTTCTTAATAAAATACTGAAATTTTTAATGAGATTGATGTCTAAACCCGTAATCTTGCCACTCAACTCTGGCTTCATAAAAAACCTGCGAGCTGTGTTCCCATCATTTGTATTCCCAAAGCCAGGTTTTGGTTTATCTACAATAAGAGCCATATGCTTTTTAAATTTTTGTTTGATATCTTCTGAACGTTTTTGGACACTAAATTTATCTTCATCGCTTCTAACTTGCCACTTTTTTATATCTAAACGATAGCTAATGTGTAGCATGCACTCAAAAAAACGAATCCACGCATGCAAAGTAGACAGACCAAAACCATAATGTTCTTTTTTAACAACTAAGTCTTTTAGTTCACCGTTCATCATTTTAAGAGTCACACCACATATGTAACATTTTTGTTGGGAACTTGTGTCAGTCAAGGCATTGCAAACTTTTCCATCTATCATTGATAGTATTAGGTTGTGTTTAACAGTAATTTGAGATTCGTTGAGTCTTATAGATGTTGGAACAAGTTGAGAAACTTCTTTTAAAACTTGGTTAGTTTCTTTTGTAGTTAAAAGATTTGTTTCTTTTGAAAAAATAAATTTAATTGGTCGGCAATAAAGCGTGGATGAAGGTCGTGGATTTTGCCAAGTAATATTTTGACCGTCACTCAGTCTCAACGGAACAAATGAAAATACAAACAGAAATTGATCAGTAGCATCAGAGTTTTTAAATCTCTGTTTGTATGTGCTGTGACCGGAGCTCCCATCACATCCCCATTTGCTAATTAGTGTGAATGGCGTAGTAAAAGCAATACTTTTAAGAACTTCGCATTGGGCTTCAATTAGGCGTTCAGTAGTTTTATCAAGTATAGCTTGTAGGCTAATTTCGGCACGTGTTTCTGTAACAGAAATATGTTCATCTAACATAACTTAGATAACATAACTTTTTCGACTTGCATAGACTATAATAAGATGGAAATAATATATGCCCTGCCTTTAAAGACCACTTTCTCGTCTGTTTTTAAGAATGACTTGTACATTTAGAGTCAATGTAATAAGCTAATGCCTCGTCACGATTTAATTGCCTGCCCCCACAAATAAAGTCTTTTGATTTAATTTTTTCTGATTATTCCAGACTTTTTCTGATTAAAGTAGCTTGGTTTCTGTGTCCCAACGCACGGCATGCTACTTCAGCAGCTGTGGTCAACTCAGTTGCACTTTGCGATTTTACTAAGTTTTCAACCCTTCGCTTTTTGGTTTTAAAGGACGAGTCTTCAAAGTTCTTTTTTAGTCGTCCTTGAATTTCTCCAGATGATGAAAAAGTACATTTCTGGTATATACTTACTTTAAATTCTACATATGCCCCCTCTAGCCAAATTTTATTTTTGTTTAAAAAACGGTCCATCATCATATGTGCTGCAGACCATTTTTTTGCGAATATTGAAGCCATACATGAAATTTTTAACTGCAAAGACCTCTCAGAATCTCTAGTCACATCAGTTACATCAGTAACACAAAATCTTTGCAAAATAAAATCCATTAAACGAGAATTTCTTTCTTCTTGATTATGTCTTCGCCATTCTTCAAAAAAAACTCCATTTTTGAAAAAGAGCGCACATGATCTAAATAAAATTTAATAACAAAAAGTTGTGGATTTATGTGGTGAAAATTTTTTCTTTGTTGTACACCTTAGGACTTTAGCGATACACTGTTAATAAATCAGCTTGGATACATGTGGATACAAAAAGTTGTATAAATTTAAAAATTAAAAACCAAAAAATATTTTACAATTTTAACCCAGTTTTTTAAACCATATTTTAACACATATTGCTTAACTTTTAGATAAAATATTTAATGTAATTAAATAGTACTTACCCTCAAAAGTAAAATCCATCGCTGCATTAAAATGATTGCTTTCTTTAATTCTTGTTAAATGTTAATGCAACCATTGTAAACTTTTAATTAATTTTTTTCAAAAATTAAATTACATTTTAACGCCTCTTTAATTGCTTATAACACATTGCTGTGTAATGTTTTTCATAGTTAACACCGCAAGTTATTAATAATGTAGGACTGTTATTGTGAAAATATTATCAATTAGTCGATTTCTTGATATGACTTTTGTCCACCTAGCTTGTATGAAGCGATACACTGTGCAGCGGCGTAACAATTACAATTTACTTCATAAAGGCCGTTACGGCCGTAACAATTACAATTTACTTCATAAAGGCCGTTATTTTTACTCAATACGGTCGACCGCAAAGCCGTTGCTTAATATTTTGTTAGAATTAAAAATATTTTTCATGATTTCTGAAGCTAGTTATGATATATAAAAGATATGGCAGTATAAAAATATCATTCGCAATAGTTTGTTTACAATAGTCAAGAATGCAAAGAATCTAGCATTAAAGTAGATTTCCACTTTCCTAAACTCTTAATTTCCAAAAAGTATTTTTTAACTTGAAATAATAACAAACTACTCTTCAAAACCAATATTAAAAGACAATGATCTACTTTCACGAGTTCATGTAGTAACAGCATGATAGATATCGATTTTTTCTTGCAGAAGCTTGAGTTTGAGTTCCTTTTGCTTGGCCATGTGCTTAAAATCCAATTCTATCAGATCATTCTGAAGACTGAGATTTCTACTCTTCTTAAGAATAAATTAGTCATTTGAAAAAACTGTGGGACTTTTTTTTATTTGATGATGTTGCTACATGTGGCTTCTTTTCAAGAAAACCGGATGTGCTTACTTGGGGAGTTACTACATAGTTGTCGGTCGTTGCTTTTCTTAAAATGCTAAACCAAAAGTTACTGCTAATATAATGTTATATTTGGCTAGTATAATGTTATATTTGTATTGGCCATCTGCCAGCGAATGGTGAAAAAATGAAAAAATCTGCCAGCGAACAAATTAAAACAGCGTTTGGTGAACAAATGAAAAAAAGTATCAATGATTTAATCAGACCTGTTTTAATGTTGCTGGCTTCATCAAAAGCAATATAGATGGAAGGAGCCTCAAAAGCTTAATCACAAACCTCTAAAGTCGATGTTTTGCTTGAGGAAGCCTGTGTTCCAAAGCTAACAGCAACATCTGTGACATCCAGAGCAAAAACATCAATAGAGCCTCGGCCAACAATATCAAGAATAATCTCCTCTGCATTGGTGAAAGTAAAACCTTGGCTTCCAGTCTTCAGTGACTTAACATCATTAAAATCACTTTTTCACTGTTGTTCGCTTAAGATTGCCGAAGTCTATTCTTTTTAATGCTTTGTGATCAGTCACAACTGCACCAAGGGCCAATAACTCTCTTTGGATGTTCTTCCAGATTTTATCACGTTTTTTTCAATTGATGCAGGCTTGAGCTTTCCAAAGAGAGTACTTTTATTGGCATATGCAAGTTCAGCTAGTTTAAGTTTCTGATAATGTGTTAACATTTTTATGGCTTTTGAACAGTAGTAAAATGTTATTTACCTTTAATTAAAAGTAACAGGCACATTTCAACTATTAAATTTATCATTCCTAAAAACATAACAGGCTCATTTCAATTTATAAATTTGTCTATTATAAAAATATAACAGGTACATTTCAATTTGTAAATTTATTTTTTGTGATCAAGAAATCACAATTAGGCTAATAGAAATTATAAAAATGTGATAAAACCAATATTCCCAACTCTAAATTTTCCAAGCACACTCCAATTATTTAGCTGAGAAATATTCTATAACATCAAGCTATTTTATGCTTTATCTTCCTGCTAAAAAAATGCATTTAAAAAAAATTTTTGTAGCCTAGAATTAGATAAATATCAAACATCCCATCAAAAAATTTAGCCATAGCCTTTATTTCATTTTTCAAGTAAAACTTTATTTTATCTCATTACGTTATTTTAGTCATCGACCCAAATTTGTCATATTCATAAGTAATATTTAGCTTTAATCAATAAAAAAAAATGAAATTTGTAAATCACTGAGTAAACGAACTTATCTACCTTTAAATGTAAGAAATGCTGACCCATTTTTTGGTACAAAACGTAAGCAAGGAATTTTATATATATATATATATATATATATATATATATATATATATATATATATATATATATATATATATATATATATATATATATATATATAAAATGTAAACATAAAACTTTAAATTTCGTACTCAAGTCTCTGAAATAATTAAATGAAATTTGCTCACAAAATACATTTAAAAAAGATATTTTTCATCGAGGTACATTCACTGTTAACCTCTTGTGTGCCGAAAATGCTGAAGTTCTCTTAAAATTTTCTAACTTTTTTGCATTTTGCGTAACAATCTTTATAGAAAACGGCCCTGCTGTAAATTCTAACTTTTGCATAAATATGCAAACATTTAACCTAGGAATGGTTCAAGTGATATTATCTTCAAACCATTTTTGAAAATAAATAGATTTGTCCTCGAAAAACGAAGAGCTACAAATCTTTTAAAAATTTCAATGAATATTAAGTGATTTTAATAATAATATGAGTTTCAAAAATGAATGAAAAGGCTTTAAATACAAAAGACTTTCGTATTCAAAACCTTGTTTTGCAGAGTTATTGACCTCCCTTCAACTAATGTAATTATGTAATTTGTATCTATGTAAAAACTTATGCAAAAGGAGCAGATCAGCAAAAAAAAAAGCATTATGATATTTGCAATATTTGTGGAGAAGACGTTAACCATTCGTTAAGAAAATGCTAATGAGCAAATTAGTCATCGACCAAAATTTATTAGTTATCTTCACAAATGAAGTTTAGCTTTAATCAATAAAAATTGAACATTATGTAGTACACGAACTTCTCCAACTCTAAAAAAATAAGAAATGCAGACCCTTCTTTTGGCACAAAAGATAAGCCAAAATAAGCAAAACATTCTCTATTTATGTAAATATTATTTGTTTTACGGCAATTATGAAAAATCCGTAAGTAGGCACATTTTTGTATAATTTCAATATTCCGAAATTAGGCAGTATTTTGCGTTTTGCCTAACAAGCATTATAGGATGGGGTCCTACCGATCTAGTCGCGCAACACTAATAAACAAACGAACACTGCTCAAAACATTATAACATCATTGCATTTTTAGACAAAACTACAATCAGTATGGTCGCGGTGGGCATTCATCGTATTTTCCGAGGCATTGTCCGAGACCACGGTAACCAGCTTTGGCGCAAAACACTAACCCGTATGGACATGGCATGCAGATCGCTCTCTTGTTGACACATGCCACGTAGCCAGATCGAGGCTCGCTATCAATAGCGTAGTTGCCGTCAGCACGATAGATGCAGTCATTTGTAACGTCGACACCTAAAGTTTAAAGACAAGATTAAACAATGAGCTTCTTCGCTCAAAAACAAAAATAAAAATTTACTGCGCTCTAGTCGAACCCGCAACGCGGTTAGGAAACAAAAGCGTGACATACTCAACTAAGCTTTGCTAAAGCAATTTCTGAAGAAATCTCTTACCAAGACAGAGAACGCGTTTTGGTTGGTAGTCTGTTTTCTTGGGTTCGTAGTCGGTTTTCTTGGGTTCGTAGTCGATTTTCTCGCGTTCGTAGTCGGTTTTCCCGTGTTCGTAATCCGTGTTCTGGTGTTCGTAGCCGTCTTCTTGATCTTGCGCTACACGCACTGCGTTTGCTGTGACAGTCAGAACACAAGCTGCGATGAAAACTATCTTTGTTGCCATGGTTGTCGAGCTGTTTGAAGTTTTTATTAAATTCGCTTATACTTTGCGTTTGAACTTGCTTGTGTTTGCTAAGCGCGTTTATATAAGCGCTTTTCAACGGACAGTTGAGGAAGTAACAACTGCACAAATTTGCGAGTAATGTGCTACACGAGCGCTGAAAAGTAATAACGAACTAACAAGTGCTTCGTTTAAGGAAACGCGTTTCGTTTCTGCAAAAAGTTGATGTCATTAAACTAGTCTGGCACAAACGCAAACTCAGACGGCGCACAGAAAAAACAAACAAAACAAAAGCTACGAAAGCACACCATACTTATATTAAACTATTTAACGTACATGGTTTAAACAGTTTTCGTAATTTTTGTACAATAATCTTTGAAACGATGAAATGAAATTTGTTTACAAAACTCTAATTAGAAAAATACATATCTCCAAGGTATATTCCTAACGCCATATCGAAGCTTGAAGTTGCTCTGCTTCTAATGATAAGTGTAGTTTTGTTGGTGACAGTAAACTAAACCCTTGCACACGTTTTGATGATTGAAAAAAACGGTTTTTTTACACTATGATAAAATGCAAAAACAACAAGTTTTTAAAGCTTATTGCAGTATGTTTTAAATCTGCTGTTAAGCATGGCTGCCGAGAGGGGAGGCTGGACAGGGAAGATTCCCGGGACCCCGTGTGTGTACAAATAATTTTTAAAAACAATTTTTAAAAGATGTAAATAGTTTTGACTTTTAAAAGATTTGAATAACTTTCATTTTTAATTTTCAATGACCATAGCACGCTTTTGGTCCTGGGTATATGATTGATCATAATGAGGGCCCCATAACAAAACATCTCTAAGGCCCGAAATTTCTCTCAGTGGCTATGCTATCAAGTAACTAATTAAAGAAGCAAAACTGCTATTAAGTATATAACTTAAGAAGTAAAAGAATGTAGGTAAACTGTAAACATAACAGACTATAAAAGTTTCTAATGCTTTTCATTATTAAGCGTACGGGAGAAACTTCACTCCTCGTGAATGAAATGCGAAATACTAAGGAGGAGGAACGCAAAAATTGCTGTGATCAAAAAGCAAATTCCCCTTCTACCACTTCTTTCGTACGTACGCATGTTCCAGATCAAACTTTGGTAACTTTTCGCATGTTAAATTGTTAACAGTCTGTTTAAAAAGAAACAAAGCACTTCTTTTTTTGTTGATTCAACTTTCTTCAAAGCTTCAGATGTTTTACGTTCTTTTTACAAAACATATCACTAAAGTAAAGAGCAAGTAATTATTGCTGATTAATTTTTGAATTGCGACAGTTATTCGTGTGATTTTACTTATCAGGGAGATTGAAACTAGAGGTTTCTTGAAGAAAAGAATCAGAAGTTGCTAATTCAATCTTTGTTTGAAGGATATAAAAAAGTAAATAAGACAGAGACCGTGTCTTTTGGCGTTAAAGAGGGTTGGAGAGGGTAACGTCTTCTCAGCTCTACAGTGAGCATCGAAAAAACCAAGCTGAACTGCTTTCCGATAGCATGCCCAAATCCTACGCCTTTTATTTTTATCTAAGGTGGCTTATGCGTTTGTTTGTCTTTCATTCGACCCAATTAGGTGTGCTTTCGTAGCTTTTGTTTTGTTTTGTTTGTTTTTTCTGTGCGTCGTCTGAGTATACGTTTGTGCCAAAGTACTTTGATGACGTTAGCTTTTCACAGAAACAAAACGCGTTTCCTCAAACGAAGCACTTGTTAGTTCGTTATTACTTTTCAGCGCTCGTGTAGCACATTACCTGCAAATTAGTGCAGTTGTTATTTCCTCAAATGTCCGTTGAAAAGCGCTTATAAAAACGCGTTTCGCAAACACAAGCAAGTTCAAACGAAAAGCTCAAGCGAATTTAAAAAAACCTTCAAACGGCTCGACAACAATGGCAACCAAAATAGTTTTCATCGCAGCTTGTGTTCTGGCTGTCACAGCAAACGCAGTGCGTGTAGCACAAGATCAAGACGACGGCTACGAACACCAGAACACCGACTACGAACCCAAGAAAACCGACTACGAACCCAAGAAAACCGACTACGAACCCAAGAACACCGACTACGAACCCAAGAAAACCGACTACGAACCCAAGAAAACCGACTACGAACCCAAGAAAACCGACTACGAACCCAAGAAAACCGACTACGAACCCAAGAAAACCGACTACGAACCCAAGAAAACCGACTACGAACCCAAGAAAACAGACTACCAACCAAAACGCGTTCTCTGTCTTGGTAATAATTTCTTCAGAATTTGTTTCAGCAAAGCTTAGCTGAGAATGTCACGCTTTTGTTTCCTAAACCAGTTGCGTGTTCGACTAGAGCGCAGTAAACTTTTATTTTTATTTTTGAGCAAAGAAGCTCACCGTTTAATCTTGTCTTTGAACTTTAGGTGTCGACGTTACAAATGACTGCATCTATCGTGCTGACGGCAACTACGCTATTGACAGCGAGCCTCGATCTGGCTACGTGGCATGTGTCAACAAGAGAGCGATCTGCATGCCATGTCCATACGGGTTAGTGTTTTGCGCCAAAGCTGGTTACCGTGGTCTCGGACAATGCCTCGGAAAATACGATGAATGCCCACCTCGACCATACTGATTGTAGTTTTGTCTGAAATTGCAATGGTGTTACAATGTTTTGAGCAGTGTTCGTTTGTTTGTTAGTGTTGCGCGACTAGACAGGTTGAGCGTCACCCTAAAATACTTGTTAGGCAAAACGCAAAAGATTGTGTAATTACGGAAATATTCGCGTAAATTCAAATATTCCGTAATTACGCAATTTTCGAAATTGTCATCCGCAAAACGCAAAAAAATTAGTAAATACGGACAATTTTTCGTAAATTGAAACTTTGCGTAATTACGAAGTTTTCAAAACCGCAATCCTATAAAAATGCGTACATTCGGATTTTTCTAATTCGCTGTGAATTGGGTACTTTTTGTGTAAATTGAGAAACTTTAGCTTTTTTCGGCACACAAGAGGTAAACAAAGAATATACCTCGAAGAAAAGTATTTTTTTTAGGGATGGTACTTTTACTTTTTTTTTTACTTACTCAAGTAAGTAAAAGTAAAATCCTTTATGAAAAAATAATTTGCGTATATAATTGCAAATGTCCAAAAAAAACTTAAATTTTCTTTTAAAAGTAATCTACTTTTCTAAAACAAATTTTATTTTGTAAAGAAAGGTGAATTTACTTTCAAATGTCAGTTATGTAAAAGTAGGTTATATAAAAAAGTAATTTACATTTAAATGTAAAATTGAGTAACATGGAAAAAGTAATTTACTTTTATATTTAAATGTTAATTACTTTTTTAAAATTGCATTACACAATATAATTTTACGTCGAAATCTAACTTACTTTTGTATTTAAAAAAAATTTCTTTTTAAGAAAATCATATTACAGCAATTGTAAAAAAAAAAGCATTTCAAAATACATTATAAAAAAGTTACAAGCAATCAAATGTAAATAAAATTTACTTATACAATTAGTTTTCATAAGTAGACGTGTTATTTTATAACTAAAATGAAATGGCTAGCTTCCACCCTCTTTCTATGGACCCAGATAATAATGTTTCTCCCGATAGCTTCAGGTGACTTTTTTTTTCAACCCCTTCAAAAATTATCAGCAAAAATATCAGGATTTAAGTAGACGAAGATATGGTGATTTTCACACTGTTGATGTAACACTTAAAAATGTTGCTGATATTTCTCAATAATTTTAGACACAAGCGGTACAATTGATTTGGTATTCATGGTTGATAATGCAGTGCTTGAATCAGAAACATATCGCCATGGCATCAGGACTTCAAGGAATTTCAAAAAAATTTTGTTAAAAGTTTAGCAGATACAGTTGATAATGTTGTATTGATTAATATTTGTTCATCTTCAGAAATTGAATGCAAAAGTAAGTCAGGTGGTTTAGAAAAAGAAAAATTTCATTCTTTTAATATATCAGATGAACAAAATCCATCTGATGTTACCATTTAAAAAGTAAATTACATAAAACTCTTTTTGATTACGTAAGTTTACATTTTAAATAACTTTTAGTTACAATTAAAAGTAATCTATATTTAAAAAGTAATTAAATTTACTTTTTGGTCATTTTAAATCCTATCAAAAATTTTAACCATATCCTTTTAAAGAAATTTTATTTTTAACCAGGGTCTTGTTAATAGCGGTAAAGTGGTTGTATTAGCTTTTACTAGAAAGTCTATCGACCACCTATGCCCCCGACAAAAATCGATTTTTAATCAAATAATTTATACTTACTTGATTTATAATTTTTGCCAAACTTTTTGAAAGGTCCATGTCGCACCCTAAACATATATGATTATGCGTTAAACGAATTGTGAAATATCTTTAGGGAATTTTTCCCAATAATTAAAGCTTTCACAAAAACGGGATATTTTTTTCCTAAATATAATTTTTGCGATAGAATTGCTTTACTGTCATTATGAGATTTTCACTCTCCGCATAAAAATATACTATTTTTTGGAAAAATGTATTTTGCACTAATTAATATTTCAGTTGCTTAATTATGTAAAAAAAACTTAAAGTTTTCCTCCATTTTTTCAGGCGACAAGAAGCGAAAATTTGCGCCCCCCCCCCCCACCACCACCACCACCTTCCTTTGACGGCCGACACCAGTTGAGATGGAGTAACCACTGAAGGCAACCTTTAAATCTTCTTGCATACAAAATAATTTCTGACGGCAACAGCAAGTGGCTTTCATCTCTCGATTGAAGCAGGCCTCCAAAATTAGTTACCATTATAAGTAAAATCAAAATATTTTGTAGCAGCGGCCGTCTATCGGAAGGCGGAAGAAACTGTAGGTAGAGGCAAAAATATTTTGGGAGGCGGACGGCGATGTTTTGCACCTCCAAAAAGAGTTCGTGTTTTGGTGTAATTTTACTTTGCCGCCGGAAGAGATTATTAACGTTGATGCGGTATATCACCATAAAAAGTGATGTTTGATCAAAAAAAAGCAATATAAAGGAAGTTTTCGAAAAATGCGTTCAGTCGGAAAAGTGACGTAGTCAAGGATTAGCATGGATAGGAACCAACCCATCATGTTTGTTAAACTTACCCCCAATTACAAAACCCCTCCACAAAAACGGTCCGCATACATGGAGAATAGTTCCCAACATTATAACTCAGAAGTAGCCAGAAGCAGGCAATTCTCCTCAACACGCTATGTTAAAACAACATAAAATGACTGTTATTTGATAAAAGTAAATAAAATAACTTACTTTTTACTTACTTACTAAGTAAAGTATAGTGTTTTAGTGAAAAAAATTTACTTTTACTTATAATGGTAACTAATTTTTTTTCAAATAGTTTTTATATAAGTTGTCTATGCTAATTTTTGTTATCTTTACACATAAAAGTAATTTCGTATTATGATGCAGTATTCTCTTACTTTTTAAAGTAAATATGACTTTTTTAAAATCTTTCATTTACGTCAGATCACCTTCAAAAATAATTTACTTTTACATGTAAAAAGTAAATTAATTTCGATGCAAACTATTTGTATAATTATAAATCTTAATTACTTTTTAAAGTAAATTACTTTCACACGAGTTACTTTTAAAAGTAATTTACGAAAAGTAAATAACCATTTTATGTGAACTACTTTTACTTGTAATAGAAAAATAACGCATTTTTAAAAAATTTTTAATAAGTTACCCATTTTTAAAATTAACTTTATGTAAGTAATTTATATGTAATATAATTTTATCTTTTTTTAAAAAATGAATTACTTTAAAATGTAAATATATTTCATAATTTAATCTAAGTTATGTAAATTAATTTTTTTTTAAAAGTAATATATTTTTCCATCAAAATAAGTAAAAGTGCCATCCCTAATATAATATATATATATATATATATATATATATATATATATATATATATATATATATATATATATATATATATATATATATATATATATATATATAATATTCCTCGCTAACGTTGTGTACCAAAAAATGGGTCTGCATTTCTTACATTTAGAGGTAGATAAATTCGTGTACTCAGTGATTTATAATGTTCAACTTTTATTGATATAAACTAAATTTTACTTAAGAAGATGACAAACAAATTTCGGTCGATGACTAACTTGTTCAATAGCATTTTTTATTGTAATGAGATAAAATAAAGTTTTACTTTTGAACATAAGTAAAATGGCATTTACCTTTTTTGACCATTTTGCTTTTATGAACACACCTTATGTTAATATCTTAAACAAACATTCTTAATCGTTTAAGGGTTCTTAACAACCTTGATAATTTACAAATTTTTGCCTCAAGGAGGGAATGGGGGGGGGAGTATGCTTACGTTTTGGTTCATTTTCAGAATTTTTACTCTATAAGGTTAAATGTAATTTTGTTCAAGTTAACTTTGTTCTATTGCGATCTCATTCAAGTTCAAACAAATGTCATTGAATATTTATTTTGTTCTTCTTTTAATCTTGTTTATCTCAGTCTTTAACTTATGAACAAGAACAAATGGAAACAAATGAAGCAAATGAAATGCTTAGTCGTTATTAATAAAAAATTGAAAATTATCTACCACTGAAAACAGGAACTTTTTGGTTCAATGATAAAATCATGAATTTTAGTTTTACGAATACTGATTATACAAAACAAATTTGGAATGATAAATTTACGAATCGAAATGTACCTTTTATATTTTTACGAATTAGTTACTCGTATTATTACAAATCTAACCTAACCTTTCATAAAACATAGTATCAAGAATTAATACTGAAAACTTACTAATCGTAAAGATAGTAATTGTAACATTCGAATCAATAAAAATATAACAGGTACATTCCAGCTCTTAAATTTATCATTCGTAAAAATATAACAGGTGCATTTCAATTTGTAAATTTATTATTTGTGATGAAGAAATCACAATCGGACTAATAGAAATCATAAAAATAATGTGATAACTATTTTCCCAACTCTAAATTTTCCAAGTACAATCCAATTATTTAGCTGAAAAATGTTCTATAACATTAAGCCATACTAAGCTTAATCTTTCTGCTAAAAAAATGCATTTAAAAATGTTTTTGAGGCCTAGAATTAGATAAATATCAAACATCCCATTAAGAAGTTCAGCCACGGCCTTTATTTCATTTTTGCAGCCATAAAAATGTTAACACATTATCAGAAACTTAAACTAACTGAACTTGCATATGCCAATAAAAGTACTCTTTTTAAAAAGCTCAAGCCTGCACGATTGTAAAAAACGTGATGAAATCTGCAAGAACATACACAGAGAGTTATTGGCCCTTGGTGCAGTTGTGACTGATCACAAAGCATTAAAAAGAATAGACTTCGGCAATCTTAAGCGAACAACAGTGAAAAAGTATGTTAAGTCACTGAAGACTGGAAGCCAAGGTTTTACTTTCACCAATGCAGAGGAGATTATTCTTGATATTGTTGGCCGAGGCTCTATTGATGTTGTTCTCTGGATGTCACAGATGTTGCTGTTAGCTTTGAAAAACAGGCTTCCTCAAGCAAAACATCGACTCTAGAGATTTGTGATTAAGTTTTTGAGGCTCCTTCCATCTCTATTGCTTTTGGTGAAGCCAGCAACATTAAAACAGGTCTGATTAAATCATTGATACTTTTTTTCATTTGTTCACCAAACGCTGTTTTAATTTGTTCGCTGGCAGATTTTTTCATTTTTTCACCATTCGCTGGCAGATGGCCAATACAAATGTAACATTATATCAGCAGTAAATTTTGGTTTAGCATTTTAAGAAAAGCAACGACCGACAACTATGTAGTAACTCCCCAAGCAAGCACATCCAGTGTTCTTGAAAAGAAGCCCCATGCAGCAACATCATCAAATAAAAAAAAGTCCTACAGTTTTTTCAAATGACTTCTTTAATCTTGAGAAGAATAGGAATTTCAGTCTTCAGAATGATCAGATAGAATTGGATTTTAAGCACATGGCCAAGCAAAAGGAACTCGAACTCAAGCTTCTGCAAGAAATAATCGATTTCTATTATGCTGTTACTACATGAATTCGTGAAAGTAGATCATTGTCTTTTAATATTGGTTTTGAAGAGTAATTTGTTATTATTTCAAGTTAAAAAATACTTTTTGGAAATTAAGAGTTTAGGAAAGTGGAAATCTACTTTAATGCTAGATTCTTTGCATTCTTGACTATTGTAAACAAACGATTGTGAATGATATTTTTATACTGCCATATCTTTTATATATCATAACTAGCTTCAGAAATCATGGAAAATATTTTTAATTCTACCAAAATGTTAAGCACCAGCGCACTTTGCATCAATTAGCGGAAATAGGATTTTGTACAAATTTTTTAGTTGTTTTTCATATTTAAAAATTTTTAAGGCTTTTTTTTTTTACATTCAGTTTTTAATTCTCTATATAAAAAAAAAAATTATTTTTAGTTTTTTTAAACTTTTGATATCTTAAAGGTTTTTTTAGGATTTTAAAAAACTAGCATTTTTGTTAAAATCTTTTCAAAGTATATGATAAGAGTTATATTTCTTTATTATTTTTATACGAAATTAAAATAACCATTTATTTACTTGAATGTAAAACTAGAAATAGAAATAAAAAGGTTTTTTGCATTTTTTTGCTGATTTTTTGATTTTTTAAACATTGATTGATTTGTGGTCACAAAGGTCGCCTCGTTTTTTTTGAATAAAATATGGCTACTGCGAATAGACGTTACTGCTATGCAAAAAAATTGAGGCGACCTCTGTGATCTCATACTTAAAAATTTTTTTTACTACTATGATTTTTATTCAAAAACCGACTGAATTCTGTGAAGTTAATGAAAATTTTGTAGTTCAATAAGATACGGTAAGTTTTTATTTGATTCAGTTTTACCTTGCTATAGTTTTTATTAATTATCAAAATGGCTACATTCACTCTTCGTCAACATTTAACACATACATTTCCCCCGAGGCATATATTCTTAAGAAAAATTTTTAAGCCTGTGCCAAATTTTTGCAGTTTTAGTTTATTGCACTAAATAGTTTCAAAGTTTTTCGAAGACTAACTTTTGAGTTGATAAAAAACTTTAACAAATGTGGAAAAAAAAGCAGTTTGTTCTTCACTAAATACAAAGATTTTCTGGATAAAAAAATAGAATACAAATCATGTCTGGTAAGTTTTTTTTTACTTAAATGTTATAAATAAAATGTTATTTTATATATATATATATATATATATATATATATATATATATATATATATATATATATATATATATATATATATATATATATATATATATATATATATATATATATATATATATATATATATATATATATATATATATATATTTATGGGCAATTCTATACAAATGACGGTCGTAACATATGATGCTTTTTTAGCCATTAAAAATTAACCAAGAATGTTACTTACATGAAAATTTCAAGAAATATTAAATACTATTATATAATTTACTATGCAAAAGTTAAATCATTAAAGTGTTCAACTTAGGGCCTGTTTATATGGACAAGCACTAGCCTGTTTCCCGAGCTAGCCCGGAAAAAGAGCCAGTTTAAAAATGCGTTTATGGGCCTGTTTACATGGAAAGCGGGCTGGCTCGGCAAACGAGCTCATAGCCCGGATAGCGAGATCTCACTGTTTTTTGCCGAGATCTCGCCAAACGGGTTGGTTAATTTCTTTTATAAAATTAAAATATTGATGACGCCGGATATTGACGTCATCAATATTTTAACTTAATTTTATTTTGCGTTTATATGAATAAACGAACTAGTCCGGATAGCAAGATCTCACTGTTTTTTGCCGAGATCTCGCCAAACAGGCTGGTTAGTTTCTTATATAAATTTGTACGCATGCGTACAAATTCTTACATTTTTTAAATTTGAAAGCTTTCGCGTAAAATAATAAATTTAATAATAAAACTGGCAACATCCGTGTACTTAAAATTTTAGTTGTTTTGCTATTATAATTTACCAAAGATCCAGTATCTTTTAAGTAATATAAAACAGTAGCTACTTTTTTATCTGCTGATAGAGCTCTAGAGTTAGGCGAGAAAGGGTCAGGAGATAAATAAGGGCTTAACTCTGAAACCAAATTCATGAAAAGAAAGCGTGAAAGGCTAAAATTTGTTTTCCATTTATCAATGGAAGCTACACCAGTTATAATGTTATGCTACCATAAATCAGTTCCGCCAGTTTTAAACAAGCAACTACGATTTTTTCTTTGAACGCACCTCTCTCTTGCTTGTTTCATCTTTTGAAAAGTTTGTAATCGTTTTCTTATAGGAATAATATTTAAAAAATTATCAAATTTAAATTTGTAAAGCTTATATAATACAATTAGGCTTTTAAGAAGCATTATTTGTGTTACAATACCAGTTAAACATATTGTTAAAACTGAAATGTGTTCTTTTGTCGCTAGCCGCCATCTTTAAAGTTATTATTTTACCGATAAAGAGGCCAGCTATGCTAGAAAAAGCCAGGCTAACCTCGATATCATTGTTTATTTTTTTGGGAAAAATTCATATAAACGCAACTTTAAAACTGGCTCGTTTTCCGGGCTAGCTCGGCAAATGGGCTAGCCCTTGTCCATTTAAACAGGCCCTATATGAATTTTTGCCAAAAAAAGTAAAAAAAATGATATCGAGGTCAGCCTGGCTTTTTCTAGCAGGGCTGGCCTCTTTATCGGTAAAATAATAACTTTAAAGATGGCGGCTAGCGACAAAAAAAACACATTGCATTTTAACAATATGTTTAACTAGTATTATAACACAAATAATGCTTCTTAAAAGCCTAATTGTATTATATAAGCTTTACAAATTTAAATTTGATAGTTTTTAAAATATTATTCTTTTACGAAAACGATCACAATCACTTCAAAAGATAAAACAAGCAAGAGAGAGGTGACTTAAAAGAAAAAATCGTAGTTGCTTCCATTGATGTATGGAAAACAAATTTTAGGCTTTCACGCTTTCTTTTCATGAATTTGGTTTCAGAGTTAAGCCCTTATTTATCTTCTGACCCTTTTTCTCCTAACTCTAGAGCTCTATCAGCAGATAAAAAAGTAGCTACTGTTTTATATTACTTAAAAGATACTGGATCTTTGGTAAATTATAAGAAAAACTACTAAAATTCTAAGTACACGGAAGTTGCCAGTTTTATTGTTAAACTTATTATTTTACGCGGAAGCTTCCAAATTTAAAAAAAGTGAGAGTTTACACGCATGCGTACAAATTTTGATAAGAAATTAACCAGCCCGTTTTTTGGCAAACGGGCTAGTCATTTTCTAATAAAAATTGCGTAAAAAAAATTGCGTAAAAAAGTGCGTAAACTTAAGCAATTTTTTGCGTAATTACGGAATATTGAACCGAACTAGTCGCACAATACTAATAATTAAACGAACACTGCTCAAAACATTAGAAAATCATTACATTTTTAGACAAAACTACAATCAGTATGGTCGAGGTGGGCATTCATCATATTTTCCGAGGCATTGTCCGAGACCACGGTAACCAGCTTTGGCACAAAACACTAACCCATATGGACATGGCATGCATATCGCTCTCTTGTTGACACATGCCACGTAGCCAGATCGAGGCTCGCTGTCAATAGCGTAGTTGCCGTCAGCACGATAGATGCAGTCATTTGTAACGTCGACACCTAAAGTTCAAAGACAAGATTAAACGGTGAGCTTCTTTGCTCAAAAACAAAAATAAAAGTTTACTGCGCTCTAGTCGACACGCAACTAGTTTAGGAAACAAACACGTGACATTCTCAGCTAAGCTTTGCTGAAGCAAATTCTGAAGAAATCTCTTACCAAGACAAATAACGCGTTTTGGTTGGTAGTCTGTTTTCTTGGGTTCGTAGTCAATTTTCCCGTGTTCGTAGTCGGTTTTCCCGTGTTCGTAATCGGTGTTCTGGTGTTCGTAGCCGTCGTCTTGATCTTGCGCTACACGCACTGCGTTTGCTGTGACAGCCAGAACACAAGCTGCGATGAAAACTATCTTGGTTGCCATGGTTGTCGAGATGTTTGATGGTTTTTTGAATTCGCTTGAGCTTTTCGTTTGAACTTGCTTGTGTTTGCGAAGCGCGTTTTTATAAGCGCTTTTCAACGAACAGTTGAGGAAGTAACAACTGCACTAATTTGCGAGTAATTTGCTACACGAGCGCTGAAAAGTAATAACGAACTAACAAGTGCTTCGTTTAAGGAAACGCGTTTTGTTTCTGCGAAAAGTTTACGTCACCAAAATTGTTTGGCACAAACGCATCCTCAAACTGCGCACAGAAAAAACAAACAAAACAAGTGCTACGAAAGCACACCTAAATGGGTCGAAAGATAGACGAACAAGCAAATTATTCTACTTAGATAAAATTAAAACGTGTTGGATTTGGACATACGGATCGGAAAGCAGTTTAGCTTGGTTTCTTTGATGCTCATTGAAGAGCTGGGTTGGTGTTCCTTTTTCGGATGCACTTTAACGCACTCACAACGCCTAAAGACACGGTCTTTGTCTTATTTACTTTTTTATATTCTTCAAAAACAGTAGCTGCAAAATGCTAATTCTAATCGTTAAATTGTTAGAAGTTAGTTAAACTGTTATTCAAACTGAACTCTTTTTAAACTATTCAACGTAAATGATTCCAACATATTTTGTAACATCTTAGGGAACTGTTGATCACTTGAGCTTAGCTTGGACTCAATATCGCATTTCTGATTCTTCTATTGCAAAAAACGCTTTTTTCAGTTTCCGTGATCAGTAAAAACACAAAGAACTGTCGCAGCTGAAAAAGAAATCAGCAATAATCAGTTGTTCTTTACTTTAGTAATAAGCTTTGTAAAATGAACTTAAAGCATCTAGCTTTTAAGAAAGTTTAATCAACAATAAAGGAAGTGTTTTATTTCTTTTAATAGTCCGTTCACATTACAACATGCGTAAAGATACCAAAGTTTTATCGGGAAGCAACATGCGTATGTACGATAGAAATAGTAAAACTTTATTTAATCACTGCAAGTTTTGCGCTCCTCTTTTGTTTTTCTCATTTCATTCACGAGGAGTGAAATTTCTCCCGTTCATACTTCCCGTATTTCTTCCGTACGTTTAAAAATAAAAAGCATTAGAAACTATTATACCCCGTTGTATTTACAGTTTACCTCCTTTCTTTTTACTTCTTAAGTTATATACTTAATGGCAGATTCGCTTCTTTAGTAAGATACTTGATTCATAACATACTACGATAAGCTGAAATAAATTTTTGATCTTGCAGTTTATCACAATGTCACACAACTCCATTACTCAATCATCAACACTTGTGTTAGGGTTTAGTACCTTGTCACCAACCTATTGCTAAACTATTTTGGTGACGTAAACTTTTCGCAGAAACAAAACGCGTTTCCTTAAACGAAGCACTTGTTAGTTCGTTATTACTTTTCAGCGCTCGTGTAGCAAATTACTCGCAAATTAGTGCAGTTGTTACTTCCTCAACTGTTCGTTGAAAAGCGCTTATAAAAACGCGCTTCGCAAACACAAGCAAGTTCAAACGAAAAGCTCAAGCGAATTCAAAAAACCATCAAACATCTCGACAACCATGGCAACCAAGATAGTTTTCATCGCAGCTTGTGTTCTGGCTGTCACAGCAAACGCAGTGCGTGTAGCGCAAGATCAAGACGACGGCTACAAACACCAGAACACCGATTACGAACACGGGAAAACCGACTACGAACACGGGAAAATTGACTACGAACCCAAGAAAACAGACTACCAACCAAAACGCTTTATTTGTCTTGGTAAGAGATTTCTTCAGAATTTGCTTCAGCAAAGCTTAGCTGAGAATGTCACGTGTTTGTTTCCTAAACTAGTTGCGTGTCGACTAGAGCGCAGTAAACTTTTATTTTTGTTTTTGAGCAAAGAAGCTCACCGTTTAATCTTGTCTTTGAACTTTAGGTGTCGACGTTACAAATGACTGCATCTATCGTGCTGACGGCAACTACGCTATTGACAGCGAGCCTCGATCTGGCTACGTGGCATGTGTCAACAAGAGAGCGATATGCATGCCATGTCCGTACGGATTAGTGTTTTGCGCCAAAGCTGGTTACCGTGGTCTCGGACAATGCCTCGGAAAATATGATGAATGCCCACCGCGACCATACTGATTGTAGTTTTGTCTAAAAATGCAATGTTGTCATAATGTTTTGAGCAGTGTTCGTTTGTTTATTAGATTTGCGCAAAAAAGTGCGTAATTACGGAATATTGAAATTACGCAAAAATTTGTCATATTTGCCGTAATATTAATAATATTTACCTAAAAAGAAAAATTTTTTCTTATTTTGGCTTATTTTGTGTGCCAATTTTGTCGGCATTTTTTGTTTTTAGAGTTGGAGAAGTTCGTGTATTACATAACGTTCAATTTTTATTAATTAAAACTAAACTTCATTTGTGATGATGACAAACAAATTTTGGTCGATGACTAATTTACTCATTAGCATTTTTTTAACGAATGGTTAACGTCTTCTCCACTAATATTGGAAATATCATAATGCTTTTCTCAAATAATCTCAACGTTTGAATGGAAGTCAATCACTCTAAAAAACAAGGGGTAGAATACTAAAGTCTCTTGTAATAAACTTTTTCATTCGTTTTTGTTAATGCTAAGGCTTTCAACCTCTTGTTTTGTAAAGTTACGGGCGCTTTTTGTTAGGTCCTATAACTCAATCTTTCGTGAGTTTGCTCTAGTGTAAACTTACCAATTTGACAAATGTTTCCTCTTCAAATTGATGGATTTTTGTATTTTGATTAATGTTAAACAATGTTCTCACCTCGCTTAGTGCTTAATTTTAGTAAAAAAGTTAAGATATTATTTAAATCACTTAATATTCACTGAAGTTTTTAAAAACTCTGTAGCTCTATGTTTTTCGGAGACAAATCTTTTTGTTTAAAAAAATAGACATCTGTGATCTGCAATTATTCCACATTTAAAAGTTTCCATTATTATGCTAAAGTTAGAATATGCAGTAGTTTTTTGACGTGAGAAATTTTGCATAAATTACTCAAAAACTCTGTGTATTTTTGTTAATAAGACTGAAATTAATGGAAATATTTTTGCGTAAGAGAAAGCCTGTTTTTTTGCGTAATTCTTTCACTTTTTAGCTTATATGAATATATATATACATTTATATATATATATATATATATATATATATATATATATATATATATATATATATAATGGAAGTGGTAAGGTGAGGAAGGGGGACAGAGGGGAAGGGACAAGAGAAACTGGACTATTTTGTTCTCTTTTCTTCAAACGTTTACTATAAAGTTGAAAATATTGTATGCAACACCTGTAAGAAACATAATATTTAAATACTTACCATGCCACTTCTAACCACTTCAAGTGTTTACATCGACCGCCAATTATATATAAGGGCTACTTGTTGACGGAGACAGAATATTATAAGGCTACCACCACACAAGCATAATGCGGTATTCTTTACAAAGGTTTTCTTTACAAAGAATGTAACTTTAATGCTAAGCATTGGCATTTTTGCACCGGCGGTAAAAATTTGTAAATTAGCGTAAAATGTATAAAAATACGTAATTTTCGCGGTAATTTTACGTAATAATGCAAATTTCCCGCTTTTATCACTTTTTACCGCTTTTATCACTATTAACCGGTTTTCTTGCGTTTTACCGTAATGTTAGACAAGGTTGTTTTAAATTGTCATTTGTAGTTCTATTATAAATTTTACATTTATAATTTTGAATAAGCAAGCTATTAATAAAAAATTAATCATAATATAACTCATTTGTCTCCATTAAAAGACTAGCAAGTTCAGATACTCTGTACTTCTTTTTCTTATTCTCATTCCTGCTTGCGTTCCTCATGTTAACTATTTTTTCTTTTTTGCTAGTACTAATACTACTTTGTCTTTGTTGAAGTGTTATTGGAATTAACAAAGATGGGTTTCAATTTGGTCTTCACTTTGAGTCCCTTCATACCTTTGTTGTTGAGTAAGAGTCCCTTGACTCTCCTGAGTGTCTAGCTCTAGCTGTTGTTGCTCTTTACAATTTTTCTCCTAATCTTTTAGGTTAGAAGGAACTCTTGTGTAAATTTTATTTACAAAAACTAACATGCTACTGTTTCTTCGTTCTACATTGTCTAAATTCTTTCTATCTACTATTGAAAACATTCTTTCTGATGAAGCAGAAGTCACTTGTATAGACAAGTAACTTCTAGTCAGACCAGTTAGCAAAGGTAAATCATTTACATTTTGTTTCCGCTATATAAGTTTATCCACATCCCATTCAGATACGGCAATTGTCTGAAATTTTTTACATTCAAGCATCAAGGGTGGCTTGATCTTGGATTGATTTGACTGTGATGCCTCAGGGCGCTGCGCTGAAACCTGCCTCCTGTCTTTCAAAAACTCAAGGTCCATTAGATCCATATCTTCATCAAGGTCTGATGCTTCAAGCAAAAGTTGATCAACATCCAAAGACTCGTAGAACTGGATTGTGGTTGGGTGGTCGACAACCTAAACCTTGATGGTAGCTTCTTTCCTTTCCTCACTGTTTGATATATTTTTGAGTGTATATTCTCTACAATTTGGGTGCAGAGGTGAAACCACATCATAGCATTTGACTGCAATGCAATTATTAGGTAGACTTTTCTCATATTCTTTGTTGAACTAGTGCAGGCACTCTGCAACTTGAAAGTCACGCTCTTCAATGTCATTTACGGTTCTTTTTTAAAGTAAGCTGAGATTTAATGTCTTTTTAAACTTTGTGCATGGTCACCTGTTTTTCTGAAGACCAGGAATCAGAGTATAGTTTACATTCAGCTAGAAACGGTAAAATGATGTAATTACTATTGAACTCTAACTCATCTGCAGTCAACCTCTGAAGATCTGGTTTGTCTAGGATTTTAAGTGCAACCTGTAAACCAATCTTCAATCTGAGGATAGACTTAAGCATCATATAGCTGGAATCCCATCTTGTTACCACTGGCTGAATAATCTTGACTGGTTCTTCATTTGCTGCTCCACACGATTACTTGATGCTCTGCCAGTCCAGTGAACTTTGGTGGGTCTTTTGAGCAAGTACTTTACATTTCTTGATTATAGCATTGACTTCTTCTGATTTTCTACAGTCTTTATTAAGCAAGTGTTGAGCAGATAATCGGCACAGGTTAGATGATCACTGATCTTTTTGCTTTCCATGATTATTTTTTTCATATTAGCCGCAGCATCAGTAATAGCCACTTTGTAAAGGTCTTCCCTCTAAAGAGCAGGATTTCGAGGAATCACGTTATCTAATCCTTGTCTAAGACGAACCCCTGTGTGTCTCCCAATGACGTTTTGGAAATCCAAAGACAACTTTTTGAGATTAAAGTGTTTAGTAACATAATGCATTGTAAGGAAAACGAAGAGATCACCGTTTCTTGAAGTCCATCTATCTGTTATGAAGGCTGTCATTTCGCAATGCGGAATGTCTCTCTCAAGTTGCTTTTTTACATCACGTCTTAGATTGTGATAAATATTTGGTAGCTTGTATTTGGATAAGGTGGTTGGACTTGTGGACAAAGATAATACATCATCGTTTCGAAGCCAGCAGTTTCAATAGCGTGAAACGGAAGGTTAGAGAGGACTAGTGTTTTGGTTAGGATGGTATCAAACTCCAACTGTTGTGCACATTGTGGAGGCCACTTAATGGTTTTAGTTAAGTCTTCAATTTTTGTTTCGCGACTTGATGATGCATCTTGGGGGAGTCTATCAACCCCTTTATTTTTATTAACAGGCCCAAATCATCCTTTTGTGGTGCGGGACTTATTAGCCTCTGCTTGAGCATCCCTCTTTTCTTAAGTCTCTTCACTTTCTTTTGATTATCAGCTTTTTGCATCTGGTAAAAAGATAAGCTGGTGGTAGGATCTAAAATTAAATAGTGGGATTATAAATGTTAAAAATGCCGCAAATAACAATTTTTCAATAAAGATAGATAGTTCATAAATCATAAATGTTAGAAGCACAAGACACATTGATTTGTTTTGAGTAATTTTAAAAAATTTTTTTTTTTTTTTTATCAAAAAAAGGGTTTTTGGGGATTTTACCGCATTTACCCAAAATTACTGAGATTTAAAATATAGTAACTTATAGTAAAAGAGTAAAACACTTTAAGTGAGTTTTAACTGGTGTTGTTATCGAATTCGACTAAATCGACTAGTCGAAAGTCGAAACTGTCGACTTTGAAAAATCGAATAATTGATTTAATCGACTTTATATTTCTTACTAATCGACTAAAAGTCGATTTAGTCGGGAAATCATCCTAACATCTTTATTTCTATTTTTTCACTTGATTTAATTTTATCAATCTTTAATATTGTTATGATGTTAATTAGTAAAGAGATATCTTTATAAGTAGCTTATCTTGTAAAGATAAATTATTTGTAAAGATTGAGCCATGCGTTAGAACATCATTCAAAGCGGTTTTTTTAAATTCAACCAAAATATCTGAACATTGAACCTAATTTGCTGTGTCACATAAGTTTAACTCTTAGTTTACTGTTTGTAGCACCGCTTCATTAATGGTTATTTTTTCATATTATAGCAACTAGTTGATGCTTTTTAAAACAAAATATTAGGTAATGTATTATGTTACTCAGTTAAGGATGCGAAATAGTTTTATAAATCTGGCTCCACAAAAAACCTTTAGCCGCCCATCTGCCCCCACCTATCTACGCCACTGTTTTTATAAGTTAAATTTTTTGTTAATTTTTTGCTTTTATTATTATGAAAAATGATATAAAATGCCCATCCGTGTCTTTTTTTTTTTCTTTTCTTTGTGATTGCAATTTCCGTTTTATTTTGTTTGTTTATTCAAATAAATAAGCTGTCAAGCAACATTAAAGTATATGGTAATAATCAAATTTTATATTCAAATATTTCGACTTAATTGATTTTAAGTCAATTTTAAAAATGTATTAGTCGATTTTAGTCGACTTTGAAAAATACATTAATAGATTTAGTCGACAGTGGAATAATTTCAAAGTCGTAGCAACACAAGTTTTAACTCCACAGGTGCTGCCTTGAGACATCTTAAGGTGGTAGTATACCATTAAAAAAAATCTTGTTATTCAACTTTTTTTTCAATCTTTAACAGTGCATAACATATATAATATGATTAAAATAAAATGAAAAATTTTAAAATTTAAAAAAATTAATTATGCGCATAATTATTGATAGACAAAAGCCTAAAAATGAATAACTGGCAACAGGGTTTTTTCAGCAACCGTAAATAAATTTGAACTGAAATTTTGGCTTGTGATCCTTTACTTATGCAATTACAACATACACTAAAAGTTTTTGATTTTGAGCAAAAAAAGTCAAAATATATGCATTTTACTCATATTTGGAAGTTTTGGTGATATTTGAGAACACAAAATAACTCACAAAAGTGGAACACAATTAGCTGTAAACATAATTCTAGTAGAGGTTGCAAATACAGGCGTTAGAAGCAAGTATGCCAAATTTCAATTCAAATCGGTTATCGGTTAGAAAAATATCTCCGTCGCCAGGCTATAAAAGATGACTTTGAGAAAAACTCAATTTAAAATTAAAAACAAAAAAAAAATTGTTCAAAACTCCCCACTTCCATAAACTGCACCTTCTAATGTTTCGCTTTGATCACAAAAACTTTTTTGTACAGCTCTTAGTTTCTTGCATCCTTATTTCACTATACTTGTACATTGTTTTTCTACTTTAGAAATGCGCTTTGAGTCATTTATAAGACAAAAGTTATGTAGATTGCAACCTACTATTATTTTAAGCTTATCAATTAACATAACTTACATGTTTTTGTTTCTATTTGAAAGTCAATACATTTACCACTTTAAACTGAAATTGCAGAAATAACTCCATTATTTGAAGTAAAACCATGCTTTTGCCATAAACCATCAAAGCTACACATAATGTCTTTTGATGTTTCACCTGCAGGCATTAATTCATTAGCAGCATTTTTCATATTCTGGTCAACTAAACTCTAATAAACATCTAACAGTTTGTATAAAGTTTTATTGTAGCTTTTTTTGTTCATAGGTGGCTTCATATTCATTAATAAACAAAATTTTTGTAATGATGATAACCCTCTACCCATTTCACGAAAAGCCACAATGACACGTGTGTTAACATCAAATGGTTTTTGTCCACTACACTACGCTTTTACTCGGATCTCATTGTTCTCGTTATTGGCTCTTTATTGGCTGTTATTGTTCTCGTTACTAGGCTCTTATTGTTCGATTAAATTTATTTGAGCTACCTTGAGACATCTTAATGACTTTTTGCAGTTATTGCACTCAGCAAAACCAAATTTTCCGCTAGAGCTAGAAATCTTATCCTCTTCTCTGTCAAACTTGGTAAAATAATTCCAGAAAGACAGTCTCTTGAAGATGATTTGGTTTGGTAGTGGTATGAAGTTATGTAAAAAATGCTGGGTTAACTTACCTTCTTTATCTAAGCCCTTTTTAAACTTTTATACCACTTTTTTATGCAACCAGTTACACATTAACTTTTATTGTGCCCCAGTCTCTAAAAATAACGTTGAATAGGGAAAAATAATGAAAATAAATGAATACTTTTTTTTTAATTAAATATCTTTTACTTAAAATGCAAGCATAAAATGTCTAATGAACTTGGAAGTTTTTTAAACATCGCATGCTATTTTTTTTATTTTCAGAATGTAAACTCAGAAATAAAAAACTATATCTAAAAAATATGTAAAAATACAGTGTACATTAACGTATATATTTAAAAAAGTATATATTAACTCCTTTGCACTCGAATGGCGACAATATGTCGACACGGTAAATTCTTAAACACATCTATTTGTTTTATTGAAATTTGCATGTAGCTTTTGCCACATTTTTAAAAATATTATTTTCTGAAATCAGTTATTTTAGTGCACGTTCGCAAAAAAAAGTGCGCTCGAGTTACTTAGGTCATACAAAAAAGTCTCCAGTGCAAAGGTTCAAACAAATTTCGGTTGTGACAACGCAATTCCTTCAGAGGGGAGACCGTTGAGTAATCTGATATGAATTATAACCGCTCTAATTAATCAAAATTCAAAATTTTTTTTATTTCATTTAAGTTTTTTGAGCTAAACGCTGCTGAATTTAATTTAGAGCTTTAGTTTTGTTGTAGAGGTTTTTTATCAAAATACCTTTGATTTTAGCTGCCATAGTTATATTCTACCTGGTGTTGATGTTTAAATGTAACTGATGTTTTTTACTACTTAAAAAACTAGGTAACTTCCTAAAACTAGGTAACTTCCTAAAAAATTTGCAGGAAGCCAGAAATTTGTTTTTAAACTGTCATGTACCATACGCTGATCTGTTTTGTTCTTAATCAAGGCTTAAGTGCGAAATATAAAAAAACAAATGACTATCCAAATTTGCTTCATCAGCTATCCAATCATCTCATTGGTTTGAGATTCTTTTTCTATTTGTTATGATATAAAAACAATTTTTTTTACTGTTATGATATAAAAACAACCATTACTTTAGCAAAAACATTTGTATTTTCATCATTCCATATTAAGTTAGATCTTTTAAAACAATTTATAAGTTTCCCAACTAAACTGAGAAATTGTTTTGACTTTATTTATGAAGCTTTTCTGGGGCTCAGCAATGTAAATTGAAAATCTAATACTTTTAATCAAGTTATAGAAGAAAGTTATAGATTATGGATTTGATTTTTTTTTTAACTAAGCTCAAAGAAATTTAGTTGTACCACTGTCTTGTATCCAATAAAAATGTAACAATAAAAGAACTATGGCTAATTATTCTTATATCAAGCAAATGTTCTAATAGCTAGTAGTCAAATGTAATGAAAAAAAAAAAAAAAAAAAAGTTATATGACTTTGCATTGACCAGTTCCAATGATCACTGCTTTACTTAAATATGTTATGGACCAAAACTTTTATCATTCTCATACATTTATGTTACATTTGTAATGAATTTAAGCATCTCTTTCTTTAGTATTTAAATGCACATCCTCTTTAAGTAAACAAAGATATATAAATGGGAGAGGCAAAAATGAGATCAAAAACTTTTTTTTCAAAAAAATTGATGAGATACTTTCTCAAATTAATATTTTTGTTAAAGAAGATATCTAAAATGCCAAAGTTTAAAGTAAAAACATCAATACTTAGTGGTTGGTCATAACATCTGAAGTAATTATCAGTTTCCATTTCACCTAAGAGGTACAACAAGCATATTGTTACTTTTTTTTTAAAGGTGATGTTCCCCAGGCCTAATATACCAATTTATTATTATGTTTCTCATAATTTGCAATAAAAATATTCAATTTGTTTTGTGAAAGCACTCCAGAAACTTTCTTTCACTGGCCAGTCCTCAACATTTTTATTGAGAAATGATGATGAAATTCCTAGTATGTTTAGAAAATGACATTGCGTTTGAATTTACAAAATATTCAGAGGGTTTGTATCATTTTTCAATTCATCTTATAGCCACCATGATTAAAGAAAGACAAGGCAATTAGTTTTTCTGATTGTTACAAGCAATGGTTTTTAAACTTACTGTAAAAGCCAATATTTGATTTAAGTTTTTACAGACAACCAATTAATTTCTTAATGCTTTCTCTTCTCATGCAAATATCTTAAACTCTTACTTAAACATGTTTTGATTAAATTTATTATGCGACCCAAGATTGCACCATGATAAGCTTCTGGTTTATTGAATTTTACCCCAGCTGGTGGAGTAGTTACTACCAAAATTATTGTAGGTTGCAATAATTTACAGTAATCAATCCAAGGTTAGCGTTTAATCATCTGTTTTGCAGCTATGGCTGTCATTGCATCTTTTTCTTGTTGAGGGTAATCTTTTACCTGGTCAAATACTTTCTTAAACTGAGATCATTTAAATAATGGAATACTAGGACCTAATGATGCACGTAGTGATGGTGAAAGAACTGCTTTCAGCATGATTTCAGTTTTGTTATGTCTGCAGGGAAGCCATTACAATTCTTTTTCCAATTTTAGTTCAATTAAAACACAGGCTCCTTTTTATGGCCAGTGTATATATCTGGTTATTTTTTATGTTTTATACTTTTTATCTCAGGTTTTATATATATTTTTTAGGTTTTATTTCTTATTTTTTATTGTCCTTCAGTGATAATTACACTACTGGTTGGTAAGAATTTATTGGCTCTTGTTATCTTTTTAACAAAGAGACATGAGGATATGTTATGGCTGATGCATGAATTTTTTGCCAAAAGTTTGGTGGTGATTTAGTTATTATAACAAGTGAAGAAGAAAATAGTTTTATTTTGCAGCAAATAACTTCTACCAAAAGAGAGATCTCTTGGATTGTTATGCATAGATTTTCTATTTTTATATATTTTTGTATGTGTATTTGATGATTTCAATGAGTATAGTGTTAAAAAATAAAAGCATTATTAAATGCTTCAATCCACAAATATTTACTTTACAATAAACATTTACAGATCAGAAACAGCTGTTATCCAATCAATTTTAGCTTTTTGGATATACATTAGATGAAGTTTTTAAAAGATTTTAGGTTTTCTGGTTACCAGTCTTGTCTCTACTATTTTAGCATTAGTTTAAGATATTTTGTTGTATTAATATCCTCATTAAAATGGTTTAGCACAAAAGAATGTTTTTAATTTAATTTTTGTTTAATATGTTACATTTATAATGCTTAAGAAATTTATTAATGTTATGCTTGACAAATATCATGAATATTACCATGAATTGATAAGCAAATGAAACTTTGATAAAATGAAACTAATGATGCTGTTTCTTGAAGTAACTTCCAAGAAAATCACCAAGATAAACAACAAAGCAGTTTGTAAAAATTTTGGAGTGAAAACTAATGTGTTAGCTATTGACTTCCAGGTAATTTTATGTTTTGAAAATGATAGAATGTTATTTTTTTGAATATGTAATTGAAAATTTCTTTTTTTTTTTTTTTTTGTAATGTAATTGTCATCATTTTTTAAAGTTGTAAAGTTTTAATGTTTCTCAAGTTTATATTTATGAGTTTTTCAATGTTACATTTAGTTTTGTTGTTATTATTGTTAAAGATGGGGCCATTAATAATTCAATTTGTATCTCTAAAGCACTTTATTTAAGTTTTAATGTAATATTGCTGATTTTAGAAAATTTTTGATGCAGAATCTTTGCAATTAATCCATAAAGTATGATTTATAAAGCATTGTGCATGCTTTTAAGACAAGGAAACATGCTGTTTTAGCTTGATTTAATAGTTACACAATTCTTAATTGCTGTTATACCTAAACATAATATTTCTAAACATTGACAAAAAAAACTAGCATTAAGAACTACCAAGCAGTCTCATGTGTTGATGTGTTTCTCATCAAGTTACACAACCAAACATGATTGTGTAACTTGATAAGAAACACAATAACTTTGTTCCTGATCTCACCTAATTGGGGATTTTTGGCACTTGTACCTGCATAGAACATGCATCTGTTTTGGTAAAAAAGAAAGCAAATTATGACCTTTTTAACAAGATTTTTGTAATAATGCATAAGTTGTTAGCTTTTCTTTCTGAGTTTGCTATTTTCTCAATAAAAAATTTCTCACTTCAGTTTCAACTATTCTAAATCATCATCATAATAACAAATTAGTCTCAGTTAAATAAATTTAGTCTATGAGGCACCTACTGTTGTTAGTTTTGTGTTTTAGATTTAAAAAAAAATACTTTTAAACATGAAATCAAAATAAAATGTTTTCTCTTTTGTACATTGAAGTCCAAAATTTTTGTGATGTTTTTTTCAAAGAATTATTTTTAAAGATTTAGAGAAATAAAATTGTTTTAACTGGCTAAAATTGGCTACCAAGTTCATTCTTCAAACCTCATTCTTCCAATATTTTGTATGCAATAGATATGGCCTCTAAAAATGAAATTAAGAAGGTATCACTTTCAGAGCACAAATTATAGTCAGTACAAAGGAATGACAAAAAGTATTATTTAATTAAACAAAGCCAAAATAAACAACAAACAACTTGAAGCTCTTGAGAAGTGGAGATGCTACTTAACAGAATGCCATGTTACTCATGTAAAAAGTAAATAAGCTGTTTTATAAATATTCAATCAAAGCAGACAAGTAAAAAGTAAGGGTAACAAAGTTATGTTTTAATGTACTTAGTTGCTTTAACTACAACATGCAATACTCTCCTAATGAAGAATTTAATGAGTAAGCGAAGCACAAATTCAATATATTTTCAAAGAATTGAAAACAAAGTAAATTAGTAATGCCTCTTAATTTTTGCAATTTAGGTATTACTAGAATGAACCACTTGGTTCACGATAGAAACTTAGCTTACTCTACAGGAGAAATCAAAAGTTCAGTAAATCAATGTGCCACCAGCCGCAAACAAAATCCCTCAAATTTAAAGTTCTTTACAATTATTGACCAATACTTATGAATTTCATTTGCCTTTTAAAACCCTGATCTTTTTTCTTCTTCAGCAATAAAAATATTCTTCATATTTATTACATTAACATCCTTCATACCTAATGTTGTTTGAAAAATCACAAACCGTAAATTTTTGTAATATTTACAGAGGGGAGAAATTTTCTTTTATTTTTGTTATGGTTACGATTGATGAGATTATAATAAAATTTGCTTAACTCGTTGCTCAAAAGTTTTTTGACAACTTCACATTAGACTTTAGCAGGATATCCAAGGGGTAGTAGGATACGTGAAATAAAAAGCTGATGTTTTTATATTTTCATGATATATCGTTGCTCAAAAGTTTTTTGACAACTTCACATTAGACTTTAGCAGGATATCCAAGGGGTAGTAGGATACGTGAAATAAAAAGCTGATGTTTTTATATTTTCATGATATATGATAGAGATTTTGCTTTTATTCTATCATAAATGCACATTATTGTGAGATGAAGGCTAAAGTTATTATTTTTAGACCTAATGCTATGTGCTTTATCATGTTATCCCTAAAAAAAAATGACTTAAAAAAATATTACTTTGAGATGCCTTTCCCATTTTTAAGAGCCTGTGTGTTGTGGTAGCTTTATTTCTCAATTGTAACTTGACTTGCACTTTTAGTTTAAAAGGTATTCTAGATTCACTTTGTTTTAAAATAAAATGTCATGCATATTTGATTGGTTAGGCTTGTAGGGACAAAATCTTTTTTGATTGCTAGATTTAAATGATTGTTTGTCTCAATTCAATAACATATTAAACTGATTTTTTTCTTGCTTCACCTGAAATCTGTATCATAATAAAAGTAATGTGTAAATTAATGGTACTTAGTGAAACTGGTCTAAAATTCTCTGAAATTATCAAATTTTGGGAATCACTGTTCACTTTTTTATTGATTTGCTTCTTAATTGGATTATATGCATCTTTTATGCTAATGAATAATGGTCATGTAATCAGCACATAATCAGTAGAAATAAAATAATTTTAAATAATGATATTATCAAATTGACAGTTAAAGGTGAAACATTTAAAAGGTAATTGATGTTACAGTAATGGTAATAATGGTAATTAATAGGGAAAAATTGTTAGACATTAATTCACAACTTTTTAAAAAATGCTTACAAAAACATTTTTTTTCCCATAAATATTTCATTTAAAATAGTTACAATGGTTTTCCATGTTGGAAGAATCTTAAAAGTTGAAAACAACAAAGCAACTAGTACATACGCATTTTACATTGAAAAAAAAAAGATCTTAAACTTTGTAAAAACTGGCTTTTGAAAAAAAAACTTGCTAAAAATGATACTCTTCAGATAAGAATAATTTACATGGTTGTTGTAGAAGTATCAGTTTTACCTTTTCAAAATACATGAAGCATATTGTCAAACAATGGGATGTATACTGGTTGCATTTCCCATGTTATCAATTTGTTTCCATTTAGTTAAATAGTTTTCTATTAATTTACACTTAATGTCTAGTTCTCCTTAGAAACACAATCAGCATTTATTTTCTTCAAACTTGACTTTCCTATGTAAGTATTTTTAAAATTAAAATTAAAGTATAAAGTTAAATGTAATATACTAAAAGGTGATTACTGCTAATTGATCATTTTTTATCATTTAATTGATTCTTAGACAGTTTACATGGGATAATTTTTGAAATTTGTGCTTAGAAAAGTGTTTCATTTGCTGATATCTGATGCTTGAACTTTTCTCTATCAAGCCGCTTACAAAGTGTAAATAATATATTTTTAAGTTTTTTTTTAAAAAATTATTCTTTAGGTTCGAATGACATAATAGAGGAAGGCAAGTTTGAATGGATTGATAGCTCCCAACTGAATTTTACTTTTTGGGATAACAGTGAGCCAAATAATTTACTTGAAGGAGACTGTGCTGCAATATATTTTGGTGGGAAATGGAATGATTTTAATTGCAATTGTGAAGCTTCTCATATTTGCAAAATCAAATTAGGTATAAGTTTATTATCCTGATAGATTCATATTATTTCTATAACAGTTTTAACAAAATTGAAATACTTAAATTTTGTTTCTAGCAATTGCCAATTTATTCAAAAGTCAAATTTTTTAATTATTTTTTCTGGGAAAATTATCTTCCATCCTTTTTATGGGTCTTAAATTCTATGTAAAATTGATGTAGTAAAATTTATACAAAAAGGGATTATCAAAATAAAAGTTAATATTACTTTAAAGCTGAAGCCTGTTTATTAACCAGGTGATAAATGAATGTAATTTTGCTATAAAGAAAAGGCCATGATTGGTAAATATTAAAACTATTTTTGTTATTAAAGTTATTATTGTTATTAGTACATATTAAATAAATGTGAAATTTTTATGTAAACAAAGATTTTTAGCTTGTTAAACCAATAGTTATAATTTTTATCAGATTGTACGCTTCTGCTATTTTTATTAAACTTCATTAACTTTCTTATGTTTTTTTTCATAAAAGATAGTACAGTTTGAATGAAGGTGTAGATTCTATTTGCATCTTTTATTGCTAGTTCCATTGTCAGCTGATGATTTGTCTTCAATCCTTAAGTTCTTACTGCAGGATTGCTGTCAAGAAAAAGATGTACACTGCAGGCCAAAAGTTTCCGGACACTTGATATTTTTATATAAAAAGCTAAAATCTATCCTGTATAATTAAATTAATCAATAATATTAATTTATAATACTTAAACTTACTAATTTTAAGTGTTTATGTAAGTTTGAGGTCAATAATTGGGTATTACTGACCTTGAACTTATATAAATAAGTTTGTTTTTTAATTGTTTTTTTTAACTTAATATATACCGTTATAATATAATGATAGCTGGTTTAAAATGGTTAAGAATATTTAGTTTTGTTTAGTTTTCATTTGGTATTTATGATGGTTGCATTAAAAAATCTTCAAAAAAAATTTCAAATTTTATAATTTGACTATTTAATTAAAAATATGAGTAAAAACCCTTCGTTAACGGTTGCAAAACGTTCTGAAATAGTTACATTACATAAAGAAAGTTATTCAGTTCGTAAAATTTGCAAAAAATTACAAGTTGCTAGAAGTACTGTACAAGGTACCATCAAACGATGGAAAGAAACAGGCATTTTTGAAGACAAAATAAGATCTGGCAGACCATGGAAGGCAACAACAGCAGAAGATAATAGTATAATATTGATGATTAAAGGAAATCAAAGACTTACAGCCCCAGAAATAACTTCAGCCTCTAATAGGAGTCATTCAAAATTTATTCCATTAACCACTACAAAACAACGTCTTAGACAAGCAGGACTTTCTGGACGTATAGCGGTCAGGAAACCGTTGCTGCAGATTGGAAATAAAAAGAAAAGGTTACAATGGGCTATAGACCACAAAAATTGGACAGAAGAAGACTGGGGAAAAGTACTATGGACCAAGGAGTCCAAATTTGAACTGTTTGGGTAAAGATGTAGAATTTACATCAGAAGAACAATAAAAGAAAAAATGATCCTAGATTGTTTAGTGCCGACAATCAAGCATGGTGGTAGGTCAGTTATGGTATGGGGATGTTTTTCTTCAGCTGGTGTCAGTGACCTAGTTAAAATTGAGGGTATTATGAAAAAAGAACAATATAAAACAATTCTAAAAAAAAGAAATGGTTATTAGCACTTGCATTTTTTTTTTTTTGAATTTAAATTTACTCATGCTAATATGAATTAAATGATACTAATTTTTCAGTTAAAATTTAAGTCATCTAAGTTTTGCACTATTTTTTTTTCCAGCAAAAAAATGTTCGGCTGACTGTCACTTTATGAGAATTTTGTTCTAACAAATATTTCATATAATGGATACATTTTCAAAGAGAAAAAAAAGATTAATTTTAGCTTACAATCCCTAAATTTAAGTGAAAAAGAATTGCTAAAAAACCATATTCTACAATTTTTCAGGGTTGATTTTAATGTCTTAAAAGCGATTCCATTTATTCCAAACAAGACAATTAGAATAAGAGGGTTTCAAGGTTTAAAACCCCCTTATTCTAATTGTCTTGTTTGGAATAAATGGAATCGCTCTTAAGACATTAAATTCAGCAGTTTTTTGTTTTAGTTGCACTGTCAATGGTTATCCGTTTTACTTTGGTTTGCTCTTACCGGCAGCCTGTATCATGCTAATAAACTTAGCTGTTCTTTCCTTTGTGATGATAATAGTATTAAGACCTGCTTGTAAATGCTAAAAAAGAAGGAATGCTGTCTAATATACAAAAGTCTGTCCGCAACCCGTTCATATTTTCCTGCGCAATCCATAACTTGAATGTTGATTTTGAATTTTAGTTTTCTGTTTAAAATTTCAAGTTTCTAAGCCTTGGAAAGAATAAAGACAACTTGCATTAAGGTAAGGGATCTGCAAATCAGTTGCTCTGTTCTTTACCGTGTAAATATAAGACTAGTAACTGTAAAGTTTGACTTTTTAGGAAAAGCGACAATAGTGTTTCAATGGTTTTTCTGCGTGTTTAACAGCTTGCAAGGGCTGTTTTTGTTTGTGTGTCTAATTGTTCTTAATCCGTTAGCTCGGGGTGAGTTGTACTCATGCATACCTGAGTTCTTAAAACCAAATTCAATTCAGTCGGTTACATCGAAAAAGAAAGAAAATGATGCGATTAATGGTGAGTAGTTTTGTTAAAACTTTATACAATAATTAAGTCATGCGTGCCTTTTTTTCCTTCCTTTCTTTCTTTCTTTCTTTCGTTCTTTCTTTTCAATTTATTTTTTATTTTTTTGTAATCAGTTTATATAAATTTAATATTATATAATCAATTAATTATATTTTTAATTAACATTTTATAGAAACAACATTTACTCACTATCAAGAACACCATGACGTAAGAGTTTTTGTAAACTTGATAAAAATAAAACGAAAAAGCTTGAAACTTGGTGGTCAAAATAGGAAAACCCGTGTTATGCCGTAATACCGAAAGATTTTTGTACAAAATTGGACTTTTTAATATTAGTTGGAGTTTATATTTTTAACTATTATAAATAGTATGGCAAATAATAGTTTGTAGAGCAGTCGTTGATCATGTTTTTTTACCCAGCTCGTAATAACAGTCTTGAAAAATATGTTTGAGTTGTGTTTTCTCTTTTATTTAGTGTTAGCAAAATGCGCGTGAGTTGCAGCGAGGAATATTTCTTTTTTATATGCTATCTTGTGTCAACATCTGTCACAACTTTTGAATAAAGTAAAAAAGAATTCGACTTTTCAAAAAAACACCCCTTGAAATATCATTAACAGATTTAAACGGTTTGCTTTGCGAACCAGAATTAAATCGCTAAATTAAGCAAGAAATATTTGATCTTTAAAAGAGCTTTTACAAAGCTCATCAAAAAATACTTAAATTTAGGAAGTTGGCACCAAAACGGTGATATTAATCCATGTTAAATTAAATGGAGCTCCGGAAGTAGTAAAGCGCAGTTTCATAACTATCGCAGCCATGCACATTGGTCATAAGTAAAAATAGCTCTGGTAAATAGGAAAGTTGAATCGATTGAAAGCATTGCAATAGACTAAAATATCACTGTAGTGGAACGTGATACTTATGAAAACAGTATACACCAATTGAAAAGACAAGAAAAGTGAAACAGTAGATAATTAAAATTATTTTAATGTTTTTATTTTGCATTATGATTATTTTTATTTTTCAAGGAAATAACGCTAATTAAAAACTTCTTAAATTGTTGACATATACTAGTTCATTTCCAATCAACTTTTAATTGCAATCAACTTTCATTGAAGAAAATAAGATATTCGACTTAACTTTGTGATTTCTATTCCTTCTTAAAGAAAAAGTTAATCTTTAAAGAAACGTTTGATCCAAGAGACGAAATATGTTTTTGCGTGTAGTGTTCCTAAGAGTTGTTATTTATGTGAAAACAAAAAAATATACGAAAATAGCGAAAGTTGCAGCCATTATTAGATTTATTTTATCCGTAATTTATGGTATCGTATGTTGAAATAAAAAAAAGCAAGTAGACAAGAAGTGAGTTTCTAGAAATTCACCAGGTTTTAGATAGGAAGGCCACCACATTGGAAAAATGCAGCGACATACCTACATATTTGCAAAAAGCGTTTTATTTCAAAGCAAGTCTCTTCTACTAAAAATATCTAAGATACATTATTTGATTCGAGATGATGACTTCTACATATCTTTTCGACATCATATACAATGTGTATATACAAAGGCAATGCGCATATACGAAGTTTTCTGTTTTTTTTTTTACCCTGCTGCGGTCTCAACAATTTACACTTAGTTTGAAAAACTTCACTTTATTCTTATACTTTAACTTTAATTAGTTTTTTTACTTTCTAAAATAAAGTTTGAACACTTTTAAAAAATTTCGCTATTTTCTCGCCAGCTTATTTCTTCTTTTTCAAACTTTGAAATTTCGTTAAACCACTTGATTTTATTCGATATTAAATGGTTGACGTCACCAATTAAAATATTTTGAAGGTCATATTTTGTCGCATTTGAAAAATGCGACTAGAAATTCACGTTAAAAATTCCCTAAAAAATGGAACTTTTCCCATAAATTTACTATAAATCGAAGTAATAAATGCTTTTTTATTCAGTCAGACTAATGTAATACATAATAATAAAATACATGGATTTTTTACAAAAAATATCAATATATTAGTCTGACTGACTAAAAACGAATATGTAGTGGTTAGATTTGTAATTTGCTTTTTATTCTCATGGGATAAGGAGAAATTATTTCTTTAATGATCATGTAAATCTTTTTGAAATTAAGATTTTTTTGCAATTTAACCAGATACTAACCGCTTTAACACCAGTCCAATTGTAAGCAATCCAACGCTAAAAGTGGTTTTTGTTAAATTTTTTGAAACAAATTTTGTTTTGGAAAGTTGTTTTAGATTTCCCGAAAATTTAAAATTGTTGACTGGCACCTTCGAATGCTGAAAACTGGCCAGTTAGCTTAAATGCGAGTAAATTATGAATGATCCTTGTAACACTAAAAATACATTTGTAAAAATTTTAGACGATTTAATTTAACATTAATACCCAACTCTGTAAAGATTTGCATTTCTCAGGTAATTTACTTGGTTAAGTCGTCTGGATAATTTTCGGGACCCAGGTTCCATCACCGTAAAATCTAAATTTGTTAAAAAGTTCTTTTCCGTTGGAATTTGGCTGATTAAAATTACCTGGGTAAATTCTTCCGTCAACTTCGAAAGTAAAAAAATGTTTGTGCAATCGCGTTTTTCAAAATGGACGTTGAATTAATTTTTTTTCTTTCTTTCTTTTTTTTTTACAAAGTAAAGAACTCTCTGATCAACTATCAAGATCGTTGTCGACTTCATCTAAATCCAGAAGTCGTTTTGTTTTCTTTCGATACGCTGTCAAAAATTCTTTTAGCTATTTTTTATGATTTATCCAATCGCGGACTTGTTTATTGATTGTTTATTGATTGGATAAATCAGGAAAAGTAATAATATCCCCATATATTTGAAATGAAATATAATTTTATGCCGATCTGTTTGAAATTTCTTTGAGGGTCACACTGATAAAATTTTCTTTAGCAAACTCAACAACATCAAGTTTGAAACTTGTTGGGTGAGATCACATTTTCTCGCCACGTGGTGAAAAGTTGTTCCCAAATGTATTGTCAGTTGCGAAAGAATCAACTTCTAAAATGCTAGTTAAGCTAAATTTCGTAAGAAACTGAACGTTTTTTTCATTTGCAGTTCATAAAGTTCATCTGATCATGAGTAATTTTTTAATGTATACTGAGTATAAACATAGAGAGAAAGAGAGATACTTTTTTGTTAATATTCTGCAAACAGGTTTTATATGTAAATAATAAATAGTTTCAATTGATAATGATGGTGACAATAGTAGTATTAAAATGATGTTTTAGATGGGCAACCTGAATAATTGGTTGGATATCTTAGATTCTTTTTAAGTAAACTAATAGACTGTTAGTTTTCAATATGAAGAGTTGTATTCTAGTGTTCCAGGATTATTTTAAATTAGCAAAGTTAATCAGTATCTTTGATAAAGATCTTTTCTTCGTGAAGTTGTGAAACTTTGAACTGTAGCGGTAATAAAACAGTTGTTTACAGAGTGACCGGAAAGTTCTGTCAGTACTTCACAATCACTTTATTTTTAATGTAATACACATAAACTACTAAAATTACAGTAACAGATCAAGTAACATATGTAGTGTAAGTATACCAAGAATTATTCAGATCGGTCTTCTTTTCGGTCCACTGTCAATGATAATCGATGACGCCATGATTGTATGGCGGCACGAATTGTTTCCATAGGAAATATTTCCTATGATGGATGAGTGGCCTCCGTCCTCTCCCGACCTGAATCCACTTGCTTTTTGCGTGTGGGGTATTTTGGAGTCCAAGGTAAATGAAAAAACAACATCACAACTTGGCCTCCATGAAACGAATGATGATCTGCGAATGGGAAAAATTTTCTATAAAAAAAATTCGTGCCGCCATACAATCATGGCGTCATCAATTATCATTGACAGTGGACCGAAAAGGAGACCGATTTGAATAATTCTTGGTATACTTACACTACATATGTTACTTGATCTGTTACTGTAATTTCAGTAGTTTATGTATATTACATTAAAAATAAATTGATTGTGAAGTACTGACAGAACTTTCCGGTCACCCTGTATAACTTTAATAAAGTTATCATATTTCAGTTGTTTATAAGATTGCGCTATACTTAACAGTTACTTAATTGAGATTAATTGAGCATCAGCATTCAGATCGATAATTAAGTTAATTTGAATGTTGATAAACAAACTCGATGAAAGAAATTGATGAACGAATCAAGAAACTAACACAGTTGGTAACATTAATGTAATATTTGCCACCATGTCGAAAATATTATACGAAATGAACTAAAAAATTGAGTTTCAAACAGCGATTCCCAAACTTTTACATTTAAAAAAAGTTTCGGCAGAAAATTTGCAAAAAAAAAAAAAAAAAAAAAAACTCTTTTGTTTTAAGGTTTCACTTTGAAAATTGAAAAGAGCAAAAATTCGCGTCCTGCTACCGTTTGACTTTCGTCACGACAACTGTGAAAAGTATAAAATAAAGACCGGACAACCAACCCAAACCAGCAGGTTGGTTGGTTGTGACAAAACGATGGTTGTTAGATTGGGTGGGTTTAGGGTTAGACTTGTTAGGCGCATCGACTAACATCTTTTTTGGTAAACACTTTTTAATTAAAAAGCTTTCTAATTTTAAAAAAATACATTCTTCAATTTTATTTTGTGGTTTTTTGGGTGTAAATATTTACACATACATTACACGCTAATATTAGCGATATCTTGTAATTTTTATAAGTATAAAGTCCCCATTTTACTCTTTTTTACCGGCTTCTGAATTTAAGAAATATTTGTAAAGTGGATTCTAATTTTGTTATCGGTAGCGTAATTTAGGACCATATAAGGCTCGCCTAACCTGGTCTGTTTATTTGGCTGACGAGATTTCGAAATCGTATAAATTCTATTTAAATTGTTTCCTTTTTATCCTCCGGTAACGTAACTTCAGGTCAAGTTAGGCAAAACATTTTTGCGCCTAACTTGGCCGTTTATTCGGCAAACGAGAGTTCAAAAAATTATGTTCATTTAACTAGACGTTTTTTTCATCGTTTGGTAGCGTAACTTTAGGCCAAGTTAGGCTCCCTCCCCCGCCCCTCTCTACACGTAGAAACGTTAACATTTCTTGACTAACTTATTTAAAAAGCTAAACCCGCGTCTGGTTAGGGATGATTGGGATGGTCGGTTGAATGGTCGGTGTTGAATTTGTAAATATTTTGTATTATAAACCGCATTCAATAATAGCTTAACCATGGACCTATAAGAGATGGACGTGCAACTCATTGTTTTACATCAAAGAGGCCGCAAAAATCAGCGAGCCATGCGAGTTTCCGACAAACTCTAAATTTTCACTCGTCAACAAAAAAATCTAATAAAATGGCTGCCCGCAGTTTTAAAACAGAAACTCTGATCACGTGGTATTAGTTTAAACTTTTATAGCATTTGTTTAGTAAGACTGTTCAGGATAAAGTAACTACTTCACGAATTGACAAATTACTAAACAAATTGCACCAAGGTAAAGGAAATTAGCTGTCGGCACGAACAGATTTTCATGATTTTTCCAAGATAAACATTTGTAAATTTGGGAACTTTTTTCGTGTTAACAAATTTTCGTCAATAATAAAGTAGACCTGTAAGGATAATTTTAAAATGACTAAAAAAAGTAGAGCGAAATGTAAAGAATTTTTTGTCAAGATCTGGTTTCATTCAACTCCTTTGTCCTTCATTCACCAGGCTTAATTTTGTGTATTTTTTGAGTATTTCTTCCTATATGTCGCCATTTTTGCCTCGACTACTCTATAAGCTCCATAATATATATTCCACTATGCATCATTTTTTAGTAGTTGTATTTTCTAATAGGATTTTTTATAATTGATTTGATAATGCAAAACCTTTTAAAAAGTTATTCAAATTTACAATTATCTTGCAAAATGCGCCAGATATTTCATGATTTCGTTTTTCATATTTCATATATTATTTCATTTGTCATAAAAGCCACATAATAACCCATTTGTTTTTGTCAAATAGAATTTAGTTTCTATATAGCTGGTAAATCATGTAATGTTAATATTAAATACTTAGTTATTCTTGCGGCTTGCCATAAATTGCCTTTGCTAAATTCTTTAAAACTGTGACAAATTATTTTTTTCTTTTATTGTATTTACATTCATTTTATGTATAAGTTATTTATCCTTAACTGTTTATATTCCTGTTGTTAAACATAAAAATAGAAAGTTCTATAATATTCATAAACTAGAAATCTAGAGCAATATATTAGATGGAGTAGTTCCCTGGACATGAAACCATTGTACTCCAGGTAGCTACAAAACTAGTTGATATTTTGTATTATTTATCATATTAGTTATACATGTACTAAAGTAGTTAAGTAAATGATCTCAATTTCTACATTATCATCAGCGTTATTTCTATAAATATTAAGAATGTCTGGCTATATAAAATTAAGCTTAAAACCTGATTCTATTGCTGTTATCTTGAATAACTAAAAGAAAATTGATGTGACTGGTTAGACGAGACCAAATATTTTCGACGAATTCGACAGACTTTTGATACAATTTAATTTCTATTGTTTGAAACAAAAGATTTGTAACAATGCGCAATGAGCATGTTTCGCAAAAAAAATAATTGGTTGCATGTAAGCATCTGCGTCTCGTTATTTTTATTATTCGAGACGAGACGAGACGATGATATCCGGGACACAATTTTTAAAATCCGAAAGAAAATTTATTGTCCCGCTTTATAACTTTATTCCGGGACAGTTTGTTCGTCTATTTTTTCCGGGACATTTCTCGTCTCGTTATGCTTGTTCCGGTTCATTTCGAGAAAACGATTTCGAGACGCAGGCTCTTCGTTGCATGTCCATGGCTTAACTTTCAACTTGAACAAAAAGAAACGAGGACTAATTCTTTGCAAACATTTATTGCAAACCTTCTATATGGCGAATTCGAACCACATGAAATCGATTACTTCAATTGTCCGACGGATTCGAACTGAATAGCATACAGATGCGACGAAATGGTTTTCGAGTATCTAGGTGTCTAAAGATGATGAAACAACTACTCGAAGGTTCGAACACATTAACAAAGGACATCAAGTATAAAGATACACTACCGATCCAACACTAATAAAGATGAACAGTTCATCTAAGGCAGACCTATTGAAATGGCATCCGTAGGAATTCGAACCATTTGAAAACAGATGCGTAATATTATTCATAGATCCGCCTTTAACGGATATATTCAAAACCGAAGAACTAGAAGAATTAAGCAAATGCAGTAGCGAATATTATACATGTCATCATTATTTAAAGAAAACAACAGTGCAGAAAATAGTAATGTATTAAAAAAATTTCAAGACTATATACACATTTAAAACTTGAGTTTTTTCTTATAAGGTTCACTATCGTCATCGTCATCCTCAAGTTGTTTAGGAGAAAGAGCAATAAACATGATAACAAAACAACGATTAACTTTTTTCTGATAAGAATTAAAAAAGAAAAATTCCACGTTTCCCTTTTACAAAAAGATTCACCATAGAAACACTTGTATACGGAGAATCCGACCAAAAACGCGTATGACCATTAGTCGCTTTTTAAAAATATCACTTTCAGGATATAACTTTGTACGATTATAGACCCAATCATGAAAAAAAAACTTGAACGGTAAAAAAATTTCGATACGATAGAAATATCTTATCGAAATGAAATATCGATTAATTTTAAGAGCTTGTTTTCAATACGCTAATGGTTAATGCACTCAGAACGATGTTCGATGAATCTTTGCATTCACATAAACTCTGATAATCTGTTATTATTTTGCGATTGAACCCATCATTGATTTGAATTTAACTTTAGCTCTACACTACATAGTTTCTATGTGATTGGTTGACATTCCTGTCTGCGGACAACCAGGTCCGCTTACAGGATCAATGTTATTGAGAAAACATCCGACGCAAATATCTTTGCAAAATTGAATCAACAATGGTGTGGTCAGATAAAATGTTGAGTTCTTGCCTTTTATCGCTTGTAGAAAATCCTGAACTTTTTGTTACACCTCTACTGCAAACGTAAATCAAGCCTAAAACAAGCAAGATCGTTAATTGCTGGTCTTCGAAGAGCAATCTTGCTCAGTACTTTATCTCTTTTTTAAAATGTTGTATTTTATATCGGTATTAGCGTATTTAACATATATATTAAAATATTCTTATCTGAATTCTCACGTTCTATATTAGAGATTTGTTTGAAATCTTCAATTAATTTCATTTAATTATAACATTTTTAAAAAATGTTTATGCTGATGGAAACCAGGGCCAATCTCATAAATTTTGAAAATTGCGTAATTTAAACAAAATAAACAGGATTTTTCTTACGCAAAAAAATTTCCGTTAACTGCAATCTTATTAACAAAATTGCGCAGAATTTTGTAGTAAATTACGCAAAACTTCTCACGCAAAAAAGTACGCTGCAAATGATATGTTTTTGCGTTTATTAAGCAAAATTTTCAACTAAGAATGATTGTAGACAACAGAGGTCTACAATCTATAATTTCGATTAAGCGGACAACCAGGTCCGCTTACATGATCAACGTTATGTTTTGTAAACAAAAAAGAATGTCCTCAAAAAACAAAGAGAATCAAATCTTTTGAAAATTTCAGCGATTTAATAATTTTAACATTTTTCTAAACGTAAGCATTGCGTGAGAAACATTGTTTACCTTTAGTTAAAATATTCAAAAATTCATCAACTTGAAAAAGAAACTTTTATCAATTAGGTAAGTTTACATTAGAGCAAACTCACGATTGATTGCATTATAAGACATGAAAGACCTAACAATAAGCGTGCTTCACTTAACAAAACAAAGAGTTGAAATCCGTAGTATTTACAAAAATGAATGAAAATATTTTTATTACAAAACCAACCAATCAATCAATATATATATTTTTCGTGTTAAGGATGTTACAAAAAACACAGGTCATTGCAAATAGTAATTCACTAATAAAACGCAATGACCTAAATAATATAAAGAAAAGATAAGAGAAAAACATAAGAAATAAACTAGTCACATAGTAAAGATAGAACTTTACAAAAATTTATAAGTAACACTTATAAAACAGACTTTTAAAAGAATTAAAATATAGGTCAAATAGTTATTATAATGTATTCACATACACATACATATATACGCATATACACAAATAAGAAATTATAAAATGTACATAAACATAAAGAAAAAAAATATAGAGGTTAAGAATAAAGTTAAGCGTAACTTTTTAGGTAAAAATGATGGAGCGACTTTAAGAACAGATTCTTTGATCTAAGGATAAAATCAGTTTTTAGGGTGTACGGAAGGGTGTTTCAAGAAAGGATACACTGATATGTAATGGAATTTATTCCATGTTTAGTTGTCTGTTTTTGTAGGATGGTTAAGCTGTTAAAAGTGACTGATCTTAGGTTATGCCCACACGTTGTCCTACTGTTAAAGTAGTTACGAAATATGGAAGGAAGGAGAACGTGCTGTTGATCCCAGACAAATGAACAATTTAGAAACTGGATTAAATCATAGAAACGAAGAACTTTGGATGTGAGTTACAGGATGTCAGTTGGGAAGTCTCTTGGACAGAAATGAATTATTCATAAAACAGTTTCGCATTCAACCAAATGTTCTGTAGAGTAACGAACCCCAATTCAAACACTGCGATTATGTGGCTTTTATCAATGTGTAAACTTATATAAGAGAAGCAAATGAGCTTAAGAAAAATATTATGATATTTTCAACATTAGTGGAGAAATGGTTAAATAATCATTAAATAACATTAATTAAAAAAAGCTCATGAGCAAATTAGCCGTCGACCGAAATTTTTTTGTCATCTTCACATATGAAGTTTAGTTTTAATCAATAAAAATTGAACATTATGTGGTACACGAACTTCTCCACCTCTAAATAAATAAACAATGAAGACCCTATTTTTGGCACACAAGGTAAACAAGGAATATTATATGCATATATATATTCTTTTTTTTTTACGTGAAAAGTAGTTTAGTATATACCATTTATGACTATATAAAGGACCGAGGCATAAACTTAAAAAAATGAAAAAACGTGACTGCCGTTTCTTTCCCGTGTGGTCCTCACATATAAAACCTTCATTGAGATATTGAAATAAAATTTGTTCACTAAATACAGGTTACAAAGATCCTTTTGTCCAAGATGCTCCTTGCTTACCTTGTGTGCCAAAAAAAAGCTAAAGTTTCTCTTTTTACGTAAAAATCATTGATTGTACGGCAAACACGAAAAGTCCGTAAGTACGTATTTTTTATAGGATGAGCATTATGAAAATTGCGAAATTTCGGAAAAATTGAATTCCCACAAAAAATTCCGCAATAACGTATTTTATTTGGCGCTTTGAGTAACAAGCTTTATAGGATAGGGCCCAACCGAGCTAGTCACGCAACACTAACAAACAAACGAACACTGCTCAAAACATTATAATATCATTGCATTTTTAAACAAAACTACAATCAGTATGGTCGCGGTGGGCATTCATCATATTTTCCAAGACATTGTCCAAGACCACGGTAACCAGCTTTGGCGCAAAACACTAACCCGTACGGACATGGCATGCAGATCGCTCTCTTGTTGACACAAGCCACGTAGCCAGGTCGAGGCTCGCTGTCAATAGCGTAGTTGCCGTCAGCACGATAGATGCAGTCATTTGTAACGTCGACACCTAGAGTTCAAAGACAAAATTAAACAATGAGCTTCTTCGCTCAAAAACAAAAAAATTTACTGCGCTCTAGTCGTACCCGCAACTCGGTTAGGAAACAAAAGCATGACATTCTTAGCAAAGCTTTGCTGAAGCAAATTCTGAAGAAATCTCTTACCAAGACAGAGAACGCGTTTTGGTTGGTAGTCTGTTATCTTGGGTTCGTAGTCGGTGTTCTTGGGTTCGTAGTCGGTGTTCTTGGGTTCGTAGTCGGTGTTCTTGGATTCGTAGCCGTAGTCTTGATCTTGCAATTCACGCACTGCGTTTGCTGTGATAGCCAGAACACAAGCTGCGATGAAAACAATTCTGGTTGCCATTGTTGTCAATTCGCTTGAAGGTTTTTTCAAATTCGCTTATGCTTTGCGTTTGAACTTGCTTTTGAACTGTTTGCGAAGCGCGTTTTTATAAGCGCTTTTCAACGAAGAGTTGAGGAAGTAACAACTGCACTAATTTGCGAGTAATGTGCTACACGAGCGCTGAAAAGTTATAACGAACTAACAAGTGCTTCGTTTGAGGAAACGCGTTTGGTTGCTACGAAAAGTTCACGTCACCAAAGTAGTTTGGCACAAACGCATACTCAGACGGCGCACAGAAAAAACAAACAAAACAAAAGCTACGAAAGCACACCAAACTTTTATTAAGCTATTTAACGTTCATGGTTTAAACAGTTTTCGTAACTTTTGTACGCATATTTCTGAAACGATGAAATGAAATTTGTTTACAGAACTCTAATTAGAAAAATACATATCTCCAAGGTATATTTCTAACACCATATCGAAGCATGGAAGTTGCTCTGCTTCTAATGATAACTGTAGTTTTGTTAGTGACAGTAAACTAAACCCTTGCACACGTTTTGATGATTGAATAAAAGAGTTTTGTTACACTGTGATAAATTGCAAAAGCAACAGGTTTTTAAAGCTCATTGCATTATGTTATAAATCTGCTATCAAGTATCTAACTAAAGACGCGAAACTGTTAAAAAGTAAAAATATAAGAAGTAAAAGAAAAGAAGGTAAACTGTAGATATAACGGGCATTATTAGTTTCTAATGCTTTTCTTTTTTAAGCGTATGGGAGAAATACGGGAAATATGGGAAGTATGGGAAGTAAGTATACGGGAAGTATGCATGGGAAAAATCTCACTCCTCGTGAATGAAATGCGAAAAAAAAAAGGAGCGCAAAATTTGTTATGATCAAAAAGCAAATGCCCTTCTACTACCTCTACCGTGCATACGTACGCATGTTGCTTCCTGATCAAACCTTTGTAACTTTACGTAAATATATTTACGTAAATATATCTACCATAACTTTTGTTATACTGCAAGGATTGGGATAAAACTTTACCCAAATCTTGGTATTGACATAGGCTACATCGCCTCCAAATTTTATTGGTCTATGACAAATGGTATGGATTTTACAGCAGTTTTTCTATGTCAAAAATGAAGGTAAATTTTTTCCATTTTTGTAACTTCAAAGTCATTTTTTTCCCGCAGACGTACCTAAAAGATTTTAAAATTTGCATCAGGTGACCCTGGGATGTGTACACTATCACCCCATATAAGTGGCATTCTTGGGTCAGCTAGGTTGGCAATATTGGATTTCATGATAACCGTGATTTGTTATCTGTTGCCTCGTTCTTATTTAATCCAGTTTTTTAATCGATTGTGTTTTGATTTGATGGAGTTTTTTTTTAATTAAAGTTTAAAATTCATTTAACATCTAAAAAAAAAAGAGACTATTTACTTTATGTTGTAATGTTAACGGTCTGTTTAAAAACAAAGCATTTCTTTTTTTGTTGATTCAACTTTCTTCAAAGCTTCAGATGCTTTACTCTCCTTTTACAAAACATATCACTAAAGTAAAGAACAACTGAATATTGCTGATTTATTTTTCACTTGCGGAAGTTCTTCGTGTGTTTTTACTTATTACAGAGACTGAAAATAGCGATTTCTGGAACAAAAGAATCAGAACTGCTAATTCAATCTTTGTTTGAAGGATATAAAAAAGTAAATAAAAACAGAGACTGTTGCACAAAATCGCACAGTCAGTCAAGCCTCTCATGCTTCCTTTATTTGTGATATAAAAACAAGCATTTTGTTACTTTTCTCTCTCTTACAAAAAATAAAGACAGTTCTTAGCACACTTTCTTATAAATAAAAAACAAATTTCATTATATAAAGTAATACGACATATAGCCCATGAAGAGAGACTTGAATGACTGCGCGGTTGAGCGCAACTGAGAGCGTGTCTTTTGGCGTGAGTGCGTTAAAGTAGATCGGAGAGAGCAATGCCTTTTTAGTTCTACAGTGAGCATCAAAGAAACTAAGCTGAGCTGCTTTCCAATCGCTTTTTTTTTTTTTTTTTACCCAAATAGACTTATACGGTTGTTCATCTTACTTTCGACCCATTTAAGTGTGCTTTCGTAGCTTTTGTTTTGTTTTGTTTGTTTTTTCTGTGCGCCGTCTGAGTATGCGTTTGTGCCAAACTACTTTGGTGACGTGAACTTTTTGTAGCAACCAAACGAGTTTCCTCAAACGAAGCACTTGTTAGTTCGTCATAACTTTTCAGCGCTCGTGTAGCACATTACTCGCAAATTAGTGCAGTTGTTACTTCCTCAACTCTTCGTTGAAAAGCGCTTATAAAAACGCGCTTCGCAAACACAAGCAAGTTCAAACGCAAAGCATAAGCGAATTTGAAAAAACCTTCAAACGAATTGACAACAATGGCAACCAGAATTGTTTTCATCGCAGCTTGCGTTCTGGCTGTCACAGCAAACGCAGCTCGTGTAGTGCAAGATCAAGACTACGGCTACGAATCCAAGAACACCGACTACGAACCCAAGAACACCGACTACGAACCAAAGAACACCGACTACGAACCAAAGAACACCGACTACGAACCCAAGAAAACCGACTACGAACCCAAGAACACCGACTACGAACCCAAGAACACCGACTACGAACCCAAGAACACCAACTACGAACCCAAGATAACAGACTACCAACCAAAACGCGTTCTTTGTTTTGGTAAGAGATTTCTTCAGAATTTGCTTCAGCAAAGTTTAGCTAAGAATGTCACGCTTTTGTTTCCTAACCGAGATGCGGGTTCGACTAGAGCTCAGTATATTTTTTGTTTTTGAGCGAAAAAGCTCATTGTTTAATCTTGTCTTTGAACTTTAGGTGTCGACGCTACAAATGACTGCATCTATCGTGCTGACGGCAACTACGCTATTGACAGCGAGCCTCGATCTGGCTACGTGGCATGTGTCAACAAGAGAGCGATATGCATGCCATGTCCATATGGGTTAGTGTTTTGCGCCAAAGCTGGTTACCGTGGTCTTGGACAATGTCTTGGAAAATATGATGAATGCCCACCGCGACCATACTGATTGTAGTTTTGTTTAAAAATGCAATGATGTTATAATGTTTTGAGCAGTGTTCGTTTGTTTGTTAGTGTTGCGTGACTAGCTCGGTTGGGCCCTATCCTATAAAGCTTGTTACTCAAAGCGCCAAATAAAATACGTTATTGCGGAATTTTTTGTGGGAATTCAATTTTTCCGAAATTTCGCAATTTTCATAATGCTCATCCTATAAAAAATACGTACTTACGGACTTTTCGTGTTTGCCGTACAATCAATGATTTTTACGTAAAAAGAGAAACTTTAGCTTTTTTTGGCACACAAGGTAAGCAAGGAGCATCTTGGACAAAAGGATCTTTGTAACCTGTATTTAGTGAACAAATTTTATTTCAATATCTCAATGAAGGTTTTATATGTGAGGACCACACGGGAAAGAAACGGCAGTCACGTTTTTTCATTTTTTTAAGTTTATGCCTCGGTCCTTTATATAGTCATAAATGGTATATACTAAACTACTTTTCACGTAAAAAAAAAAGAATATATATATATGTATATAATATTCCTTGTTTACCTTGTGTGCCAAAAATAGGGTCTTCATTGTTTATTTATTTAGAGGTGGAGAAGTTCGTGTACTATATAATGTTCAATTTTTATTGATTAAAACTAAACTTCATTTGTGAAGATGACAAACAAATTTCGGTCGACGGTTAATTTGCTCATTAGCTTTTTTTTAACGAATGGTTAACGTCTTCTCCACTAATCTTGGAAATATAATAATATTTTTCTTTTGCTCATCTGCTCCTTTTGTATAAGTTTTTACATAGATACAAATTACATAATTGCAATATTTGAATGGAGGTCAATCACTCTGCAAAACAAGGGGTTGAATGCGAAGCTGTTTTGTAATAAAAATATTTTCATTCATTTTTGTAAATACTGAGGATTTTTGCGTAAGTTTGGCGTATGTTCAAAACTATAAAATTCGTATTCAACAAACTTGCGCAGTTGCGCTTCAAAAAAACTTTCGTAAGGTTTTGCGTAAGTTCAACCCTAAACTATCGGTATTCACTATGGGTCTGCGTCTCGGAATCATATTCTTGAAATGAACCGGGATAAGCGTAAGGAGACTAGAAATTTCCAGGAAAAAAGTAACGAGACAAAGGAAACGATTGTCCCAGAATAAAGGTGTAAATCGGGACAAAAATTTTTTCTCGGTATTTAAAAACTGTGTGCCAGATAATTACGAAATGTTACGAGACAGATCAATTATATTAACAAGATATCTAACTCGCGCTTTCGCAGTGAAGAAAATTTTTTGCCAATCATGTTTGTTTTGCCAGCCAGAAATGACGCACAGTGTCTCAAAACAACAAAAAAAATGGCATTAAACCCCTCACAATTGTTTGGTTAATATAGAGCCCTTTTTTTTAAGTAATATTACATTAAAATGATTATTTACTTAAAAAGTAAAAACAGTTTTTTCATAAAACTTATATTTTACATTTTATGGTTAAAAGAAGTTAATAATTTTAATTTTATTTTCAAAGAAATCTAAAAAATGATAGATTTTTATTTAGTAAAAATGGAGAACTTTTAATCTAAATGAAAGTCTATATTTACTTTTAAGATAATCTTTTAACTTTATATATTTTTTGAAGATATACAAATGTCAATGAACCCATAAAAACCTTGTCTTCCGCCATTTTTCAACAGTGGTTTAACATATACAAATAAATGAAAATGGTGGAAAACAAGTTTTTATGGACTCATTGACATTTGTATTTCTTGAATTTGAGTTTTTTACTTGTATTTCAACATATGTTTCTTAAAGCATATTTTTGTCATTATATGCTAAGTAGCATATAATGACAAAAATACGCTTTAAGAAACATATTTTTGTCATTATATGCTACTTAGAAATTTGTTAAAATGTTTTTTTTTTAAATAATGATTTATTATTCAAAAAGTACTACATATGTGAAATAGCATTACTTAACAACTTCATTATTTCCTTTAATATACAACTACCATTATTTACTTAAACATTATAGGAAACGTAATGTGATAATTGTCAAAAAAGTAATAACATAAAATGTTAAACAGTGTAGGGGAGATGGGGGCGCATTGATCGCCGTAGCAGTGTTTTGAAAATTGCGCAGAACCTGAAAGAGATGTAAAAACTTATTAACTACGAAACACATGTAGAACTATCTGGCTTTTGGAATATATAAATATTTTGATTTAAAAAAATGATAAACATGAATAATTTTAACTTTTAAACAACCCTCTCAAAAGATCAATGTACCCCAAACTATGGGGTACTATGATCTCCGACTTGGGGCACATTGATCTTATATGCGTAATATTATCTAAACGTTTAACACTTCTATAACTAAATCTTGTAAATAATTTAGTCAAAGGGTAATATTGTATAACATATAATACATCTAAATTTTTTAATTATTTTTTAAATATAGCAGTTAAACCCACTAGTCTAATTTTTAATTAAAAAATGTATAAATCACAGCAGCTATAAGCTACCCGCTTTATATACGTTTAAAACTTTACAACAACTTGAAATTTATAAGAACTGAAATATAAAGACTGAAATAAGAATACAACTTTTAAGTTTACAAAACTTGTTAAAAGTACAATATTTTGATTAAGAATATTTCATCATTTGTGAAAGTCAAGTTGTGAAGCAGCTTTTGGTTTACATTGTTTTTTATTCCTAAGCAAGTAATTCTTAGTTTCTTTCTTATCTTTTGTGGAGACTTTTTGTTGATTTTTGGTTTGCTTCAAAATTTTCTTTTCTTTTGACAAACGAATTTCATTTCTGACAGGAGTATCAGTCAAGATCCTTGTTTTTAACTGCCTACTTTTAACTTTTTTTTTTCTGGCAGATGCTTTTGGGTAAGGTTTTAAAACCTCAGGTGAGATTATAGAAGCAACACTTGTTGACACTTTGTTTAAAATACTTGTTTCAATATTTACTATAGTTATTTCAGACTCTATGTGATTAACATGTGCTGGTATCATTTCAGATTCCATGTTGTTGACAGGAGTGATAGTAACTGTATCTGGAGCACCTCTATCTGTAACTGATGATGGTAAATATTCGTCATCTTTGAAAATTTCAGAATTGAATGGCTCAATGCCAGCTACTCTAAATCCTGTCTGTATATTAGATGGTGAGAAAGCTTTTGTATACGGTTCTCGAACTATTGAAACAATATCATAAATGGTCATTGGTCTTGGGTTTGAAACCATCCAATTATCACATGCAGAATTGTAAATTCTTTTCAATGGTCCAAAAACAGTTCTATCTAATGGCTGCAATTTATGGCTGCAATGGGGAGGAAAACTTATCATTGTAATTCCGTGTTGAATTGCAAGCTCCAAGCCTTTAACAGAAATATGACTTTCATGACTGTCGAGAAGTAACAAAACTGGACATTCCTGAGAACAGTTTGAATATTTAACAAAATGTTTAATCCATTCTATGAAAATTTCTGAGTTCATCCAACCAGAAGGATTTGCAAATCCCACACATCCAGGAGGTCCTTCCTTAATCATGTAATCATGAAACTTTACCCTAGGAAAAATAAATAATGGAGGAATGGAATTTCCAATAGCATTAGAGGCACAACATGCAGTTACCAATGTTCCTCGTTCTGCAGATGTGATTCTTCCAACTTGTTTGCTTCCTCTACCAGCTAAAACCTTTACCGGCTTTTGAACGGTTGTTAAACCAGTTTCATCAACATTATATATACAGTTAGGATTATATTTATATCGATTTCTTACCGTTTTAAGATTTTGAAAAAACTCTCTTACAGTGTGTTTGTTAAAAGCTGTTGATCGAAGCTCGTTGCTACAGGTGTTCGTAGAGACAATTCTGGTTGTCTTTTCATAAAACCTTGCAACCAATCAATGCCTGCAATTTTATTTTTGATCCATGATGATGGGCATATCTTATTGTTTTTTAAAGCAAATTCATATGCCAATAATCGCGTTGACCTAGTTGAAAGGCCATAGTTCATTTTTGATGCAATTAGTAAATAACTTGATAAACTTTTTTCATCTTCTGCTGTAAAAACTTGTCTATTGTTGTAGTTAGGCTTGAAAGCTTCATTTGGATTAAGCCTCTTTTTACGACAATATCTTTTTAAAGTCATTCTATCTATGTTAAACTGACGTGCTACAACATTCAGTTGTGTTCCTTCTAAAACTTTATTAACAGCTACTTTCATTGTTTCACTTGGTATAGCAACTTTATTTGTTTTTTTAATTCTATTTTTAACCATTTTAAGATCTGTAAAAAAATATATCAATAAAAACATGTTTTTAATAAATGCTAATATTTAACATAATAATATTATGTTAAATATTTTTTAATTATTATGTTAAATATTATTCTTTTGATATTATAAAGTAATAGTATTATTATTACTCGCTTATAACATAAGTAGATTTAAAAAATGAAATGCTAAAAGCTATTGTTTGTTTATATATAGTTTTTTTTTTAAATTATAAATACAATTCCATTCGTTTAACTGTATTGCTTATAAACAAAAACATGGGGCACTTCGTCTTCTATGGGGCACTTTGATCCTCCGATCAATGGGCCCCGCATAGTCAAAGATCATTGTACCCCAATAGGTATAGGTAACATATTGATAGCAATATCTACTGTATAAATTGCAGCCAAATAAAAATTATATATTATATTATACACCTAACACTTACAAATTTAAAATAAAATTGTTGTTAACCCATACAGACATCTAAATAAAAATATATTTGAATTATAGTACGATTTAAAAAAATCACACAAAATCAGACGAAAAACAATATTTTCTTTATTTTTTTGACGCTGATAACCTTATGAAAAAATATTACGAATAATCAATTAGGGAAGCATAATGGTTAATTAAATTGCAACCTCACTTCTAGTAAGGCAAAAATGAACGAGTAAAAGCCAAAAGATCATACTGCCCCGGCGATCAATGCGCCCCCATCTCCCCTACAGTGAAAAATGATATAAAGTACTCAAAAATGTTTCTGATATATATATTGATAAAATAAAGATTAGATCTTATCCCAAATATATGTGAATTAGGAGGGGATAAATTACGATTTTGAAAGGATTTACTTAACGAAATCAAATAAAACTGAAGAAATTAGCAAAGAGAACATAAATAAAGGCTACTTTAGATACATTTATTTCAAAAGTGAAGAAAAAACTAAAACAATGTGAAAAAATTATGATTCTTTTATAGAAAAAGAATCCCAATGGCTTCAAGAAAATCTTACAACCAATAAAAGTAGCCATTTTGGTTCTGGAAAACCCCATAAACAACGGGTCGTTTTTGGATAGCAAAGCAAAAGAGAAAAAATAAATGTACTAGGTGTTGAACATCATGCTCTATTTTTAGTCTCTGCAAGAAGTACACTTTTTAAAAAATGTTTTATAGATCAAAAAAGTTGAAGACACTTTGGATAAAATCTTTCCTCTAAATATGAGTGTAAGACAAACTCTTGCATAAGAAGTGAATACTGACCTCAGCGATAAACAATATCAAATGATCAGAAACTTAGCCCTTGGACACATATTTATCCACTTCTTCCAATATAGTTCAATATTTTTTTTTCCCCTGATTTCAGTTGCATTAATTTTTATAAAGCTGTGTTTATATAGATGGTATAACAATATCAATAATAGCAGCTGAAATAAATAATGGTAATTGTGTCAGAAATTCATTATTTAAATTTCACATTCAGGATTAACTAGTATGTCTCGTTATGTCCCATTAAAAAGATGTAAATTCCGGCAAATTGTAAAGCTCCTATTTTGTCCGGGACATCTCGTCTCGGTATCGTCCCGGATTTCGAGTGAATATTGAAAATTGTCTCGATATTTATTGCTAATTAGGACAAAGTTTTTAAAATCCTCTCGTCTCGAATAAAAAAATAACGAGACGTAGACGCTTATACCAAATAGTAACATGAACTTACGATTTCTGTAACCTTAGTTGAGCTGCTCAAAAGTTACGAAAGTTTGGTGAATAGGTTGACGCTCAAAGGAGTATAAAATGAGTTGTTTGTTTCGCCTTTTAGTAAAGTTATTCCAATAACTGTCCAAAGTAATGTGTAAAGAAAATTGACGACAACATCCAGCAGCTAATCGAATATTGTGATCTTAAATAGTAAATCAAGAGTTGTTTTAAAAAGATTGAGTACCGAACGATTGTGGAACGAGTCATTATATAAAGGTTACAGGTGTTCTAAAATATTAAAAATATAATCAAACTGAATTTCAATGTTAACTTTCTTATTGAATTTAAACAATAATCTGGCTTATTGAGACCGGTTGAAGATAAGCGATAATAGAATTTGCTTTTCGGAGGATGCAGAATAACATTTAAAAGTTTAATCTTATCATTAAACTATTTGTTCAATTGCAAAAGTTCCGGGAAACTTCATTAAAATTTTTATTCTCTATAACTTTCATAAATTTGAAATTATTTGTCCACATGTTCTTTAATTTAAATTTTTATGTTAACATTTATAATATTTTTTATTTAAATAAAATTTTTTTTTTTTTTTAAACAATTTAAATTGAATATTTATGTTAGTATTTTGTAGCTATATTTTGTAGCTACTCTTTACAGCGATAACGGCCGAACAACAATGTGGCATCGATTCAATAGATTAATACTAACAGGTGGAATTTTATCCCACTTTTACTTGAATGACTTGAATTATAAGGATGGATTTAAATATCTATGCTTTTGAAAATAGATATTTAAATACATCCTTATAATTTTCTATGCATTTCCCATTTCTATTGGGTTCAAGTCGAGTGATTGAAATGGTCAGCTTAAAAACTTTTTCTTTGAAGCAGAAAACCAATATATTAAAAACTTGGATGTGTCTTCGGGGTCTTACACTACGTGCACGATCTTTAATGTCATATCTATAATTTAAACATTTAATATGCTATGGTTCGTAAATGCGTCTTTGAACGTCCTATCGCATCAATGTATATTACGTGCCGGAAACCTTTGTATATGTATAACAATTACAGTAATAAATAAATTTACAAGTAAAAGTAAAATTCTTTTGCTATATTACTTTACTTCCCATATCTCATGCTAAAATTAACTGATTAAAAGTTCTTTGTATACATATATACAGTGGTGTGAAAAATAATAGGTAATAATAAAGATAATGCGTTAATTACATCATATTTATAAACATGCATGACAAAAACCCGGGAATCCCACATATATTTCTAACCTCATTTTCTTATCTATATTGTGTTGTTTACTGGTAATGTATGAACAAGTTTGTGCGTGTATTTATTTGATTTTTTATAAACACGTTAATTTAAATTAATAAATAATATTGGTATTGTGTAATTACGGATTGTTTGAATTTACGCAAAAAACTTTTCCGTAAATAAACAATTTTTGGCGTTTTGCCTAACAAGCATTATAGGATGAGGCCTAACCGATCTAGTCGCGCAACACTAACAAACAAACGAACACTGCTCAAAACATTATAACATCATTGCATTTTTAGACAAAACTACAATCAGTATGGTCGCGGTGGGCATTCATCATATTTTCCGAGGCATTGTCCAAGACCACGGTAACCAGCTTTGGCGCAAAACACTAATCCGTATGGACATGGCATGCAGATCGCTCTCTTGTTGACACAAGCCACGTAGCCAGATCGAGGCTCGCTGTCAATAGCGTAGTTGCCGTCAGCACGATAGATGCAGTCATTTGTAACGTCGACACCTAAAGTTCAAAGACAAGATTAAACAATGAGCTTCTTCGCTCAAAAACAAAAATAAAAATTTACTGCGCTCTAGTCGAACCCGCAACGCGGTTAGGAAACAAAAGCGTGACATTCTTAGCTAAGCTTTGCTGAAGCAAATTCTGAAGAAATCTCTTACCAAGACAAAGAACACGTTTTGGTTGGTAGTCTGTTTTTTTGGGTTCGTAGTCGGTGTTCTTGGGTTCGTAGTCGGTGTTCTTGGGTTTGTAGCCGTCGTCTTGATCTTGCACTACACGCACTGCGTTTGCTGTGACAGCCAGAATACAAGCTGCGATGAAAACTGTCTTAGTTGCCATTGCTGTCAATACGTTTGAAGGTTTTTTCAAATTCGCTTAAGCTTTGCGTTTGAATATGGTTGGGTTTGCGAAGCGCGTTTTTATAAGCGCTTTTCAACGAACAGTTGAGGAAGTAACAACTGCACTAATTTGCGAGTAATGTGCTACACGAGCGCTGAAAAGTAATAACGAACTAACAAGTGCTTCGAGCAAGCAAATGATAATATAAATATGAACCATTTAACTTCGTATGCAAATTTCTGAAACCATAAAATCAAATTTGTTTGTAAAACACTGATTAGAAAAATACATATCTCAAAGGTATGTTCCTAAAGTTATATTGAAGCGTGCAAGTTCCTCTGCTTCTTAAGATAAGTGTAGTTTTTTTTGTTCCACAACAAGTGAGTAAATACAACGGGCTATAATAGTTTCTAATGCTTTTCAATTTTAAGCTTACGGGAGAGATTTCACTCCTCGTGATAAAATGCGAAAAACAAAGGAGGAGCGCAAGACATGCTGTGATCAAAAAGCAAACGCCCTTTTACTACTTCTACCGTGCATACGCATGTTGCTTCCTGATCAAATTTTGGTAACTTTACGCATGCTGTAATGTTAACGGCCTGTTTAAAAAGAAACAATGCACTTTTTTTTTCGTTGATTCAAATTTCTTCAAGGTTTCAGATGCCTTACGTTCCTTTTACAAAACATATCACTAAAGTAAAGAACAATTGAATATTGCTGATTTCTTTTTCAGCTTCGACAGTTCTTTGTGTTTTTACTGATCACGGAGACTGCAAATAGTGCATTCTGTAACAGAAGAATCAGAAGTTCGAAATTGAGTCCTAGCTAAGCTGAAGTGATCAACAGTTCCCAACGATGTTTCAAAAAATGTTGGAATCATTTACATTAAATAGTTTAATAGGAGTACTGTTTGAATAACAGTTTTATAAACTTCTAAAAATTTAACGAATGGAATTAGAATTTTGCTACTAATTTTTTTGAAGGATATAAAAAAGTAAATAAGACAGAGATGGTATCTTTTGGCGTAAGTGCGTTAAAGTGCATTCGAAAAAGCAACACCTTCTAAGCTCTACAGTGAGCATTAAGGAAACCAAGCTAAACTGCTTTCCGATCCACATCCCCGAATACAACGCGTCTTGTTTTTATCTAAGTAGAATTATTCGCTGGTTTGTTTTCTTTCTGCCGATTTAGGTGTGCTTTCGTCGCTTTTGTTTTGTTTGTTTTTTTCTGTGTGTCGTCTGAGATGCGTTTGTGCCAAACTACTTTTGTGACGTGAACTTTTCGCAGAAACGAAGCACGTTTCCTCAAACGAAGTACTTGTTAGTTCGTTATTACTTTTCAGCGCTGGTGTAGCACATTACTCGCAAATTAGTGCAGTTGTTACTTCCTCAACTGTTCGTTGAAAAGCGCTTATAAAAACGCGCTTCGCAGACACAAGCAAGTTCAAACGCAAAGCATAAGCGAATTTGAAAAAACCTTCAAACGGATTGACAACCATGGCAACCAAGATTGTTTTCATCGCAGCTTGTGTTCTGGCTGTCACAGCAAACGCAGTGCGTGTAGCGCAAAATCAAGACGACGGCTACGAACACCAGAACACCGACTACGAACCTAAGAACACCGACTACGAACCCAAGAACACCGACTACGAACCCAAGAACACCGACTACGAACCCAAGAACATCGACTACCAACCAAAACGCGTTCTTTGTCTTGGTAAGAGATTTCTTCAGAATTTGCTTCAGCAAAGCGTAGCTAATAATGTCACGCTTTTGTTTTCTAACCGCGTTGCGGGTTCGACTAGAGCGCAGTAAATTTTTATTTTTGTTTTTGAGCAAAAAAGCTCACCGTTTAATCTTGTCTTTGAACTTTAGGTGTCGACGTTACAAATGACTGCATCTATCGTGCTGACGGCAACTATGCTATTGACAGCGAGCCTCGATCTGGCTACGTGGCATGTGTCAACAAGAGAGCGATCTGCATGCCATGTCCATACGGGTTAGTGTTTTGCGCCAAAGCTGGTTACCGTGGTCTCGGACAATGCCTCGGAAAATATGATGAATGCCCACCGCGACCATACTGATTGTAGTTTTGTTTAAAAATGCAATGATGTTATAATGTTTTGAGCAGTGTTCGTTTGTTTGTTAGTGTTGCGCAACTAGATCGGTATGACCCCATCCTATAATGTTTGTTAGGCAAAACGCAAGTAATTGCTAGGAGAAAAAAGTTTTTTTAATCTGCAGTAAGTGAACAAATTTTATATCATCGTGTTAGAGATTTGCGCACGAAAATGAAGGTTTCATATATGAAGACCACACGGGAAATAAACGACAATCACGTGTTGGAAGTTTTTAATTTTATGCCTCTGTCCGGTATATAGTATGTACTACACTACTTTTCAAGTGAAAAAATGAATATATATATATATATATATTATATTCCTTGTTTACCTTGTGTGCCAAAAATAGGGTCTGCATTGTTTATTTTTAGAGTTGGAGAAGTTCGTGTAATACATAATGTTCAATTAAAACTAAATTTCATTTGTGAAGATGACAAACAAATTTTGGTCGATGACTAATTTGCTCAGTAGCATTTTTTAAACGAATGGTTAAGGTCTTCTCCACTAATCTTGGAAATATGATAATGTTTTTCTTTTGCTCATCTGCTCCTTTTGCATAAGTTTTCACATAAATACAAATTACATAATTACATTATTTGAATGGAGATCAATCACTCTGCAAAACAAGGGGTTGAATACGAAAGTCTTTTGTAATAAAAGCTTTTTTATTCATTTTTGTAAATACTACAGCTTTTATCCCTGTAATTTGCAGATTGAAGGATCCAATTATTAGCTCTTTCATGTATTGAAACCAATCGTGAGTTTGCTCTAATGTAAACTTACCAATTTGATAAAAATTTCTACTTCAAGCTGATGAATTTTTGAATATTTTAATTAAAGTTAAAATATGTTTCTCACCCAATGCTTACGTTTAGAAAAATGTTAAAATTAGTATTAAAATCACTTTAATATTCACTGAAATTTTTAAAAGATTTGTAGCTCTTCGCTTATCGAGGACAAATCTTTTTATTTTCAAAAATGGTTTGAAGATAATATCACTTGAACCATTCCTAGGTTAAATGTTTGCATATTTACGCAAAAGTTAGAATTTACAGCAGGGCCCTATTCTTTAAAGATTGTTACGCAAAACGCAAAAATATTAGAGGATTTTCAGAGAACTTCAGCTTTATCGGCACACAAGAGGTTAACAATGAATATACCTCGAAGAAAATTATTTTTTTATCTGTATTTTGTGAGCAAATTTCATTTAATTGTTTCAGAGACTTTAGTACGAAAGTGAAGGTTTTATATTTACATTATATATATATATATATATATATATATATATATATATATATATATATATATATATATATATATATATACATATATATATATATATATATATATATATATATATATATATATATATATATATATATATATATATATATATATATATATATATATATATATATATATATATGTATATTAAATTCCTTGCTTACGTTGTGTACTAAAAACTGGGTCAGCATTTCTTACATTTAAAGGTAGATAAGTTTGTGTATTCAGTGATTTACAAAGTTCAACTTTTTTATTGATTAAAACTAAATATTATTTATGAAAAAAAATGCATTTAAAAAATTTTTTTGTCGCCTAGAATTAGATAAATATCAAACATCCCATTAAAAAATTTAGCCACAGCCTTTATTTCATTTTTGCAGCCATAAAAATGTTAACACATTATCAGAAACTTTAACTAGCTGAACTTGCATATGCCAATAAAAGTGCTCTCTTTAAAAAGCTCAAGCCTGCACGATTGAAAAAAACGTGATGAAATCTGGAAGAACATCCACAGAGAGTTATTGGCCCTTGGTGCAGTTGTGACTGATCACAAAACATTAAAAAGAATCGGCAATCTCAAGCGAGCAACAGTGAAAAAGTGATTTTAATGATGTTAAGTCACTGAAGACTGGAAGCTAAGGTTTTACTTTCACCAATGCAGAGGAGATTATTCTTGATATTGTTGGCCGAGACTCTATGTTGCTCTGGATGTCACAGATGTTGCTGTTATCTTTGAAATAGAGGCTTCCTCAAGCAAAACATTGACTCTAAAGGTTTGTCGTCATGCTTTTGAGGCTTGTTCCTATCCTAATGCTTTTGATGAAGCCAGCAACATTAAAACAGGTCGGATTAAATCATTGATACTTTTTTTTTATTTGTTCACTAAACGCTGTTTTAATTTGTTCGCTGGCAGATTATATGAAAACTATCCTGGTTGCTATGGTTCGCTTATGCTTTGCTTTTGAACTTGCTTGTGTTTGCGAAGTGCGTTTTTTATAAGCGCTTTTCAACGGACAGTTGAGGAAGTAACAACTGCACTAATTTGCGAATAATATGCTACACGAGCGCTGAAAAGTAATAACGAACTAACAATACATAAATATCCAAATATAACACTATGTTAGCAGTAATTTTTGGTTTAGCATTTTAGGAAAAGCAACGATCGACAACTATGTAGTAAATCCCCAAGCAAGCACATCCGGTGTTCTTGAAAAGAAGCCACATGCAGCAACATCATCAAATAAAAAAAGTCCAACAATTTTTTCAAATGACTACTTTATTCTTAAGAAGAATAGAAATCTCAGTCTTCAGAATGATCAGATAGAATTGGATTTTAAGCACATGCCCATGCAAAAGGAACTCCAACTCAAGCTTCTGCAAGAAATAATCGATTTCTATCATGCTGTTACTACATGAACTCGTGAAAATAAATCATTGTCTTTTAATATTGGTTTTGAAGAGTAATTTGCTATTATTTCAAGTTAAAAAATATTTTTTGGAAATTAAGAGTTTAGGAAAATGGAAATCTACTTTAATGCTAGATTCTTTGCATTCTTGACTATTGTAAACAAACGATTGTGAATGATATTTTTATACTGCCATATCTTTTATATATCATAACTAGCTTCAGAAATTATGAAAAATATTTTTAATTCTAACAAAATATTAAGCAACGGCGTTGCGGTCGACCGTATTGAGTAAAAATAACGGCCTTTATGAAGTAAATTGTAATTGTTACGCCGCTGCTAACAAAGTATGTTGCTCCGACCAACTATTATAAAAAACTTCAAAGTCTGAAATTTTTACTAAACAATTTATTCACTTGTGCTTGTTATTATTAGAAAGTAGGGGAGAACCTTAATGAATGGGACGATTATTGAATGGGACAAATTTAGATTCTTATACAAGCATCGATGTAAGGATATTTAAATTCCTGTAACAAAGAGTGATAGAAACAACAACTCAACTGACCGACTCATCCATCCTATTGCTCTATGACCATAACGACAATGGATGTTATTGTGTTTTCGAATGTAAAAAGTGATTTTTAAAAATGTTTTTTTTTTTCTGATTTTGCAGCAATTTTTGAAGTTATGGAAATTAAAATTCCATGCTTAAATAGATAGCAGTCTCTAGTACTACAGTGAGTAAAACATTCAAACTTAATTAATGGTGTTTTTGGTGTGACTAATCATTTTTGGATAAAGTGATGCGCATATTGAATGGGACAAAGTACTACCTATTGAATGAATTTAATAAAGTATTATTTACAGCTCAGCAGAGGGATGCTGCAGTCCCTTACTTTTATCCCCATGGGTAATGGGTATTATTTACACACTTTTATACTGCAATATTTTACTTAAATAAAAATAACTAAATATAATGTTCTAAAATGAGAAAGTTCTACTTTGATTGAAATTTAATTAGAGTTAAAATGTTTAAAGTTAAAAGTATTTTTTGTGTGGTCTTTATGTATGTATCTATATATTTAACTACGTTTACAATTAATAAATTAATTTGAAAAATGATTGAATTAAATACGTTTATTTTTAATTCTTTTGTTTGTCCCATTCAATGAGATATACTTAATGAATAGGACAAATGTCATGCTCCAATAAAACTCTCTTTTTACCGATAGCCAAATGCAAATCCAATTTTTTTGTTTTACTATATCATTGAGCAAGTGTCGGTGGTTATCAAACATATTTAAATATATTATTAAGCAATTTTATCTACGTTTAAAAAGCATTTTGCAAAAACTGTCCCATTCATGAGGTTTTCTCCTAAAAGTAGAAAATGAATACAAAGCCAATACAAAAGTAATATTATAAATTACGATATTTAAGACTTACAAATAAGCACTGGCATTTTGGTTGACCATATATAGTAAAAATTACATACAGTAATGGTTTTTATAAAGTGAAACATAATACTAGTGTTTATTTACAAGTCTTTCAACATTTAGATGTAGCACCTATTCGAATTATTCATTTAACACTAATTTAAATAATTACAAAAAAGTTTGAAGGATTTGCTGACGACGGTTCTCATTCAGTGGCATTGGAACTGGAGCCTCTTGAACAACATTGGCCTGAACAACTTCATCTTCCTGAAAATCAGAACCATCATCTTCTACAGCAATGCACATGTTTTGAAGAACAAATGCACACTGGATAAGGAGCAAAGTCCGTATTTTTAACACGAAGTCCAGCACTCAACGCATAGAAACGTTGCTTAACAACCCCAAATGCTAGTTCTATACAATTTCTTGTGAAAATGTGAGCTTGGTTATATCTTGTTTGAGGTCCGTTTACTGCACCAAGGAAAGGAGATATTAGCCAATCAGTGTTAAGATAGGCACTGTCCCCTAAAATCACACAAACTGGGAAAGGCCACTCACCAGATTCAAAGACATTCCAAAGTATTGATTCTCAAAGTACCTAAAATGTTAACGTTACTTCAAATATTCTTGTAAATTACTCTGTAAAAATTGGAACAGTTTATTATGTTATTATTTGAAAAAAAAATTAAATTTATGTCAACCCTAAAGTGACACCTAGACTAAAACCTCACCAAATTTGTATTGGGATCCTTAGTAACAATCATTTTGATTATGCTAAATGGTGTCAATATTGTAAAACACTTTATATGGCTGTATAGGAGTAAAATAGCATTATAAGACAAGTGGATACCCAGTTTCTCAAAATATAAGTTTAGTGAAGAAATTTTATACATCTATGTACTTTAATAGGCATCAGTCACTCTACAAAACAAAGGGATTGAAAGCTGAAGTATTTTTAAAGATGAATAAAAAATAGCCATTACACTCTAGTTTTCAACCCCGTATTTTGTAGAAAGATAGACGTCTATTGGGGCTGAACTATTTCAAAGTTTTAAAATTATTTCATTCAAAAATGTTTTAAAATTTTCAATTCTTTAATTAAAAAAAGTCAACAAAAACTTACATTTTCTATTTTTTATATTTTGTTTACTTCCTTTAAGTGAAGTGGAACAAAATAAATGAAAATGAACAAATGAAATACAGATTAATAAATTTTGTCTAATGTCAAATCAAAAAAGATTTTGTCAACTTCAAAGCTCATAACTTTGTGAATATTACAGCTACAGAGGTCCAACATACCATTTGGAAAACTTAAAGCCTATTGATTTCAAATATGTCAGACATGGTATACATTGGGCCCATATTTTGGAGACAAATTTTGCGCCATCACTCCAAAAGGAAGGCACAACCTATATCATGCCAGAGATATTTGAAATCAGCAAGCTTTAAACTTTCCAAAATGATAAGTTGGACCTCTGTAGCTGCAAAATTGTCAGAGGTATGAGCATTCAAAAATATTTTTTAATTTATAAAAACATACTTTGCTACAAGGTAAGATTATATTAAGTTTTATGTGTCATTTTTTGCCAAAATAAATTTAATCTGATTTAACAAATTAAAGAAATTTTCAGACTTTCAAAAGGCAGGGCATTACAACTTTAAGCAAGTAGGCAACACTACATTCATTTAAATAGACCCATACTTACTCTTGAATCATGGCAACATCCTGGTGTTTTGGATGAAACATAAAAGAACTGAAGTTCTGGTCCACAAATTGCCAAAACATTTAGGCTGTGTGTATGGTGCCTGTTCACAAAATAGGCTTCATCAGCACTTGTAGGATTTACCAGTACATGAGTACCATCAACACAACCACACACACTTTGCATCCTTGCAATCTTAAAAATTTCTGTGCAAATCCACAAGGATTTTTAGGCCAATGAATGCACTTTTCTCTCAACCAAAAAATTACATCACAAACCTTGTGCACAATCCTGGAAAAGATAAAATTATTTTTATATCAGAAAAAGTTGATCAAAAATTTAACTTGATACATGGTTCAATTATAACTTGATACAAAAAAATTGGCTGTACAGATTACAGATTTTACAAAGTAAATATTGGCTTGATAATGAGTTTATTATCTTATCAAGCCATCATGATGGCTGGGAGTTTTAGCAATTGCGAGTAAGTACAACTCTATTATAAAAGTTATTATACAAGCTCAATAACATCAAACCAAAATGTCTTTTTAAAAGTTGAATTTTTAAACATAATTTTATTACATAAATTTTACTATATAAAAATAACTAACAAATACATTTCACCTAAATTCAGTCTCAGTACTAATCATCTTGGACAACATGATAGAATGCATTGGTCCCAAAAAAATGCAGAAAAATATTGATTTGATCTATGGCTAAAAGGCTCTTGTTTCGACCAGTTTTAGGCTTTAAAGAATCATTTAGTTCCTCCTCCAGAAAATTTACAACTTGTCGAGGAACTCTGTAACGCTCGCATCAATATTTTCTTCAAATTTTATTTCATTGACCTGACGAGGTTGTCGCTCTTGTAATTCTAGTTCCTTAAACATTCCCATTTCTAGATCTTCATCTGATGAATAAGCTGCCATTTTTTAAATACTAAATATTTATTGAACTTTATAGAAAATTTAAGTTCTGCTACAGTTATGAAGATTTAATCAAGTAAGTGCATATAAAAATCAATAAAATTTAGTGTTTGCATTAAAGTTTGCCAGTTTATGAAATATCCACTATTAGTGGAAAAGAGACTGTTCTTTTGCTAAATGACAAACTTTACAAATTAGATTTTTTTAATGCCAGGTTGAAACATGGTTTATTCTATACTTATGATAAAATTAATTTTACTTTTGCTGTTTTTTTCCACTTTGGAAGTTATATAATTTATTTTTGAACTTAAAAAATTGAAACTAAATCAGCAATATTATTAAATTGCTTAAGTTATCTAAAATGAAACAATAAAACAATTTTTCCAGTAAATGCTAATTCTCTACTTATTACATCACAATCTAAATTTCCATGCAGTAAACAAAAAAAGTTTGTTATTTAATGATTATTTAAACTTTTCCCCACTAATATTGTTGTTATATTATAATAATATTGGAGAAATCATAAGACTTTTCTTTATCTCATTTGGTCCTTTTATATAAGCTTACATATAGATAAAAACCACACAATCACAATACTTGAATAGGGGTTCGTTTGAAATAAGAAATTTTTTGATTAATTTTTGTAAATACTACAGCTTTTAACCCTTTGTTTTGTGGAGTGACGGACGCCTGTTGTTAGGTCTTTCATGTCTTATATTACTATCAATCGTGAGTTTGCTCTAGTGTAAACTTTCCATTTTGATAAGTTTCTTCTTCAAGTTGATGGATTTTTAAATAATTTAAAGTTTAAATAATGCTTCTCACCAAATACTTACTTTTAGAAAAATGCAAAAAATATTATTATTGAAACACTTAATATTCGGTGATATTTTTTAAAAATATGGCACTCTTCGTTTATCCTGGACAAAAGCTTTTGTTTACAAAAAAAAGACATCTGGGTTTGAAGGAAAAATCACGGACCTTTGCGCATATCACTTTGCAAAATCATTCTTCGGTTAAAATTATGCTATATTTAACATTTGCAGCAGATATATTTGCGTGAGAAATTTAGCTTGCTCACTAATTCTGTGTAATTTTGTTTATAGGATAGCAGTTTAGGGAGAAAAAAGCTGCTTTTTTGGGTAAATTACGCGTTTTTCAGCATAATATGATTAGCCCCTGAAGTATTTACAAAATTGAATGAAAAGCCTTTCAATACAAAAGACTTTAGTATTCAAACCCTTATTTTGTAGAGTAATTAACCTCCATTCAAACGTTGAAATTATATGATTTGTATCTATGTGAAAACTTACGTAAAAGGAGCAGATGAGCTAAAGAAAAGCATAATGATATTTGCAATATTAGTAGAGAAGACATTAACCATTCGTTAAGAAAATGCTAATGAGCAAATTAGTCATCGACCAAAATCAATAAAAATTGAACATTATGTAATACACGAACTTTTCCAACTCTAAAAAAATAAGAAATGCAGACCCTTCTTTTGGCACACAAAATAAGCCAAAATAAGCAAAAATCTCTCTACTCACGTAAATATTATTATTATTACGGCAAATATGAGAAATCAGTAAGTAGACAATATTTTGCGTAATTTCAATATTCCGTAATTAAGCAAATTTTTGCGAAATTACGGAATATTGAACCGAACTAGTCGTGCAACACTAACAAACAAACGAACACTGCTCAAAATATTATATTCTAACCTCATTTTCTTATCTATATTGTGTTGTTTACTGGTAATGTATGAACAAGTTTGTGCGTGTATTTATTTGATTTTTTATAAACACGTTAATTTAAATTAAAAAATAATATTGGTATTGTGTAATTACGGATTGTTTGAATTTACGCAAAAAACTTTTCCGTAAATAAACAATTTTTGGCGTTTTGCCTAACAAGCATTATAGGATGAGGCCTAACCGATCTAGTCGCGCAACACTAACAAACAAACGAACACTGCTCAAAACATTATAACATCATTGCATTTTTAGACAAAACTACAATCAGTATGGTCGCGGTGGGCATTCATCATATTTTCCGAGGCATTGTCCAAGACCACGGTAACCAGCTTTGGCGCAAAACACTAACCCGTACGGACATGGCATGCATATCGCTCTCTTGTTGACACATGCCACGTAGCCAGATCGAGGCTCACTGTTAATAGCGTAGTTGCCGTCAGCACGATAGATGCAGTCATTTGTAACGTCGACACCTAAAGTTCAAAGAAAAGATTAAATGGTAAGCTTCTTTGCTCAAAAACAAAAATAAAAATTTACTGCGCTCTAGTCGAACCCGCAACGCGGTTAGAAAACAAAAGCGTGACATTATTAGCTACGCTTTGCTGAAGCAAATTCTGAAGAAATCTCTTACCAAGACAAAGAACGCGTTTTGGTTGGTAGTCTATTTTCATGGGTTCGTAGTCGGTTTTCCTGCGTTCGTAATCGATGTTCTGGTGTTCGTAGCCGTCGTCTTGATCTTGCGATACAGGCACTGCGTTTGCTGTGACAGCCAGAACACAAGCTGCGATAAAAACTATCTTGGTTGCCATGGTTGTCGAGCCGTTTGAAGGTTTTTTCAAATTCGCTTCTGCTTTGCGTTTGAACTTGCTTGTGTTTGCGAAGCGCGTTTTTATATGCGTATTCAACGGACAGTTGAGGAAGTAACAACTGCACACGTTTTGATGATTGAATAAAAGAGTTTTGTTACACTATGATAAAATTCAAAAACAACAAGTTTTTAAAGCTTTTTGCAGTATGTTTTAAATCTGCTAGTAAGTATGGCTGCCGAGAGGGGAGGCTTGACGGGGAAGATTCCCGGGACCCCATGTTTGTACAAATAATTTTTAAAAACAATTTTTAAAAGATGTAAATAAGTTTGACTTTTAAAAGATTTAAAAGACTACGAACCCAAAAAAACAGACTACCAACCAAAACGCGTTCTTTGTCTTGGTAAGAGATTTCTTCAGAATTTGCTTCAGCAAAGCGTAGCTAATAATGTCACGCTTTTGTTTCCTAACCGCGTTGCGGGTTCGACTAGAGCGCAGTAAATTTTTATTTTTGTTTTTGAGCGAAGAAGCTCATTGTTTAATCTTGTCTTTGAACTTTAGGTGTCGACGTTACAAATGACTGCATCTATCGTGCTGACGGCAACTATGCTATTGACAGCGAGCCTCGATCTGGCTACGTGGCATGTGTCAACAAGAGAGCGATCTGCATGCCATGTCCATACGGGTTAGTGTTTTGTGCCAAAGCTGGTTACCGTGGTCTCGGACAATGCCTCGGAAAATATGATGAATGCCCACCGCGACCATACTGATTGTAGTTTTGTCTAAAAATGCAATGATGTTATAATGTTTTGAGCAGTGTTCGTTTGTTTATTAGTGTTGCGCAACTAGATCGGTTGGGTCCCACCTTAACACAAAATACCCACCTTATAATGCTTGTTAGTCTAAACACAAAATTCTTTTGTGTTTAGACTAACAAGCATTATAAGGTGGGACCCAACTTTTTTTAATGAATGGTTAACGTCTTCTCCACTGATGTTAGAATATATCATAATGCTATTCTTTCGCTTACCTGCTACTTTTGCATAAGTTTTCACATAGATACAAATCACATAATCACAATGTTTGACTGGATGTCAATCTCTCTACAAAATAAGGGGTTGAATACGAAAGTCTTTTGTATTAAAAGCTTTTTCATTCAATTTTATACTGCGGCTTTCAACCCGTTGTTTTGTAGAGTGACGGAATATTTTTGTAAGGTCTTTCATGTCTTATAATTCAATCGTTCGTGAGTTTGCTTTAGTGTAAACTTACCTACTTGATAAAAGTTTCTACTTCAAATTGATGAATTTTTGAATATTTTAACTAAAGCTAAACAATGTTTCTCTTCCAATGCTTACGTTTAGAAAAATGTTAAAATCATTGTTTAAATCACTTAATATTTACTGAAGTTTTTAAATGTTCTGTAACACTACGGTTTTCGGCGACAAATCATTTTGTTTCCAAAAATAGACATCTGTGGTCTTCAATCATTCTACCTTTAAAACTTTGCGTTATTATGCAAAAGTTAGAATTTGCAGTAGATTTTTCGGCGTGAGAAATTTTGCATAAATTATTATTTATTATATTAATTAATTATTATAAATTACTCAAAAACTCTGTGTAATTTTTGTTAATGAGACTGAAGTTAACGGAAATTTTTTTTTCCTAAGAGAAAGCCTGTTTTATGCGTAATTTACGCACTTTTCAGCTTATATGGATATATAATTGTATATATATATATATATATATATATATATATATATATATATTATATATATATATATATATATATATATATATATATATATATATATATATATATACATATATATATATATATATATATATATATATATATATATATATATATATATATATATATATATATATATATATATATATATATATATATATATATATATATATATATATATATATATTAGGTCCTATAACTCAATCTTTCGTGAGTTTGCTCTAGTGTAAACTTACCAATTTGATAAATGTTTCCTCTTCAAACTGATGGATTTTTGAATATTTTAATTAATGTTAAACAATTTTTCTCACTATACTTTGTGCTTACTTTTAGAAAAAAAGTCAAAATATTGTTTAAATCACTTAATATTCACTGAAGTTTTTAAAAACTCTGTAGTTCTATGTTTTTCTGAGACAAACTTTTTGTTTAAAAAATTAAACATCTTTGGTCTACAATCATTGTACATTTAAAGGTTTCCATTATTATGCAAAAGTTAGAATTTGCAGTAGATTTTCGGCGTGAGAAATTTTGCATAAATTACTCAAAAACTCTGAGTAATTTTTGTTAATGAGACTGAAGTTAACGGAAATTTTTTTTTGTTTAAGAGAAAGCCTGTTTTTTTTTGCGTAATTTCCACACTTTTCAGCTTTATGGATTGGCCCAAGCTTTATAACGGTAATTGAATTACGTTAAGTTACTAAGTCCTTTACATTTCTGATTATAGTATTGACGTCCTCTGATTTTTCTACTGTCTTTGTTAAGCAGGTGTTGAGCAGATAATCGGCACAGGTTAGATGATCACTGATCTCTTTGATTTCCGTGATTCTTTTCTTAATGTTGGCCGCAGCATCTGTAACACCCACTTTGTAAAGGTCTTAAGAGCAGGATTTCGAGGAATCACGTTATCTAATCCTTGTCTAAGACGAACCCCTGTGTGTCTCTCAATGATGTTTTGGAAATCCAAAGACAACTTTTTTTGTTCAAAGTGTTTAGTAACATAATGCATTGTAAGGGAGACGAAAAGAGCACCTTTTCTTGTAGTCTATTCATCTATTATGAAGGCTGTCATTTCACAATGCGGAATATCTCTCTCAAGTTGCTTTTTTACATCACGTCTTAGATTGTGATAAATATTTGGCAACTTGTTTTTGGATAAGGTGGTTGGACTTGTGAACAAAGATAATACATCATCATTTCGAAGCCAGCAGTTTCAATAGCGTGAAACGGAAGGTTAGAGAGGACTAGTGTTTTGGTTAGGATGGTATCAAACTCCAACTGTTGTGCACATTGTGGAGGCCACTTTATGGTTTTAGTAAAGTCTTCAATTTTTGTTTCGCGACTTGATGATGCATCTTGGGGGAGTCTATCAACCCTTTTATTTCTATAAATAGGCCCAAACTATCCTCTTGATGTGCGGGACTTATCAGCCTCAACTTGAGCATCCCTCTTTTCTTGAAGTTCCTTCTTTTTATTTGATTATCAGCATTTTGCATCTGGTGAAAAGATAGCTGATGGTAGGATCTAAAATAAAATAGTGGAATTATTGATGTTAAAATTGGGGCAAATAACAATTTTTCAATAAAGATAGATAAATCATAACTTTAAGGACCACAAGACATTGATTTGTTTTAAGTAATTCAAAAAAAATTTTTTTTTCATCAAAAACAGGGTTTTTGGGGATTTTACCGCATTTACCCAAAATTGCTGGAATTTAAAATATGCTAAGTTATAGTAAAAGAGTAAAACACTTTAAGTGAGTTTTAACTGGTGTTGTTATCGAATTCGAATAAATCGACTAAAAGTCGAAATTAGTCGACTTTGAAAAATCAAATAATTGATTTAATCGACTTTAAGTTTCCTACTAATCGACTAAAAGTCGACTAAGTCGGGAAATCATCCTAACATCTTTATTTCTATTTTTTCACTTGATTTAATTTTATAAATCTTTAATATTGTTATGATGCTGACCAATTAGTAAAGAGATATCTTTATAAGTAGCTTATCTTGTAAAGATAAATTATTTGTAAAGATTGAGCCATGCGTTAGAATATCATTAAAAGCGGTTTTTTAAAATTCAACTAAAATATCTGAACATTGAACCTAATTTGCTGTGTCACATAAATTTAACTCTTAGCTTACTGTATGTAGCACCGCTTCATTAATGTTTCCTTTTTCTCATTTTAGTAACCAGTCGATGCTCTTTAAAACAAAATGCTAAGTAATGTGTTATGGTACTCAATTAAGGATGCAAAAAAGTTTTATAAAACTGGCTTCACAAAAAAATCTTTAGCCGCCACTTTTTTTTGTTAATTAATTTTTTTGTTTAATTTTTTTCTTTAATTGTTATGAAAAATGATGACCATTCGTGTTTTTTTTTTTTGTTTTTTGTTTTTTTTTCTTTTCTTTGCGATAGTATTTTCCGTTTTATTTTGTTTGTTTATTCAAATAAATAAACTGTCAAGCAACATTAAAGTAACAATGAAATACGGTAACAATGAAATTTTTTATTCAAATATTTCGACTAAATCGATTTAAAAGACAGTCGAACAATTTCAAAGTCGTCACAACACTAGTTTAAAATATAAACTATTTTAAGACAGGGAAAGGACTTTCAATTAACTTTTATATAGACACGTCTTTCCAGCTAATACTCTTTATTTCAACTAAAAACTATATAATACAACAAGAGGGATTTGAATGAGGCACGGAGGAGCGCCGTGGCGGGAAAACTCCACCGTACTAGATTTCACAACTAGTTTTAACTCCACCGGTGCTACCTTGAGACATCTTGATCACTTTTTTCAGTTATTGCACTCAGCAAATCCAAATTTCTTGCCAGAGCTAGAGATCTTATCCTCTTCTCTGTCAAGTTTGTTAAAATAATTCTAGAAAGACAGTCTCTTGAAGATGGTTTGGTAGTGGCATAAAGTTATGTAAAAAATGTTGGGTTAACTCACCTTCTTCTATCTGAGCCCCTTTTTAAAATTTTGTAATATTTTTTTATGCAACCAGTTACAATTAACTTTTACTGTGCCCCAGTCTCTAAAAATAACGTTGAATTGGGAAAAATTATGAAAATAAATGAATGCTTTTTTTTTATTAAACATCTTATACTTAAAATGTAAACTTAGGATGTTTAATGGACTTGGAAGTTTTTTAAACATCGCATGCTTTTTTTTTTTTTTTTTTTTTTTCAGAATGTAAACTCAGAAATAGAAAAGTATATCTAAAAAATATGTAAAAATACAGTAGTAACTCGAATGGCGACAATATGTCGACACGGTAAATTCTCGGTAAATTTCATTATTTGTTTGATTGAAATTTGCATGTGGCTTTTGCCTTATTTCTTTTTAAATATTATTTTCTGAAATCAATTATTTTTGTGCGCGTTCGCAAAAAACTGCGCTCAAGTTACTTTCAGGTCATACAAAAAGTCTCGAGTGCTAAGGGTTAAAATAAATTCGGGTTGTGACAACAAGGCAATAACTGCAGAGAGGGAATGGGGGGGGGGGGGCATCGTCAATTGAGTAATCTGATATGCATTATAATCGCTTTAATTTATCATTAGTTAATTCAAAATTTTTTTTATCTCATTAAATCTATTTGAGCTAAGCGTTGCTGAATTTAATTTATAGCTTTAGTTTAGTTGTAGAGTTTTTTAACAAAATGCCTTTGATTTTATCTTCAATAGTTATATTCAACCTGGTGGCAATGTTTAAATGTAACTGATGTTTTTTATTCTATTTCAAGTTTGATAAACAACTTTTGATTGATTTTTTTTTAACTAAACTTAAAGAAATGTAATTTTACCACTGTCTTGTATCCAATAAAAATGTAACAATAAAAGCACTCTGGCTAATTAGTCTTATATCAATCAAATGTTCTATAAGTTAGAAGTGAAATGTAATGAAAAAAAAAAAAAAAAAAAATGAAATGACTTTGGATTAACCAGCTCCAATGATCACTGGTAAAGTTAAATATGTTATGAAATAAAACTTTTATCATTCTCACACATTTATTTATAATGAATTTAATCATCTCTTTTTTTTTAAGGTTTAAATGCACATTCTCTTTAAGTAAAGAAAACTATATAAATAGGAGATGCAAAAATGAGATAAAAAACTCTTTTTTTTTTAAAAAAAAAAATTATGAAATACTTTCTCAAATTAATATTTTTAGTAAAGAAGATATCTAAAATGTCAAAGATTAAAGTAAAAACATCAATACTTAGTGGTTGGTGATGCCAACTGAAGTAATTATCAGTTTTCATTTCACCTAAGAGGTACAACAAGCATTGTTACTTTTTTCAAAAAATTGATGTTCCTCAGTGGGCCTGATATACCAATTTATCATTTTGTTTCTCATAATTTACAAAAAAAATTTCTATGCTAGAGTCACTTTTTCTATGCTAGAGTCAGTTTCTGTTTGTAATTTTTTAAGTGTTTCTGGGTATGATGGTCTTGTGAGAGTTTGTATCATCTTTCAATTTATCGCATAGCATCCATTATTAAAGAAAGACATGGCAGTTAGTTCTTCTGATAGTTACCAACAATGGTTTTTAAACTGACTATGAAAACCAATATTTGATTTAAGTTTTTACAGACAACCAATAAATTTCTTAATGCTTTCTCTTCTCATGCAAATATCTTAAATTGTTTCTTAAACATGAATGTTTTGATTAAATATATTGTGCCACCTAATGCGCACCATGATAAGCTTCTGGTTTATTGAATTTCACCCCAGCTGGTGGAATACTTCCTACCAACATTATTGTAGGTTGCAATAGCTTCCTATAGTCAACACAAGGTTATTGTTCAATTATCTGTTTTGCAGCTATGGCAGTCATTGAATTCTTTTCTTGTTGAGGGTAATCTTTTACCTGGTCAAATGCTATCTTAGATTGAAATCATTTAAATAATGGAATACTAGGACCTAATGATGCTTGTAGTGATGGTGAAAGAACTGCTTTCAACATGATTTCAGTTTTGTGATGTCTGCAGGGAAACTATAACATTTCTTTTTCCAATTTTTGTTCATTGCCAGTGTATATATCTGGTTATTTTTTATGTTTTATACTTTTTAACTCAGGTTCTATATTTATTTTTTAGGTTTTATTTTTTATTTTTTTAGTGTCTTTCAGTGATTACTGCATTGATGGTTGGCAAGAATTTAATGGCTCTTGCTATCTTTTTAACAAAGAGACACGAGGATATGTTATGGCTGATGCACGATTTTTTTGCCAAAAGTTTGGTGGTGATTTAGTTATTATAACAAGTGAAGCAGAAAATAGTTTTATTTTGCAGCAAATAACTTCTACCAACAGATGGATCTTTTGGATTGGTATGCATAGATTTTCTATTTTTTTATATATTTGTATGTGTATTTGATGATTTCAATGAGTATAGTTTTAAAAAATAAAAGCATTATTAAGTGCTTCAATCCACAAATATTTACTTGACAATAAACAGTTATAAATCAGAAACAGCTGCTATACAATCATTTGTGACTTTTTGGATGTTTTCATTAGATAAAGTTTTTAAAAGATTTTAGGTTTTCTGGTTACCAGTCTTGTCTCTACTATTTTAGCATTAGCTTAAAATATTTTGTTGTATTAATATCCTCATTAAAATGGTTTAGCGCAAAAGAATGTTTTTAATTTAATTTTTGTTTAATATGTTACATTTATAATGCTTAAGAAATTTATTAATGTTATTCATGACAAATGCATAATATTAATGTTAAATTTTCAAATAACATATTTCTTTGAATATGTAATTTGAAAAGTTCTATCTCTTTATTTAGTAATGTAATTGTCATCAATTTTAAAAGTTCTAAAGTTTTAACATTTCTCAAATTTATATTTATGAGTTTTTCAATCTTACCTATCATTTAATTGTAATTATTCTCGAAAATGGGGCTCATTGATAATTTAATTTGTATTGCTAAAGCACTTTATTTAAGTTTTAATGTAATATTACTGATTTTAGAAAACTATGGTGCAGAATCTTTGCAATTAATCCATAACGATGATTTATAAAGCTTTGTGCATGCTTTTAGGACAAGAAAACATGCTGTTTTAGCTTGATTTAGTAGTTAAACAATTCTTAATTGCTTTTATACCTTGTCTAAACATTGACAAAGAAGACTAGCATTTAACTCTAAAAAAGAAAATGATTACACTGCAAACAGGTTACCAGAAATGAATGTGCATTTGGTGCTGTAGGATGTCTTTTAAAGAAAAATCTTGGTTCTCTATCAGTGATTTGTATTTCACTTTGGCAAGCACTACACTTACCAGCAATTGGACCTGCTGCTCTTGTGATGTTCCATAAGTCCTGACAAATGTGAAATATTGGATAAAAGCAATGTTTTTAGCCAATTTTACATTTTCTGTCTTGCTGACATTTTCCCACAGGGTTTTCTAAACCTTATTTTGCTTTAAGAGATCTCACAATCCAGAAGAAAATTATTCTTTTAACAACTGAGTGTTACTCATATAGATATACTATGAACTACCTAGCAGACTCAATAAAGTTAATGTTTTTTTCATCAAGTTACACAACCAAATATGGTTGTGTGACTTGATGAGAAACACAATAGTTTTGTTCCTGATCTGATTGTGGATTTTTGGCATTAAAATAAAAACTGTGCATCAAGAAACTTGGTCTTGTATCTGCTTAGTACATGCATCTGTTTTTGTAAAAAAGTAAACAAATTATGACCTTTTTAACAAGATTTTTGTAATAATGCATAAGTTGTTAGCTTTTCTTTCTGAGTTTGTTATTCTCTCTATAAAAAATCTCTCACATCAGATTCAACTATTCTAAATCATCATCATAATAAATTAGTTTCAGTTAAATAAATAGTTTGTCAAAAAAAAATAAATTTGATACATGAAGATCTGGAGTTTTCAAATTTTAAATTTAGTCTATGAGGCACCTACTGTGGTTAGTTTTGTGTTATAGAATTTAAAAATTATACTTTTAAACATGAATTCAAAATAAAGCTTTTTCTATTTTGTACATAGAATAATATTAATGTGGACTTTTCTCTTTTGTACATTGAAGTTCTAAAGTTTTGTGATGTTTTTTTCAAAGAAGTATTTTTAAAGATTTAGAGAAATAAAATTGTTTTAACTTACTAAAATTGGCTACCAAGTTCATTCTTCAAACCTCATTCTTCCAATATTTTGTATGCAATAAATTTGGCCTCTAAAAATGAAATTAAGAAGGTATCACTTTCAGAGCACAAATTAAAGTCAGTACAAAGGAATGACAAAAAGACACCTATGCTATATGGATAACATTGTAGTAGCAGGAAGGACTCAATCTGCAACATTAAACCAAGTAAATAGTATTACTTAACTAAACAAAGCCAAAATAAACAACAAACAACTTGAAGCTCTTGAGAAGTGGAGATGCTACTTAACAGAATGCCATGTTACTCATGTAAAAAGTAAATAAGCTGTTTTATAAATATTCAATCAAAGCAGACAAGTAAAAAGTAAGGGTAACAAAGTTATGTTTTAATGTACTTAGTTGCTTTAACTACAACATGCAATACTCTCCTAATGAAGAATTTAATGAGTAAGCGAAGCATAAATTCAATATATTTTCAAAGAATTGAAAACAAAGTAAATTAGTAATGCCTCTTAATTTTTGCAATTTAGGTATTACTAGAATGAACCACTTGGTTCACGATAGAAACTTAGCTTACTCTACAGGAGAAATCAAAAGTTCAGTAAATCAATGTGCCACCAGCCGCAAACAAAATCCCTCAAATTTAAAGTTCTTTACAATTATTGACCAATACTTATGAATTTCATTTGCCTTTTAAAACCCTGATCTTTTTTCTTCTTCAGCAATAAAAATATTCTTTATATTTTTTATATTCTTTATATATTCACGTATTTGTTCTCCTTATTTTGGATGCCTGGCTATATTCACTCTGACAAAAGTAGTTTATCTAATATCAAAGGAAATCAAGTTCATGTTGAACTAGGCTAATATATATTAAATATTAGATTGTATTACAGTATAAAGAAAATATTTATTTGAATATATCAATTATCAGTTAAGATTGAGAGTATAAAAAATTTTAGTTTTGACTTTTAAAACAAAATTAATATCTGTTTCTCTAATTACTTCTTTTTCATAGACCAAGGAATTCCCTCCTTACACCACCCTTATTTTTTGAGTCTTTCTCTGTCCATCATTATTGGTTTTCTAATTGGTGCATAAAAAGCAATATTTTTGTAAATAAATACAGTTTTAATGGTTTTCATTGAAGGTTTTAGTAAGTTTACAATAAAGTCATTCTTCATACCTATTACATTAACATCCTTCATACTTAATGTTGCTTGAAAAAAAAAAATCCATTTTAAAATTATCACGAACCATAAATTTTTGTAATATTTACAGAGTGGAGATTTCCTTTTACTTTTGTTATGGTTACTATTGATGCTATAATAAAATATATAATAAAATAGGTAAAAGCTATAATAAAATTTGCTTAACTCGTTGCTCAAAAGTTTTATGACAACTTCTCATTAGACTTTACCAGGATATGCAAGGTGTAGTAGGATACATAAAATAAAAACCTGGCATTTTTATATTTTCATGAGATATGACAGAGATTTTGCTTTTATCCTACCATAACTGCACATTATTGTGAGATGAAGGCAAAAATTTATTATTTTTAGACCTAATGCTTTGTGCTTTATCATGTTATCCCTAAAAAAATAAGACTTAATTTTTTTGAGACGATTTTTAAAATAACTTGTTTCTTACTTTTTTCTTGCTTCACCTGAAATGTTTGTATCATAATAAAAGTAATGAGTAAATCAACGGTACTTGGTAAAGCTGCTCTAAAACTCTCTGAGATTCTTAAATTTTGGGAATCACTGTTCACTTTTTTGTTAATTTGCTACTTTATTGGAGTCTATGCATCGTTTATGCTGATGCATAATGGTGATGTAATCTGCACATAATCAGTAGAAATAAAATAATTTTAAATAATGATTGACAATGAATAAATGATTTTATCAAGTTGACAGTAAAAGGTTAAACATTTAAAAGGTAATTGATGTTACAGTAATGGTAATAATGGTAATTAATAGGGAAGAATTGTTAGACATTAATTCACTAATTTTTAAAAATTGCTTACAAAAACATTTTTTCCCATAAATATTTCACTTAAATTAGTTTCAATGGTTTGTTTCCATGTTGGAAGAATCTTAAAAGTTGAAAACAACAAAGCAACTAGTACATACGCATTTTACATTGAAAAAAAAAAAGATCTTAAACTTTGTAAAAACTGGCTTTTGAAAAAAAAACTTGCTAAAAATGATACTCTTCAGATAAGAATAATTTACATGGTTGTTGTAGAAGTATCAGTTTTACCTTTTCAAAATACATGAAGCATATTGTCAAACAATGGGATGTATACTGGTTGCATTTCCCATGTTATCATATTGTTTTCATTTAGTTAAATAGTTTTCTATTAATTTACACTTAATGTCTAGTTCTCCTTAGAAACACAATCAGCAATTATTTTCTTCAAACTTGACTTTCCTATGAATGTATTTTTAAAATTAAAGTAAGTATAAAGTTAAATGTAATATACTAAAATATTATTACTGTTAATTGATCATTTATTATCTGATTTTAACTGATTCTTCACTGTAGTTTACATGGAATAATTTTTGAATTTTATGCTTAGAAAGGTGTTTCGTTTGCTGATATCTGATGCTTGAACTTTTCACTATCATGCGGCTTACAAAATGCATACAATATACTTTTAAGTTTTTTTAAAAAAATTATTCTTTAGGTTTGAATGACATAAAAGAGGAAGGCAAGTTTGAATGGATCGATGGCTCCCAGCTGAATTTTACTTTTTGGGATGACAAAGAGCCAAATGATTTGCTTGAAGAAGACTGTGCCGCAATATATTTTGGTGGGAAATGGAATGATTTTAATTGCAATCGTGAAGCTTCACTTATTTGTGAAACCAAATTAGGTATAAGTTTATTATCCTGATAGATTCATATTATTGCTATAACAGTTTTAACAAAATTGAAATACTTAAATTCTGTTTCTAGCAATTGCCAATTTATTCAAAAGTTAAAGTTTTCTATGTATTCTGGGAAAATTATCATCCATCCTTTTTATGGGTTTTAAAAAAGGGATTATCAAAATAAAAGTTAATATTATTCTTATGCTGAAGCCTGTTTAGTAACCAAGTGATAAATGAATTTAATGTTTACTATAGAGAGAAGGCCAAGATTGGTAAATGCTTTGTTTAGTTATAAACAGTTTTAGTATTTTTTTAAAAAGTTTGAAAGTGAAGTTGTGTGTTAACATGATAGAACTTTTAAAAAAAATTGAATAAATGCTTTAAAAAGTTACAAAAAAATAACCAGTAAATACTTGTCTCAGTAACAATATTGAAATTATGAGTAATTAAAATTGTACAGTTTAAGCTTAAGTGCAAAACCAATATCCTACTTTTTTTTGAAGGATTTTATTTATTTGCTTTAACAAAATTGAACTCTATAAAAGATTTTTGGTTTGTTAAACCAATCTTTTATATGATAGTTATAGATTTTCTTAGTTCCATCAATCCATGGTTATTTTTTTTGAATTAAAAAATTTGTTTTTATGAAATGTAATGTTTTTTCCGATATTATTTACATAAAATTTTGAAAGCAAATAAATTTTTTAAAATATAATTTATGTCAGATATATCATTTAGGTGTTTTCCAAAGTGCAATCAGTTTTTTAATATAAGTTTATTTTTTAAAATAACTAGGATTGTTGCCACAAGTTACAAACAGTCCTACTTTGCTGAATGATACTGATGGTAAGTTATTTTTTTAAAAACATAATTCAACATCAGAAATAAAAAATGCTCTTGAATTATTTATTTTTTTTTTTTGTCACTTGTACATTTCTGTCATTTTGTACACTTTTTTGTGTTTAAACATAATGACTTCCTTAGAATCACCAATCTGTGAACCTGGTTGGATTACATGGGGAAAATCATGCTATGATATAAATACTCGCATATATGCATCTGCAGAAAAAGCTCAGTCAGATTGTGAGGAAAACCTTAGCAATTTACTTGTTATTGACAGCAAGGAAGAGCAGATATTTTTAACAACTAAGCTTGCCAACAAAACACAGGTCAATTTCCTACTCTGTGTTCAGCGGCGTTGCAATAATTGTTTCATTAATTAGTATTTGGGTTTTTAGGACTTTTGGATTGGGTTATTTAAGAACCACACAAGTTTTATTTGGTATGGAGGAAAGATTCTAAATGAAACATTAAGCAACTGGAATGTTAATGAACCTGCAGAATGTGAGAACTGCAACTGTGTATCAATGACAAAAGGCTTTTGGTCAACATATGCTTGTAATCTTTTTACCTCATATATTTGCGAAAAAGTTTCAGGTCAGTTCTTTTGAAATCTGTAATCAATTCATAATTAACAGCACTAAATATGATAACATTATTTACAAGGTTTTATTTGATGAAGCTCAATACTTATTAGAAAAAAAGAATTTAATGTAGTGATAAGTTTTGACTTGATATAGGTTTCTTTTTTTTTACATGTAATTAAGTGTTGAATTATTAATTTTTTAAAATTATAAACATAATCAATAAAAATCAAAAACAATAATAGTTGCCTGATCTATTATATCTTAAAGTGAAGTGACATAAGAAATGTGTTTCAAATAAGGTAATGTTTGGAGGCTGAAAAATCAGCTTTATTTTCTGACATTTCTACAACCACTTCTGCCAAGTTATTTTGAATTTGATCTGCTATTTTGCATTGATGGTATTTTAAAATCTTATTTTTAAGGGTTACTTTTTGTTTTTTTTTTGTAAGAAACTAATTTACTACTATTAACATTTAAAAACTTATTTACCTTCAAATTGTCCACGCAGTCTTTTTTACAACAAATGTGCTCAGCTGAGTGATTTATTACTGATTTGATTTTTAAGGAAAAGCAGCATAGAGGCCCCTAGACAAAGAGATTAAATTCTAAAGATAGGAGGACTATTTTCTTTTCATTTACACACACTTTCAGCTTTTCCGTTTTGAATGGTTTTCAAAAATAATTCTCTATGCTTAATACCTAAGTCAACCTATCTACTTTTATTAGCTGAGTTGGCCTGGGAATTGATTGGTTGTATGCTTCTGCTATTTTTATTAAACTTCATTAACTTTCTAAAGTTTTTTTCATAAAAGATAGTACAGTTTGAATGAAAGTGTAGATTCTAATTGCATCTTTTATTGTTAGTTCCATTGTCAGCTGATGCTTTGTCTTCAATCCTAAAGTTTTTGCTGTAGGATTGCTGTCAAGAAAAAGATGTATACAACTTCTATTCTCAAAGCATTGGTTTTTCTCTTAGAAAGAATGCAATAATACTTTGCACTTGATATACAATCAGCAAGATACAACATGATATGTGTCCAGCTAAAATTAGGAATCTTATATTGGCTTTACAGTTTTAGCTTTATATATAATCACTAGATGAACTTTTATGCTTCACAAATGTTTTTTTTTTTACTTTTGCAATATCTTTATCAACAAGCTAGCAAACTACTAAAAGCAATTGTCACTTTACTGCTTATGAAATAAATTCTAACTTTCCTTCATACTTGTTTTCAGCTTTGCTTAGTTTTAGCCTTACTTGTTCTTAACTTTTTCCCTTCATTTCTGTACCAAATTGTGCAAATTAGAACTTCTATTGTGGTCATAAATTCTCATGCAGTAAGTAGTATTTTTATGCAGCAGCATAAATTGTGGATCAAATTCTATATTCAAAAATTTTATTTTGATTTACACCCTTTAGTTGATATTTCTTTAGAAACAGCTTAGTTATTTTCTTGTAAATATTCTTTTATTTTGTTACTTGGTTTTAATCTCAGGAATTGCATGTTGGCTATCATATTCTGTATTATTCAATTGGCATTTGATATTATGCAATACTAAATTAGGCTAAGTTACTAGATTATCACTAGAAGTATAACCTGGATTAGTTTATGATCCTAATAAATATGCTATATTTCAGTTATCTTAACCTAAGAAGTATATTACATTTTGTATATTTTGCAAAAAAAAAAGATTTCAATTTTCTTTTTTCTGTGAAATTACTTAGTCGACCCTAAAGTGATGACATTGTTCAATACTGAACTTGAAATTCCTGAAGGTTCCAGAAAAACATATACATTGATTGGTTTTGGTGTACCTAAGCCTGTAAGTGTATTACTGTTTGGAGAAAAGGCAATTAGTTTGACCAGTTCCAGTAGTATAGGAAACAACAGTTACAAATATGTTTACCAAATTGGTCCTCTTGATGTCTCAGTTTGTGGGAGAACTTTGGTTCACAAATTGGTTGGGATGTTTTCAACTGTTACTCAAAGTACAACTGCAATAGTGCTCCGTAAGTTTATTGATTGGTCTGAACCATTAGTAGTATATTAACTGCTAATTGGTTCAGACCTTTCAGTTTTTGGCTATGAAGTTCAGTAGTGTTTTTTTCTTTCTTTTTTGCTGAACTCAAAGCATCTAGATATTCTTAGTTGTCTGATCTTTTTGATCTTTTTTGTTGATCTGATCTACATATATTTAATTCTCTAATTTTTAGCTTACTTTTATACTTATATATTTAATTTAATTTTCATGGGGGAAAGTTAAAGCTCCCAGAAACTTTAATTTTCATATTTTTTTCTAACAGCAAAAGTAAAAGCATTGGAGATATTTTTACTAAGTGAGACTCTGATTGTGAGTTGGGAAGCTTTACTATATGGGAATTGTACTTTGGCTCATAATATTGAATGGTTAGATGTAAATCACACTGTTGTTCATAAAGTTTGCATAGAAAATGTTACTACTGCTAGTTTGAAATATGAGACTGCTATTCTTGGTGTTAGAGTTTATATGACAAGTTCATGTACACAACATCAACAGCTAAGTTTTGTAGAAGGACAAGAAACTGAAAATTTAACAGTGATATTTACAGGACAAAAGTCTGACGCCACAACAGGTTATCTTCTTACAGTTTTCAAGTATTTACATGTCTTTTCAAGTGTTTGTATAATTTTGTTGTTTTTATAATTTGATTTCAGGCTTTGGATCAAAATGAAAGTTTGATTATAAATAATACTTTTTATCTTTAAATATAACCATTACTATAATCAACTGCATATTGGTTTATGGAATAGACCTCCACACAAAGTCTCCTGTCATGTTTTCCATATTCTATCCTTGGTAGAGATGTTCAAAGTCTAATAAATCCTGGTTAATTGCTTACCTTTCTCCTTTGATTAAACCTTGATGTTCTCCTTGAATTTGTCAAGTTGAGCATCAAGGACTTTAGGAGACAATCTCAATAGTTCTTTTTGAGAATTGCTGGTTCAGATTCTCATAAATATTTATGCTCTAATAGAATTGACCATAGCAATTAATTTTTTTTTCCTTAAAATTTATATTGGTATAAAAACAAATTGATGCTGGTACTTTTTCAAGCAATATGTGTTTTTTGCACCTTCTTAATTTATACACATTGACTATACATATTTACATATATGTTCATGTCATATGTATAAGCATCTGTGTACATGCATAAACAATGTACACATAAGTTTAACTTTGAGTTGTTTTTGTGCCATAAGCTAAAAATAAATTTGATTACTGTTGATGTTTAGAAATAATGGTGGACCTAAAGCCAACATCATTACCATTTGGCAGTACTAAGCTAATGAAAAAGGTAACAATAAGTTTTTTTAATGATTGTTTAAAAGATAACCAGATATTTAGTTAAAACAAATAAATTCTTTTCTCTAAATGTTTATTTTATATATATATATGAAATTTGTCATTTCTTAAATTAGGATTTTCTTAAAGCCTAGGACTTTGTTAGGTCACACCATAGTATATTCTTTTTTTTTTTTCTTTTTCAGATTTCCAATCTAATGTATGAGTTGGATAAAATGTTCAGCCAGGAGAGTTTTAAGCCAAAATCAAGAGTTGCTATAGCAAATATTAGGTGAAAAAAGTTTTGTTTTTGGTTGTTTTTTTATAACTTATTTTGGATAAGAGTTTCATTCAGTTTTTAATATTATTTTAGTTCTTTTAAAGATATCAAACTTCGAATTCTTTATGAAAACATTACTTTATTGATGGGGAGCAATATATGCAGATCATTGGAACAGATGTTAAGTTCTAAAGTTTCAGTTAATATTTATAGAAGACCTTTAAATACTGGTAAGTTACTTTAAAAAAACCCTGAAAACTCATCAAAGAGGTAAAATAAAATCCAAAATGAGAAATTTTTCTACTAAGTTTAAGTGGAGTTAAACCCATCTACTTTAGCTATTATTAAAAGCAATTTCTTTATTTTTATAAAATTATGATCAAACTGTTTGATTCACATAAAGAAGTGGGAGCTTTATGGGAATTGAATCTTCTAAAATGTCAATCTGCAATTACTCAGAAGTTGATTGCTTTAAATGAAGTAAGTGCTTTTATTTTTAATGTTCACATTTTAAGAGGTTACAATAAATAATTACATACATAAACTTATTGTAAGTATCAAGGTTTGTAAAAAGCCTGTGAAATCTTAAAATGACTTATATCAAGTCAGGAGAAAACTTAGAAAAGTCATTGATTTTTTTCTTTATATTATACATAAATTATATGTTGCATGAGCATGGCCAGAGGAATATATGTTATCTTTTGTTACAAGACAGAAAAGCCAGGCAATTTTGAATCGGATATTCTATATGTGTCCTGTATGTTCATGAAAACAAGAACTTTTTGAATAAATATAGCTACATTCATACAGGTACTCACTGACACATACATGTGTGGAAATATCTATCAAAATCAATGCCTCTCACCAGTTTATCTCTTTTAGGAGGTTAGAAATCTCCAGTTTCAGTTCATGCTTTTTATGAAGTTTTTTATAATTTATAAAGTTGCTCATGGTTTTGAATAAATAACAATCTTTGGACAAACATGTCTTCATTTTCTTCAAAAAAAATCTCTGACAAACATAGAGGATGAAATAAAACTTCCCATTCAAACTTCATCAAATTCTGTTTGGTCTTCTTTGTCATGTGTGATCTGGTATTATTGTAGAGCAGGCAGGTTTTTCTTAGATTTCTCAGCACTGTGCAAGATTTTAGCATAGATCTTTTAAATCTTTGCAGTAATTATTTGCCTTCTTCTCATCATCTCATGATGAACCACTGCAAAACTGGTCCACCCAATACACAAAAGTTGCTCCTATGAATGATGCAGTATTGTTGACCTGAGCGTAAGTCATCTCACAGACTTCAATATTCAGTAGCAGATCTCACAAATAAGTCATAAGAGATGGATATGCTTAAGCAGGTCTAGGTATACTTTCTTTATAATTGAACTGCTTCAATTTCTTTTCAAACTCTGTCCTTCCTCAAACTGAAGCTTTGTGAAAAATCCTAGAAATGTAATTGCAATTGATGCTCTCGAATAAAATTAAGTAGAAACATATCTTTTGTTTTCAAAAATTTTTAATTGAAAGTTTGTTAATAATCCAATTTCAAAAGAATTTTAACTTCAATTAAATGAAAAGAGGATTTTATAAATATGTCATGATTCTTTAAACTTTTGACATTAAAATAAGAAAAGTTTATTTTCATTGAAACACTTCATAAAAATTCCGAAAAAATAACAAGGTGTTAGTGTATGTGTTTTTCTTTAGTCATCTCAAATCATTCATGAGACTGCAGAAATCGTTGAGGAAAAGATTGCGATTGCAGCTGAGCTTTTGACAAGTAGTTCACTGCTTAGTACATATTATGATGTTTCTCTCACAGCAGATATAATTTTTAAAATTTTGTCAGCTCAAGGAAGCTTTTCTGCCTCAAAAAAAGTAAGATTTTTATCCATTTGTTTTAGTTGAAATATTATGCAAAGTTTGAAATACCTAGTGTTATTTCAAGATAAATTTTTTGATGAGAACTATTTAAACATTTACATTATTTACAGAAATGCATCTAATTTTTAGGAATATGAAGAGATATTTTTAATTTATGTGAATGTCAAATACTGAACTTATATTGTTGGAAAAAAAGTTTTTTTCCAAAATTTCTTGCACAAAAATCAACCGAAATCAATCTATGCTCATAGAAATGATATTAGAAATTGATCAATGGAAATCATTTTGGTCGGCTAAAAAATCACTTTTTCTTTGTATAAAAAGTATGATACAAATGTAACTATGAATACAAACGTAACTATGAAAATCTTATTTTTTATCACTATTGAATTCATGAGCAGAATTTTTAAAAAGAAGTTCAAATATAATAAAACTATTTATTATATATATGAAGTAGTGAAATGAGCATATAGTAAATGTGGTGATAAGTAAGCTGCCTTTTTTTGTCATTTTTTTTCTGATGAAATTTACTTTTGAATTGCGTTAAGTTTTTTTTTACCCACTGCAGATTTTTTGTTAAATTACAAACTAATTTTTTTTTTTACTTTTGTGACTTTAGATGCTTGAAAATGTCTTAAGTTTAGCAAGTATAGTTTTGGGTGTCAATCAATCCTTAGTTGTAAATGCCCAGAGTTCTCATAATTCATCAAATAAAGTTTTGACTGTTGTTGGTGCTGTAGCTGCAGGCTTCACTGGTTTGGTTAAAAAGGACAACGAGTTCTCTGTCTTGAAGGAGAATGTTGGAATGATCATGAAGGTAGCAAATCAAACAGGGGTTACCGTTATTGCATTTAATAAGTCAAATGCAGAAATGAATATATCAATAGCCTATGGAGAAGTAACATTTATAGGTAAGTCAGTCCATCACACCAAACTTGCAATTTTACTGATTCTTCATTAGTAATTTTAACAATATACTGAAAGAATTTGATGAATGAAAAAAGAACTCAATGCTGTCTGAGTCAATAAAAGATGATGCACTGATTTTTATTAAATTTTTTTAAACAGCGTTCAATAGTGGCGTTGAACTTATGATCTTAATATTAAATGAAAGATTACAGAAAAAGTTTTTTTTGAATTTAAACTTGATGACAACTAAGTAATTTTGGGATTAATTTAAAAATGCAGAAATATTTACCCTTCTTGTGCATATACTATTTTTTGTAGATGAAGATATTCTTGCTTCAATTTATATACCAAAGACAGCACTTCACCATTTGGCCATTGTTTCTGCAGTGGTGTATCGATCGCCTTATTTCTTTCTAAATAAAAATGAATCAATAAATATTTGGAATTCTGGATCAAACAGAAAAAGTGTCATAACAAGTGCTGTAGTTTCTGTCGATGTTGTGAGTCAAACCATAAATAACCTAACTGAGCCTATTTCAATTGTATTTAAAAAACCACCCTTTCAAGGTTTTAGAGGGTCTTTTAACTGCTTCTTCTGGAATTCAACCATAGGTACATTTCCTTTGTATTTTTTTATTTTATAGCATTAGATCTGTTTCTTTTCTCCAATAGAATAAAAATAAAGATATTAGAATCATTAAAAATATTTACAACTGATTAGATGCTTGGTCAAATAATGGGTGCTATAAGGTAAAAGAATCATCTGAAAATATTTCCTGTCGTTGTAACCACCTAACAAATTTTGCACTTATACTGGATACCTCCCAAATCGGCAATAATCCTTTAGAATTGCAAATTGTGAGTTGGATCGGATGCTGTATTTCTTTAGTGGCGCTATTTTTCACATTGGTGATACTCTTGATGCGAAGGTGGCTTTACTTTTGTACATTTTCAATACTTATTTACACTTTATTCAATACCAATATTGATAATTTGCAATTTTAATATATATTTATGTATGCTTGTTTTGCATTGTTATTGTATCCTTGTTTTGTTTTGTATGTACTTAAACATTTTTCGTTTTGTTTTTTCAAAGAAAACTCATTCAGGAGCGTACAAAAAAAATTCATGTCTTCTTGTGCCTCTCATTAATGGCTTTGCTAATATTATTCCTTACTGCAGCCGAACGACGTAGAATTTCAGAGACTAAATGTAAATATGTTGCAGCAGGTCTGCAATACTTTGTTTTGACTACATTTTGCTGGATGGCTGTTGAAGGCGTAAATCTTTATATGAAAGTGACTGTATTAAGAAAATTAGGGTCCAGATCTTTTTTGTTGAAATCTTCATTATTTGCATGGGGTAAGAGTTGCTAAATCTTTTTTTTTTTTTTTAAATGTGTTATGTTCTAATTTACGCAAAATAATTCACTGAATAACTCACTTGAACAAAGCAGAGTTCTGCTCTTTTTTGGTAAAAACAACAAAGCAGAGTTAATGATCGAAATATAGGATTGAGTTATATCGATTGCTAAATGAGTGGGATAAAAATTTCAATATACCTCAATTCTCAGTCGTATACATGCATATACACTTAAATTTGAAATCAGAAATATACCAGCTCTCTTATGTACTTCACAGTTTTCTTTTTTGAAGGTGCACCACTCTTAATTGTTGGATACATTGGAGCTTTGCATAAAGGCTCTCTTGGAAATGAAAAGTTGTAAGTAAACTCGCTCAATTTAAGAAAATGCTTCATTTATTCTTTTATCATGTTATTAGTCCTTTTATCATGTTATTAGTACTGGAAAATAAGATAAATGATCATTGTTTGGTTTCGAGTAATCTTTGTTGAAAATGTTCTTTTTGAATCTAGCTTTGAATTTTTAAAATCAAATTGACTAGAAGAAAAAGGTTCAAGTAGAGTGTGATTTACAGTCTTGCACTTTTTTTCCAGTACCATAGTACAAAAAAATATTCGGCCAACCGTCACTTATTGAGCATTTTTACTAATAAATATTTTATATAATGGATAGATTTAAAAAGAAAAAAAAAGATTAATTTTAGTTTATACTCCCTAAATTTAAGTGAAAAAGAAGTGCTAAAAAACCATTTTCTACAATTTTTCAGCAGAGGGTTTTCAAGGTTTAAAACCCTCTTATTCTAATTGTCTTGTTTGGAATAAATGGAATCGCTCTTAAGACATTAAATTCAGCAGTTTTTTGTTTTAGCTGCACTGTCAATGGTTATCCGTTTTACTTTGGTTTGCTGCTACCGGTAGCCTGTATCATGCTAATAAACTTATTTGTTCTTTCCTTGGTGATGATAATAATATTAAGACCCAATTCTGACCTACTTGTAAATGCTAAAAAAGAAGGAATGCTATCTAATATCCAAAAGTCTGTCTGCAACGCTTTTATATTTTCCTGCTTATTGGGAACTTCGTGGTTATTCGCTGTACTTGCTGTAGGTACGCAATCCATAACTTGAATGTTGATTTTGAATTTTAGTTTTCTGTTTAAAACTTCAAGTTTTTAAGCCTTGGAACGAATAAAGACAACTTGCATTAAGATAATGGGTCTGCAAATCAGTTGCTCTGTTCTTTAGCGTGTAAATATAAGACTAGTAACTGTAAAGTTTGACTTTTTAGGAAAAGCGACAATAGTGTTTCAATGGTTTTTCTGCGTGTTTAACAGCTTGCAGGGATTGTTTTTGTTTGTATGTCTAATTGTTCTCAATCCGTTAGCTCGGAGTGAGTTGTACTCATGCATACCTGAGTTCTTAAAACCAAACTCATATCAATCGGTTGCATTGAAAAAGAAAGAAAATGATGTCATTAATGGTAAGTGATTTTTTCAAACTTTAAACAAAGACTAGTAATTAATTTAGTCATGCGTGGCTTCTTTTTTTCTTTCTTTCTTTCTTTCTCTCTTTCTTTCTTTTCAGTTTTAATTTTAATTTTGTTGTAATAAATCTAAGTAAATCTAATGTTATACAACCAATAAATAATATTTTAAATTGACATATTTTATAGAAACAACATCATTTACACATTAACTATCAGGAACATGACGTAAGTATCAGGAACACCATGACGTAAGAATTTTTGTGAGCTTGACTGAAAATGAAAATAAAACAACAAAGATTGAGGTTTAGTGGCCAATGTTTAGAAGCCCGTGTTGTGCCGTAATACCGAAGAGTTTTTCTACGAAGCTGGAATTTTCAATATTGGAATTTATCGGAGTATAATTTTAAATAAAAAACGGTTAATAAATACGAAACACGAACGTAGATATTAATATAAGTTACTAATGCCTAAGGTTTATGCTTAATTTTATTATTAAAGTACTGACAGAGCGAATACCACTTCAGGAATATTCTAGGATCTCTAAGTTGCTTGGTCCCTAAGCACGTGCTTAGACTAATCCAACCCTGCCACTATTTTATACTTAACTTCCAGTTTAATAAAAAAAGATCAACAGAGAATAATGCTTGTGCAAAAAATCAAAAAAGATTTCTGTTAATTTATTAATTGGAGTTTATATTTTTAACTATTAACATTTAAAAAATTAAAATTACATTATAAATAGCTTGAAGACCTAATATATAGTAGAACAAACATGGATCATGAATACCAGAATAAACTTGCCACATTAAGCAACAAATATTTTAACTTTAAAAATGCTTTAACAAAGCTCATCAAAAAATACTTAAATTTAGAAAGAAAGTTGAAACTAAAATAGTGATATAAATCCCACATTAAATTAAATGGAGCTCTGAAGGTAGTAAGACGCAGTCTCATACTGCAACCACGCACAATGGTCAAAACTGAAAATAGCTACGGTAGATAGGGAAATTGAATCAGTTAAAAGTATAGCAGTAGATTAAAATATCAATGAAGTGGAACGTTATACTTATGAAAACAGTAAATATACACACAATACGCTATTTGAAAAGACTTAAAAAATCTTCGACATGGCAGCAAATATTAAGTTTTTTTTTTCGGTACTATTCAGACAAAATCTGAGGCAAATCCTTTCCCCTTTAAAATTGCAAGGAGAGATATTAAGGGTTTAAATGATATTTGCGAATGTTACAACATCGTTGACAGCTAAAAAGGCTGACGTAATGGTTTCTGGGGTGGATGTGTGAGGGGGGGGGCAGGAGTGTGTGTTATTGTAAGTTCATCCAAGCTCGAGAAACAAGTTTGAAAATGTCATTTAAAGCAATAATTGTTGGAAAACCAAATTGAGTTTTAAACAAAATAACATTTAATTTTGGTTTAACGTTTATACTATTATAATTGTTAAAAAAGCAGAATGAACATAACAAAACGTCTCTTTTTATAAATTTTTTTTAGGCTTTTAATTGAAGTTAAACAGTTATAGATGAAAAGAAAAAAAAACTTACAATGAACGTTGATATGATACGTCGCATCAAGATAATGACTTCTATATATTTTTTCGGCATCATATACAATGTGTATATACGAAATCAACGCATCCAAGGTGTTGGAAATTTTCTATTATTTTAACCCACCCGCTACAAAAAGCCCAACTATGTAAAACTTTCAACTTCAGAACCATTTTGTTTGTTACTTGGTAAATGGCAAATTTTATTAGAAAAAAAGAGGTTTATCTATGAAATAAGCGAAAATGTTCTACAAATTAGTGAAAAACTTCCTATAGTTGAAAATATGAATGTCTCTAAAAACAGAGTGAATGCTTAAAGAAGTTCAGATATACCAAAGCAAGAAGGCTTAAAGAAAACTTTCAGAAAAAGGCTGACGGAACAAATTTGTCATTTAAAAGCCTTTTTAAATATTAAACTGATTATAAACCACAATTATAAAAGGTTAAAAACACAAAAATAACCGATGAAAAATTACTAATTCAAGATGTATCGTCCTTTATACAGCTATTTCTAAAATTGTATTTTAGAAATCGCTGTATAATGTTTTGTATGTATTAACACAACACTTAGTCAATTTCAGAAGTAAAAGTTTTTTAGTCTTAGAGCGAAGGTATATAGGGGATACTTAACTTTAACGTTTCTCTGAGTCATTACCTGAAAACTTAAAAAATAATTTTTGACATGTGTGTATTCCCTCTAGCATGCCGAATAACAATGAACCTCAGAATTTTTACTATTTTGCTTTTTTACAAGTTTAAACCATTAAAAAAAAAAAATACCAGTATGCCATCACAGGCAACTAACTGCTCCAATGATGGCACACTTTAAAGAAATTAGACAAACAAGAGTTTTTTTTGTTTTTTTATTAATGGAAACACAACTTATCAAAAAAAACAAAATTAAAAATAAATCTTTGGTCTGTAAGCATAGTTCACATATAAATTTTTTTCTTCTTCTATTTATGCCTGCACATAAACAATGACACCAAGATCTGCATTTTTGACAATAAATCCATGGTTCTTTAGACCAAGACAGCAAATAAAGTTCATAACAATACAAAAATGCTGTATCAGATTCAAAATCCATTATACTATTACTTCCTTTAATCTCCTCACTGCAGTATTTTTCTTCAACAGTCGTCTTTCTTTTTGTTTTTCTAACAAATTTTTCCTTTTCTTTGTTATCTTTTTCTTTTGCTTTATCTTTTAATTCTTGGATATCCGGTGTGGTATTCAGAGCTCCAGTTTTTCCACGTTTTCATGCCCTTTTCAATTCAATTTTAGGGGTTGCTAAAGGCACTGGACACAACTTTGTGTACTAGATCTTATCCTTTCGTTGAAACAGAAGATCTAATGCATGTGGAAGCTTCTGATGGGGGAGATTTCATTTTCAAATGTGTTGGTTTCTCAAACTCTTGTATTTCATCTTTTATCTTAGCTTGATTACCTTTTTATGCGCATTAAAATTTATTTCAGGCATTTTTTTCAACTCATTTTGCAGACTTTCCTATGATGGCAACTCCTCGGTATGCCATCATAGGAAAGAGTCACCATACTTATTACAACAAGCTGTGTCTACCTTATTCTACACATAGCATTAAAATAAGCATTCTAATAAATATACAAATCCTGCAGATGAAATGCATGAAAATTTCACTTCTGTATGATATATTATAAAATCGTAATTCTAAATATATGAGGGCATTAAAACTACAACACCACATGCGAAAATTTATGTTTGTTGATTACAAAAGCATTATTTACTACAAAAGGATGAATTTTCACCAGAAGTAATGAATTACTAATATACACGTGTTGGTCTAATCACTCATACACCAAAACCAATATTTTTGGAAATATGACCAGTATGCCATCATTAGCGCTATGCCATCATAGGCACCTTTCCCCTATATAAAGATAATTGCCAAAAACAGCGTGTAAAATTTATATTAAAGGTTTAAAAGGGTTCCCAAGAAAATCCTTCAGATGTATGAATACATATGATTGAGCAACGAAGCCAAATTCCAGAATCTTTTAAATTTCTCCTAAAAAAGTTGTAAGTTGCGAAAAACGAACTTCTAATAAAAATATTTTTTATTTTTATGTCATAAAATTGATCTGATCATGAGACATTCATTTTGCTCAATCAGGTCAGGTTATAGAAATACTGCACGCCTATTTTTTTTTTTGAGAAAAACATAATTTTCAAGAAATCTCTCATTTTCATCCTAGTAATGCAATACATTGCAATAATTATTTGTTAACTGAAAAAAGGCTCAATTTAACTCCTCTATTAACTTTAAACTTAAAAAAAACTTGTGAATTTATCGAATGCAGTAAATAAAAAATCTATTTCCTGAGGAAAGAGTTATTGGTTCGTCCCGTTTAAGACACCAACAATATTCAGCTAACATGTTTTTGTTCCAACGTCCTTGATATCTGGTCTCCATCGTTTTTGTATCCTGGTGGAATCTTTCACCCTGTTCCTCGCTGTCATCTCCACAGTTTTAAGGAAAGTAGTCAAGACTTGACTGGAGAGTATGCATTTTTATTGACATGCAAGCTCTGAATATGTTTCGAATGTCAGTGAGTTTATGAAAAGCTTTTCGAAGCTTTTCATAAACTCACTGACATTTGAAACATATTCAGAGCTTCTTTTATTTTCCAGAAATCCTTCAATTACTGTGCTGAACGTTCGCCATGCATCTCGTTCAATGCCTACCATTTTGATATCAAAATCTTTGTCCTTTAACAGAGTTCTAGTTTTGGGTCCGTCAAACATACCTGCATCTAGCTTGGCATCACTAATCTGTAGGAACTTTTGTAATATATACTTAAAAGCTTGGCCTTCTTTATCAGTACTTAATTTTTGACCAAGTTTGATATTGAGAAGAGGAAGTAAAACATTTTCTGGAGGGACTGTGGTTTAGCTATCACGTTGTAGCTGCCAATTGTGAATGCCTGAATAACTATCTGCCCCACTATCCCATAGGCATAAGAGGCAAAGGTATTTTGTGTACACCCCTTGCACCCCAAGAAGAAAGCACACAACCTGAAAAGAAAAGAATTATTCATAAAAAATCAAATCTTATCAAGTTAAAATATATTTCTATTTCTTTCTAAAAAATTACCCACAGGTATTTTCAAAGGAAAGCTTTATATTGACAAGAAAACATAGAAAGTATTTTACCTTAAGGTCACCACATATTGATTGCATCAATCAATATTTTCATGTTCTTGTAGCTTTCTGTCAACTGAGCTGAATGTCCGATAGGTACAGATGCCATTTTATTGCCAATGTGTAGGAGTACTGCCTTTAGGCTTCTGCTAGAGGAATCATTAAAGAGCCTCCATTCTCTTGGTTGGTAAGAAACACCAAGTGCCTCTATTAAGCCTTTTACATCATTACAATATGCCAACAAGCTAGAAGAATCAACTTCAAAGAACCTTCTAAAATTTTCTACTCTGTTTCTATACCGATAGAAGGTAGTTTCTTTAGCGAGGAGATTGCTCTCACTAAGACAGGAACCAAGAAGTTGTGCATTCTCTTTAGAAAGACCAAGATCTCTGTTCAAGTCATTTAATTGACTTTGAGTGAGTGGTCTTGGCAAAGTCATGCTAGACATTGGCTCATATGTCACAGATATGTTAGGTCTTCCACTTTTACACCTTCCATATCCTCTTCTAGTTCGCCTTTCTCAGGTGGAGAAGGAGCTGGAACTCTTGAACCATGTGGCACTGGCTTAATGGGAGAAAGAAATCAGGATAGAACACCATGTGTTTTTTTTTTCTTATTGACACCTGAAAAAACTCACATATCTATTTTCAGATTTTTATCCAATTTTTTTATACAACTTAAAAAATTTTTTTGTTGAATTTCAACACAATTTTTATAAACAATTCAAGCTTCATTAGACTATAAAAAAAGCAAAATATGTTTGGATAAGTTAAATATTGTTCTTTTAAGAAATTATCTTACTATGAAGATTGGTCATACAAAAATAGCAGTCTGTCGTATGGTCCTTGCGTACCATCTGTACACCAAATGACATACAGTTTGCTGTACCCTAATTCCAGCGCCTAAAGGCTACGACACAGGCTTTGGAGCATATATGTGGGGCAAAGCCCAAATATCTATCTTGCAAGGAACTCGTTCATAATTGAAAAACAAATACAAAGTAAGCTACTTAGTTAGTTAGTTAGTTAGTTAGTTAGTTAGTTAGTTAGTTAGTTAGTTAGTTAGTTAGTTAGTTAGTTAGTTAGTTAGTTAGTTAGTTAGTTAGTTAGTTAGTTAGTTAGTTAGTCAGTTAGTTAGTTAGTTAGTTAGTTAGTTAGTTAGTTAGTTAGTCAGTTAGTTAGTTAGTTAGTTAGTTAGTCTCTCAGTGAGTTAGTTGGTTAGTTAGATAGTTAGTTAGTTATTTAGTTAGTTAGTTAGTTAGTTATTTAGTTAGTTAGTTAGTTAGTTAGTTAGTTAGTTAGTTAGTTAGTTAGTTAGTTAGTTAGTTAGTCAGTTAGTTAGTTAGTTAGTTAGTTAGTTAGTTAGTTAGTCAGTTAGTTAGTTAGTTAGTTAGTTAGTCTCTCAGTGAGTTAGTTGGTTAGTTAGTTAGTTAGTTAGTTAGTTAGTTAGTTAGTTAGTTAGTTAGTTAGTTAGTCTCTCAGTGAGTTAGTTGGTTAGTTAGTTAGTTAGTTAGTTAGTTAGTTAGTTAGTTAGTTAGTTAGTTAGTTAGTTAGTTAGTTAGTTGGTTAGTTAGTTAGTTAGTTAGTCAATCAGTTAGTTAGTTAGTTAGTTAGTTAGTCAGTCAGTTAGTTAGTTAGTCAGTCAGTCAGTTAGTTGGTTAGTCAGTCAGTTAGTTAGTCATTCAGTTAGTTAGTTTGTATCTTAGTTAGTTTGTTAGGTACTAAGTTAGGCAGATACGTGAAAAATGACGATAGATGACGATAAATGAGGACAATAATTAAAATGTAGCTACTTTGTAAAATCTTATTACTTTAACTAAAGTTTTAGTACTTTGTTAAAATAGCATGAGAACTAACGCTACCCCACAAGCTTTTTAAAGTTCTTTTTTAAGGTTTCAGCAACCCATCCGACGTTGCGAGAAACACCTGATAGTTACTGTGAAAAAAGGTATTGGCCAACAACTCGACTGTCGCGTTTTATTCTTTCCGGGGTTTTAGGGACGGGTCATTTAGAAAACAAAATGTAAAAGAACTAGAGCGTCGTAACTTTGTTATATGTTGAGTTTTGTGCCCGTCGCAAGTTTGACGTGTTTTAATTGAAGGAATGTTTAGTTCTAGCTTTACGTTTTTTTCCTTTAATGTAAAATAAAGGGTTGTCTGCGCATGCTGTGATTTTTGTTTCGACTTTGTCAAGTGTTATGACTTTGATCATTTGCTTTATTTCGAAGTGTCTCAAGAGTGTGTCAGCTTGGAGTATGTATGAGTTTTCGACAGCGGACGTCTTTGTCTTTACCCCTCTTGTTTGTTAGACATGACGTGCAATGACCCGTTCACTTCTTTTCGTTGACGTTTTTTTTCGCATTTCAAAAAACTACTGACCAAGAGAACGTGCGCAGAAGAAAAATGACAAGGTAAAACCAACAACAAAAAACCATGCAATTAAGGATTACACACAGACAAACACGCAAGTGTAAAAAACGGAAATTTTTTTTTTTTTTTTTTTTTTTCGTGCTGCCGCTTTTTTGTTTGTTTTTTTTTGTTTTGTTTTGTTTTTGTTGCTGCTGCTGATGCTAATGCCGTCACTGCTGCTTAACCTCGCTCTTTGTTTTTTTCTCCGCTAAATATACTTTTTTGCTGAAATCCTAAGGGAGCTAAATTCTTACGGAGGCGCTTAAATCTTCTTTGTTATTTTCCTACAGCCTATAGATGGTCGCCAATCTGGGCACGTGCGTGTTCACTTTTTATTCAAGTTACGTTGGATCCTTTCAAAACTTGGAATCTTGAACATGCACGTGACCTGTGAGGTAACCGAACTGTTTTTTCTCCCTCAGGTTATAACTTAAAACGTTTCAAAGATGGCGTGTAAACCCCACCATGTATTTTTTTGTAACGGGATGCGTGTGCTCTTTTTATCCCCTAACAGCTTTAAAAAGAGATTTTGAACCCCCCTCCCCTCCCTTCCTTACACACACACACACACACACACACACACACACACACACTTCTTTATATTCTCCTTAGTGTGTTTAAGCTCATGCCGTCATGTTTTTAACAGATGTGTGGCTATGAAAATAGCCTTTATTTTTTATCTTGTGTTCAGAGTACCGTTTATTTGGCTGCTGGTTTTGGAACCTTTTCGTTCTTCTTGGGAAGCAAAACGGCTTGTATGTTTGGCAGCACACCGCCACTGGCTATAGTAACACCTGACAACAACTTGTTCAACTCTTCGTCATTGCGAACAGCTAACTGTAAGTGTCGAGGAATGATTCTAGCTTTCTTATTGTCACGAGCAGCGTTACCGGCCAACTCCAAAATTTCGGCGGAGAGATACTCCAAAACAGCAGCTAAATAGACAGGTGCGCCTGAACCGATGCGATTGGCGTAGTGTCCTTTGCGCAAAAATCGGTGAACACGACCGACTGGAAACTGAAGTCCGGCTCTGAACGATCGAGTCTTTGCCTTGGCTTTAGCTTTTCCTCCTTTTCCACGTCCTGACATTTTAATTTCTTACACTGAGAAACAACGAGAGACAACCTAGAGATATTTGTGCGCGCTTTGAAATCAACTTACAAAATTCCTTTTTCTTATCAAAAACATTTGGTCTCGAACTGCACTTTTTTTAACGAATAGAAAAACTCCGTCAAACAATGCGCAAATTAGTTAATCTTTGAAGAACCAATGAGCTTGCGAGAAACAGAAATGTTCTCGAATTGGAGACCACAACTGCGCTTTATATAGGAAGTGATTCGGTTGCTTGTAATTTCAAATTTCAATTCTCTAAAACTCGTCGACATGTCTGACGCTCCAAAGGCCGGAGGAAAACAAGCGCCCAAGGTGGCCAAAAAGGGGGAAAAACGCGCTGGTAAGAAAGGCGGCAAGATCGCTGGTACTGGAGACAAAAAGCGCAAGAGAAAGAGGCGAGAATCCTACGCCATTTACATTTACAACGTCTTGAAGCAAGTTCACCCTGATGTTGGTGTTTCTTCCAAAGCGATGAGCATCATGAATTCTTTCGTCAACGACATTTTTGAAAGAATCGCTTCAGAAGCTTCACGACTAGCCCTCCAAAACAAGAAATCAACCATCTCTTCGCGTGAAATTCAAACAGCTGTGCGCCTCTTACTTCCCGGTGAGTTGGCCAAACACGCAGTGAGCGAAGGCACCAAGGCTGTTACTAAGTACACCAGCAGTAAATAGATGGAGCGCTATCTAAACGGCTATTTTCATAGCCACACATCTTGTAAAAGCATTGTACGCATTAGAACGCCTTAAATTGTAGTAGAGAGAAAGTACTTAAAATGCAATAGCTAGGCAGCCATTGTTTGCTCGTTTTAAATTGCGACACCGCGTCTAAAGAGCGAGCGCTTTTCTAGACTTGCTTTTTTTGATGTTTAAACGTATAGCTTTTGCATCCACTTTGGATACAAAAAGTTATTACAGTAGGTAAACGCGTGAGAAAATCTTTCAACAACTACTTGAGCGCCACCTTTTTGCTTTTGATCAAAACCTTAGCCCTTATGACCCACCCATCGTTATTATTTGCTGCTACTACCACACTTTTGCTCCTTTTTTCTTTTTTCTTTTTTTTTTTTTTTTTCAAATGTATTGCGCGCATCTTTAGGAAATCAGACTTAAAGCAGCGCTTTAGATAAAAATCACCTTTCTAGCCCGATGATGGTGAGCAAAACACTTTATGTGTCAAGCGTCTACTCTAAACACTCAGTTAAACTATGCCTCGCTAAAAAACATTACTTAGAAATCAATTCAATTGCTTTTCATTTCGATTGAAACAAACTGAAACTGGTAAACTAAACCGTTTTTACACACCCCCTCTGCTTATCGCGGTGCAGCGTTCAAGTTCTAGATTGCCTATTAACGTTTAAAACAGATGTGTGGCTATAAAAATAGCCGTTTTTGATTGCTGAGGTGTTCCCCTTTTAACCACCAAAGCCGTACAATGTGCGACCTTGTCTTTTTAATGCGTAGACAACGTCCATAGCGGTGACTGTCTTTCTCTTGGCATGCTCTGTGTATGTTACAGCGTCGCGAATAACGTTTTCCAAAAAGACTTTTAGAACGCCTCGAGTCTCCTCGTAGATAAGTCCAGAGATACGCTTAACACCACCGCGACGAGCTAGACGACGTATGGCGGGCTTTGTGATTCCTTGGATGTTATCACGTAAAATCTTGCGATGACGCTTTGCGCCTCCTTTTCCAAGTCCTTTTCCTCCTTTACCGCGACCAGACATGATTAAAATTGTTTGAAGTTCAATTACTGTCTTTTTGCGTTTCTTTTTGTTTTTATTATGCGCTGGAAGCGCGACTTTTACCCTACATAGATGGAAACATCTTCGTCAAACAACCAATCGCAACGGTCCTTCGTCAAAAAGCCATCTGAACCAAAAAAACAAAAAAAAAAAAAACCAAAACAAACTGCCTTGTTTTTAACGCGCGTTTTCGCATTTAACGCTTTTATCCGTTCGCAAACAGAGCAGAAAAGTTTCTTTTCGGAATTCCACTACGTCGACCTGTCTTTGAAGTGTTTAAAAAAGCAGAAATTGTAGAGGCGAGACAAACGCGCTCTCTTTTCCCGTAGCCAAAAAACACGCCTACGTGGCCTTAATGCCTTATTTTGCATTTGTACTTGAACCAATCAAAGAGCACTTTCTTAGCACCAATCAGAATGCAGCTTTAAGTCGCGGCAAAGTCTAAAAATGTCAACAAAACGCGTTAAATTGAAAAACTTCAAAAGTTCAACTTAAACTGATAAGTGTAAGCGTAACTTACAATGGCCCGCACAAAACAAACAGCTAGAAAATCTACCGGCGGTAAAGCACCGAGAAAGCAGCTGGCAACAAAAGCAGCAAGAAAGAGTGCCCCGGCTACCGGCGGAGTAAAGAAACCCCACAGATACCGACCCGGTACCGTAGCTTTGAGAGAGATCCGAAGATACCAAAAATCGACAGAGCTCCTAATCAGAAAACTACCCTTCCAGCGATTGGTTCGCGAAATAGCTCAAGATTTCAAGACTGACTTGCGTTTCCAAAGCACCGCCGTCATGGCCTTACAAGAAGCTTCAGAAGCCTACTTAGTGGGTCTCTTCGAAGATACCAACTTGTGCGCCATCCATGCAAAGCGTGTCACTATTATGCCAAAAGACATTCAGTTGGCGAGAAGAATCAGAGGAGAGCGAGCTTAAAAAATGGTGCTTCTAAACAAAACGGCTATTTTCATAGCCACAAATCTGTTAAAAACGTTGTCGGCTTAGTGCCTTAAAACAAAACAAAACAAAAAAAAAAAACAACAAACAAACAAACACAAAGTAAACAAGTTCTACGCCTGGAACTTTGTTTTTAGAAAGATGTGTGGCTATGAAAATAGCCGTTTGACAAAAAGCGGGGTAGGTTAGGTTATTTCTTTTCCACTTTTGCGATGGTTTTCTTGGCTGCAGCTTTCTTCTTAGGTGTCGCTTTCACTTTCTTTACTGCGGGCTTTTTAGCAACCGGTTTCTGGGCGCTCTTTTTTGCGGGAGTCACTTTTTTCTTAGGAGTAGCTTTTTTCACTTTCTCTTTTTGTGCGACTTTTTTCACTGACGCAGCTTTCTTTTTTGGCGTGCTCTTCTTTTCAGCAGGCTTCTTTACTTCTTTGGCTTCTTTTTTGTGCTTCTTGGCGACTGCAGCAGGCTTCTTTAACGGTTTGGGCTTAGCTGCAATTCTAAAAGAACCCGACGCGCCAGTTCCTTTCACTTGTACGAGCTCGCCAGCAACCACCATGCGCTTTAAATTAATCTTGACTTGCGAATCGACGTTTTCACCCACCTTGTTGTTGGCCTTGACGTGCTTGGCGATAGCTTGTCTTGACGACCCTTTGCGTTCTTTAAGCGAATTAATAGCATCGACAATCATCGCCTTGTAGGGAGCATGATCAGCAGGCTTTTTAGGCGCAGACTTCTTTGTGGCCTTTTTCGGAGATGCAGCTTCAGTCATTTTTTTTTTGTCGTGTTTCAGAGAAACGTTGCGTTCGTTTTTATAAAACTTCTAGATGTTTAGATGTTTTTATTTTTCAAGCGGAGTTTTATGCGGACTGTCGAGGAGACTTTTTTTTTTTTTTTTTTGCTCCACCGTCAGACTGCAAAGTGTGTTTTCGTGTTGACAGGCAAACCTCCACAGCTCGCGTCTCTCGCTCTCTTAAAGCTTCATTAGTTTTGAAATCTTCTAAAGAATAGTGACGCTTTGTAAATTGCGGCGTTTCGGTGCCACAGCATGTTAGAAGCGAAAGGTATCGCATCAAAACATCGAAAAAATAGTCTTTAAAAGCAATCGAGTGCGCGCATGGCCAAATAACATCAGCGCTACTTACTCTGGACAAAGCAGCTTAATTTCATCAAGAAACTGAACCATATGGCTTCCCAAAAAAGCTTATGCCAATCTCTTCTAAGCATTTGGTACCATACAAACTCAATAGAGGCGAAGGGCACAAACACGCGCGATTGCTGGAATATTTAATGCGTTAGCAACGCGTACTAACGACGATTTTTAGTTCAGACCAATTCTTTTTCTAAACACAGAGACACAACAAAGAACATTCCATGAAAAAGGAACACTATGTTGTGCTTATTCGTGTTCGTTAACAAAAACGATCGAAGGCTAAAACTGCGATAACGCAGTCAACATATATAAAGTCGCGGACACTAGAAAAAAAGGAAAAACTTAGCAACCTGAAAGTTCTGGACATCGTAAAAAAAAAAAATAAATAAAAAATAAAATTCATTATGGAAGGTAACGGTAAAAAAACGTTTGAGGAGATAAGAGAATGAGTGACGAATGCACAATACGGGGTCCATTCGGTTCTTCGTCTTCATAGTCATCGTTCGAGCGAAGCTTGGTGTTTTCTTTACAATTGTGCAGTCTTGGGAAGGCATGCAACTTTTGTTCAAGTTCATAAAGGCAAAACTGAATTAGAATATGGCGATTTTAAAAGATGCTCTACATTTCCGTTTGCTTTTCAAAGTGCAAATTTCGCTTTTGATTTCATGCGCTCATAACTGGCATTTCAAAAATGACACTTTAACACTCGTGAAAAGTGAATTTGGCGGCTTTTGCATGATGCAAAGTTATTAAAATCGCGCGAGGCATCAGTTATAAGGTGTTCACAACCGAAGTTATTGCAGATCAATTCCATCTCTCGTTTTTTCATTTTCAGAAAAGTTCATTTTTCTCCGCTTTATAACATCATAACCATTAGGCTTAGCTGCTTTAGCCTTAGCGAGGTCCTTGACATTAGAAAAGCACCAGTTGGAATTTTATTTTTGCTAAAAATAAAGGCTAACAAATGCAACAGAAATATCTATCTTGCAAGGAACTCGTTCATAATTGAAAAACAAATACAAAGTCAGCTACTTAGTTAGTTAGTTAGTTAGTTAGTTAGTTAGTTAGTTAGTTAGTTAGTTAGTTAGTTAGTTAGTTAGTTAGTTAGTTAGTTAGTTAGTTAGTTAGTTAGTTAGTTAGTTAGTTAGTTAGTTAGTTAGTCTCTCAGTGAGTTAGTTGGTTAGTTAGTTAGTTAGTTAGTTAGTTAGTTAGTTAGTTAGTTAGTTAGTTAGTTAGTTAGTTAGTTAGTTAGTTAGTTAGTTAGTTAGTTAGTTAGTTAGTTAGTTAGTTAGTTAGTTAGTTAGTTAGTTAGTTAGTTAGTTAGTTAGTTAGTTAGTTAGTTAGTTAGTTAGTTAGTTAGTTAGTTAGTCAGTTAGTTAGTTAGTTAGTTAGTTAGTTAGTTAGTTAGTTAGTTAGTCTCTCAGTGAGTTAGTTGGTTAGTTAGTTAGTTAGTTAGTTAGTTAGTTAGTTAGTTAGTTAGTTAGTTAGTTAGTTAGTTAGTCTCTCAGTGAGTTAGTTGGTTAGTTAGTTAGTTAGTTAGTTAGTTAGTTAGTTAGTTAGTTAGTTAGTTAGTTAGTCTCTCAGTGAGTTAGTTGGTTAGTTAGTTAGTTAGTTAGTTAGTTAGTTAGTTAGTTAGTTAGTTAGTTAGTTAGTTAGTTAGTTAGTTAGTTAGTTAGTTAGTTGGTTAGTTAGTTAGTTAGTTAGTCAATCAGTTAGTTAGTTAGTTAGTTAGTTAGTCAGTCAGTTAGTTAGTTAGTCAGTCAGTCAGTTAGTTGGTTAGTCAGTCAGTTAGTTAGTCATTCAGTTAGTTAGTTTGTATCTTAGTTAGTTTGTTAGGTACTAAGTTAGGCAGATACGTGAAAAATGACGATAGATGACGATAAATGAGGACAATAATTAAAATGTAGCTACTTTGTAAAATCTTATTACTTTAACTAAAGTTTTAGTACTTTGTTAAAATAGCATGAGAACTAACGCTACCCCACAAGCTTTTTAAAGTTCTTTTTTAAGGTTTCAGCAACCCATCCGACGTTGCGAGAAACACCTGATAGTTACTGTGAAAAAAGGTATTGGCCAACAACTCGACTGTCGCGTTTTATTCTTTCCGGGGTTTTAGGGACGGGTCATTTAGAAAACAAAATGTAAAAGAACTAGAGCGTCGTAACTTTGTTATATGTTGAGTTTTGTGCCCGTCGCAAGTTTGACGTGTTTTAATTGAAGGAATGTTTAGTTCTAGCTTTACGTTTTTTTCCTTTAATGTAAAATAAAGGGTTGTCTGCGCATGCTGTGATTTTTGTTTCGACTTTGTCAAGTGTTATGACTTTGATCATTTGCTTTATTTCGAAGTGTCTCAAGAGTGTGTCAGCTTGGAGTATGTATGAGTTTTCGACAGCGGACGTCTTTGTCTTTACCCCTCTTGTTTGTTAGACATGACGTGCAATGACCCGTTCACTTCTTTTCGTTGACGTTTTTTTTCGCATTTCAAAAAACTACTGACCAAGAGAACGTGCGCAGAAGAAAAATGACAAGGTAAAACCAACAACAAAAAACCATGCAATTAAGGATTACACACAGACAAACACGCAAGTGTAAAAAACGGAAATTTTTTTTTTTTTTTTTTTTTTTCGTGCTGCCGCTTTTTTGTTTGTTTTTTTTTGTTTTGTTTTGTTTTTGTTGCTGCTGCTGATGCTAATGCCGTCACTGCTGCTTAACCTCGCTCTTTGTTTTTTTCTCCGCTAAATATACTTTTTTGCTGAAATCCTAAGGGAGCTAAATTCTTACGGAGGCGCTTAAATCTTCTTTGTTATTTTCCTACAGCCTATAGATGGTCGCCAATCTGGGCACGTGCGTGTTCACTTTTTATTCAAGTTACGTTGGATCCTTTCAAAACTTGGAATCTTGAACATGCACGTGACCTGTGAGGTAACCGAACTGTTTTTTCTCCCTCAGGTTATAACTTAAAACGTTTCAAAGATGGCGTGTAAACCCCACCATGTATTTTTTTGTAACGGGATGCGTGTGCTCTTTTTATCCCCTAACAGCTTTAAAAAGAGATTTTGAACCCCCCTCCCCTCCCTTCCTTACACACACACACACACACACACACACACACACACACTTCTTTATATTCTCCTTAGTGTGTTTAAGCTCATGCCGTCATGTTTTTAACAGATGTGTGGCTATGAAAATAGCCTTTATTTTTTATCTTGTGTTCAGAGTACCGTTTATTTGGCTGCTGGTTTTGGAACCTTTTCGTTCTTCTTGGGAAGCAAAACGGCTTGTATGTTTGGCAGCACACCGCCACTGGCTATAGTAACACCTGACAACAACTTGTTCAACTCTTCGTCATTGCGAACAGCTAACTGTAAGTGTCGAGGAATGATTCTAGCTTTCTTATTGTCACGAGCAGCGTTACCGGCCAACTCCAAAATTTCGGCGGAGAGATACTCCAAAACAGCAGCTAAATAGACAGGTGCGCCTGAACCGATGCGATTGGCGTAGTGTCCTTTGCGCAAAAATCGGTGAACACGACCGACTGGAAACTGAAGTCCGGCTCTGAACGATCGAGTCTTTGCCTTGGCTTTAGCTTTTCCTCCTTTTCCACGTCCTGACATTTTAATTTCTTACACTGAGAAACAACGAGAGACAACCTAGAGATATTTGTGCGCGCTTTGAAATCAACTTACAAAATTCCTTTTTCTTATCAAAAACATTTGGTCTCGAACTGCACTTTTTTTAACGAATAGAAAAACTCCGTCAAACAATGCGCAAATTAGTTAATCTTTGAAGAACCAATGAGCTTGCGAGAAACAGAAATGTTCTCGAATTGGAGACCACAACTGCGCTTTATATAGGAAGTGATTCGGTTGCTTGTAATTTCAAATTTCAATTCTCTAAAACTCGTCGACATGTCTGACGCTCCAAAGGCCGGAGGAAAACAAGCGCCCAAGGTGGCCAAAAAGGGGGAAAAACGCGCTGGTAAGAAAGGCGGCAAGATCGCTGGTACTGGAGACAAAAAGCGCAAGAGAAAGAGGCGAGAATCCTACGCCATTTACATTTACAACGTCTTGAAGCAAGTTCACCCTGATGTTGGTGTTTCTTCCAAAGCGATGAGCATCATGAATTCTTTCGTCAACGACATTTTTGAAAGAATCGCTTCAGAAGCTTCACGACTAGCCCTCCAAAACAAGAAATCAACCATCTCTTCGCGTGAAATTCAAACAGCTGTGCGCCTCTTACTTCCCGGTGAGTTGGCCAAACACGCAGTGAGCGAAGGCACCAAGGCTGTTACTAAGTACACCAGCAGTAAATAGATGGAGCGCTATCTAAACGGCTATTTTCATAGCCACACATCTTGTAAAAGCATTGTACGCATTAGAACGCCTTAAATTGTAGTAGAGAGAAAGTACTTAAAATGCAATAGCTAGGCAGCCATTGTTTGCTCGTTTTAAATTGCGACACCGCGTCTAAAGAGCGAGCGCTTTTCTAGACTTGCTTTTTTTGATGTTTAAACGTATAGCTTTTGCATCCACTTTGGATACAAAAAGTTATTACAGTAGGTAAACGCGTGAGAAAATCTTTCAACAACTACTTGAGCGCCACCTTTTTGCTTTTGATCAAAACCTTAGCCCTTATGACCCACCCATCGTTATTATTTGCTGCTACTACCACACTTTTGCTCCTTTTTTCTTTTTTCTTTTTTTTTTTTTTTTTCAAATGTATTGCGCGCATCTTTAGGAAATCAGACTTAAAGCAGCGCTTTAGATAAAAATCACCTTTCTAGCCCGATGATGGTGAGCAAAACACTTTATGTGTCAAGCGTCTACTCTAAACACTCAGTTAAACTATGCCTCGCTAAAAAACATTACTTAGAAATCAATTCAATTGCTTTTCATTTCGATTGAAACAAACTGAAACTGGTAAACTAAACCGTTTTTACACACCCCCTCTGCTTATCGCGGTGCAGCGTTCAAGTTCTAGATTGCCTATTAACGTTTAAAACAGATGTGTGGCTATAAAAATAGCCGTTTTTGATTGCTGAGGTGTTCCCCTTTTAACCACCAAAGCCGTACAATGTGCGACCTTGTCTTTTTAATGCGTAGACAACGTCCATAGCGGTGACTGTCTTTCTCTTGGCATGCTCTGTGTATGTTACAGCGTCGCGAATAACGTTTTCCAAAAAGACTTTTAGAACGCCTCGAGTCTCCTCGTAGATAAGTCCAGAGATACGCTTAACACCACCGCGACGAGCTAGACGACGTATGGCGGGCTTTGTGATTCCTTGGATGTTATCACGTAAAATCTTGCGATGACGCTTTGCGCCTCCTTTTCCAAGTCCTTTTCCTCCTTTACCGCGACCAGACATGATTAAAATTGTTTGAAGTTCAATTACTGTCTTTTTGCGTTTCTTTTTGTTTTTATTATGCGCTGGAAGCGCGACTTTTACCCTACATAGATGGAAACATCTTCGTCAAACAACCAATCGCAACGGTCCTTCGTCAAAAAGCCATCTGAACCAAAAAAACAAAAAAAAAAAAAACCAAAACAAACTGCCTTGTTTTTAACGCGCGTTTTCGCATTTAACGCTTTTATCCGTTCGCAAACAGAGCAGAAAAGTTTCTTTTCGGAATTCCACTACGTCGACCTGTCTTTGAAGTGTTTAAAAAAGCAGAAATTGTAGAGGCGAGACAAACGCGCTCTCTTTTCCCGTAGCCAAAAAACACGCCTACGTGGCCTTAATGCCTTATTTTGCATTTGTACTTGAACCAATCAAAGAGCACTTTCTTAGCACCAATCAGAATGCAGCTTTAAGTCGCGGCAAAGTCTAAAAATGTCAACAAAACGCGTTAAATTGAAAAACTTCAAAAGTTCAACTTAAACTGATAAGTGTAAGCGTAACTTACAATGGCCCGCACAAAACAAACAGCTAGAAAATCTACCGGCGGTAAAGCACCGAGAAAGCAGCTGGCAACAAAAGCAGCAAGAAAGAGTGCCCCGGCTACCGGCGGAGTAAAGAAACCCCACAGATACCGACCCGGTACCGTAGCTTTGAGAGAGATCCGAAGATACCAAAAATCGACAGAGCTCCTAATCAGAAAACTACCCTTCCAGCGATTGGTTCGCGAAATAGCTCAAGATTTCAAGACTGACTTGCGTTTCCAAAGCACCGCCGTCATGGCCTTACAAGAAGCTTCAGAAGCCTACTTAGTGGGTCTCTTCGAAGATACCAACTTGTGCGCCATCCATGCAAAGCGTGTCACTATTATGCCAAAAGACATTCAGTTGGCGAGAAGAATCAGAGGAGAGCGAGCTTAAAAAATGGTGCTTCTAAACAAAACGGCTATTTTCATAGCCACAAATCTGTTAAAAACGTTGTCGGCTTAGTGCCTTAAAACAAAACAAAACAAAAAAAAAAAACAACAAACAAACAAACACAAAGTAAACAAGTTCTACGCCTGGAACTTTGTTTTTAGAAAGATGTGTGGCTATGAAAATAGCCGTTTGACAAAAAGCGGGGTAGGTTAGGTTATTTCTTTTCCACTTTTGCGATGGTTTTCTTGGCTGCAGCTTTCTTCTTAGGTGTCGCTTTCACTTTCTTTACTGCGGGCTTTTTAGCAACCGGTTTCTGGGCGCTCTTTTTTGCGGGAGTCACTTTTTTCTTAGGAGTAGCTTTTTTCACTTTCTCTTTTTGTGCGACTTTTTTCACTGACGCAGCTTTCTTTTTTGGCGTGCTCTTCTTTTCAGCAGGCTTCTTTACTTCTTTGGCTTCTTTTTTGTGCTTCTTGGCGACTGCAGCAGGCTTCTTTAACGGTTTGGGCTTAGCTGCAATTCTAAAAGAACCCGACGCGCCAGTTCCTTTCACTTGTACGAGCTCGCCAGCAACCACCATGCGCTTTAAATTAATCTTGACTTGCGAATCGACGTTTTCACCCACCTTGTTGTTGGCCTTGACGTGCTTGGCGATAGCTTGTCTTGACGACCCTTTGCGTTCTTTAAGCGAATTAATAGCATCGACAATCATCGCCTTGTAGGGAGCATGATCAGCAGGCTTTTTAGGCGCAGACTTCTTTGTGGCCTTTTTCGGAGATGCAGCTTCAGTCATTTTTTTTTTGTCGTGTTTCAGAGAAACGTTGCGTTCGTTTTTATAAAACTTCTAGATGTTTAGATGTTTTTATTTTTCAAGCGGAGTTTTATGCGGACTGTCGAGGAGACTTTTTTTTTTTTTTTTTTGCTCCACCGTCAGACTGCAAAGTGTGTTTTCGTGTTGACAGGCAAACCTCCACAGCTCGCGTCTCTCGCTCTCTTAAAGCTTCATTAGTTTTGAAATCTTCTAAAGAATAGTGACGCTTTGTAAATTGCGGCGTTTCGGTGCCACAGCATGTTAGAAGCGAAAGGTATCGCATCAAAACATCGAAAAAATAGTCTTTAAAAGCAATCGAGTGCGCGCATGGCCAAATAACATCAGCGCTACTTACTCTGGACAAAGCAGCTTAATTTCATCAAGAAACTGAACCATATGGCTTCCCAAAAAAGCTTATGCCAATCTCTTCTAAGCATTTGGTACCATACAAACTCAATAGAGGCGAAGGGCACAAACACGCGCGATTGCTGGAATATTTAATGCGTTAGCAACGCGTACTAACGACGATTTTTAGTTCAGACCAATTCTTTTTCTAAACACAGAGACACAACAAAGAACATTCCATGAAAAAGGAACACTATGTTGTGCTTATTCGTGTTCGTTAACAAAAACGATCGAAGGCTAAAACTGCGATAACGCAGTCAACATATATAAAGTCGCGGACACTAGAAAAAAAGGAAAAACTTAGCAACCTGAAAGTTCTGGACATCGTAAAAAAAAAAAATAAATAAAAAATAAAATTCATTATGGAAGGTAACGGTAAAAAAACGTTTGAGGAGATAAGAGAATGAGTGACGAATGCACAATACGGGGTCCATTCGGTTCTTCGTCTTCATAGTCATCGTTCGAGCGAAGCTTGGTGTTTTCTTTACAATTGTGCAGTCTTGGGAAGGCATGCAACTTTTGTTCAAGTTCATAAAGGCAAAACTGAATTAGAATATGGCGATTTTAAAAGATGCTCTACATTTCCGTTTGCTTTTCAAAGTGCAAATTTCGCTTTTGATTTCATGCGCTCATAACTGGCATTTCAAAAATGACACTTTAACACTCGTGAAAAGTGAATTTGGCGGCTTTTGCATGATGCAAAGTTATTAAAATCGCGCGAGGCATCAGTTATAAGGTGTTCACAACCGAAGTTATTGCAGATCAATTCCATCTCTCGTTTTTTCATTTTCAGAAAAGTTCATTTTTCTCCGCTTTATAACATCATAACCATTAGGCTTAGCTGCTTTAGCCTTAGCGAGGTCCTTGACATTAGAAAAGCACCAGTTGGAATTTTATTTTTGCTAAAAATAAAGGCTAACAAATGCAACAGAAATATCTATCTTGCAAGGAACTCGTTCATAATTGAAAAACAAATACAAAGTCAGCTACTTAGTTAGTTAGTTAGTTAGTTAGTTAGTTAGTTAGTTAGTTAGTTAGTTAGTTAGTTAGTTAGTTAGTTAGTTAGTTAGTTAGTTAGTTAGTTAGTTAGTTAGTTAGTTAGTTAGTTAGTTAGTTAGTTAGTTAGTTAGTTAGTTAGTTAGTTAGTCTCTCAGTGAGTTAGTTGGTTAGTTAGTTAGTTAGTTAGTTAGTTAGTTAGTTAGTTAGTTAGTTAGTTAGTTAGTTAGTTAGTTAGTTAGTTAGTCAGTTAGTTAGTTAGTTAGTTAGTTAGTTAGTTAGTTAGTTAGTCAGTTAGTTAGTTAGTTAGTTAGTTAGTCTCTCAGTGAGTTAGTTGGTTAGTTAGATAGTTAGTTAGTTATTTAGTTAGTTAGTTAGTTAGTTATTTAGTTAGTTAGTTAGTTAGTTAGTTAGTTAGTTAGTTAGTTAGTTAGTTAGTTAGTTAGTTAGTTAGTCAGTTAGTTAGTTAGTTAGTTAGTTAGTTAGTTAGTCAGTTAGTTAGTTAGTTAGTTAGTTAGTCTCTCAGTGAGTTAGTTGGTTAGTTAGTTAGTTAGTTAGTTAGTTAGTTAGTTAGTTAGTTAGTTAGTTAGTTAGTCTCTCAGTGAGTTAGTTGGTTAGTTAGTTAGTTAGTTAGTTAGTTAGTTAGTTAGTTAGTTAGTTAGTTAGTTAGTTAGTTAGTTGGTTAGTTAGTTAGTTAGTTAGTCAATCAGTTAGTTAGTTAGTTAGTTAGTTAGTCAGTCAGTTAGTTAGTTAGTCAGTCAGTCAGTTAGTTGGTTAGTCAGTCAGTTAGTTAGTCATTCAGTTAGTTAGTTTGTATCTTAGTTAGTTTGTTAGGTACTAAGTTAGGCAGATACGTGAAAAATGACGATAGATGACGATAAATGAGGACAATAATTAAAATGTAGCTACTTTGTAAAATCTTATTACTTTAACTAAAGTTTTAGTACTTTGTTAAAATAGCATGAGAACTAACGCTACCCCACAAGCTTTTTAAAGTTCTTTTTTAAGGTTTCAGCAACCCATCCGACGTTGCGAGAAACACCTGATAGTTACTGTGAAAAAAGGTATTGGCCAACAACTCGACTGTCGCGTTTTATTCTTTCCGGGGTTTTAGGGACGGGTCATTTAGAAAACAAAATGTAAAAGAACTAGAGCGTCGTAACTTTGTTATATGTTGAGTTTTGTGCCCGTCGCAAGTTTGACGTGTTTTAATTGAAGGAATGTTTAGTTCTAGCTTTACGTTTTTTTCCTTTAATGTAAAATAAAGGGTTGTCTGCGCATGCTGTGATTTTTGTTTCGACTTTGTCAAGTGTTATGACTTTGATCATTTGCTTTATTTCGAAGTGTCTCAAGAGTGTGTCAGCTTGGAGTATGTATGAGTTTTCGACAGCGGACGTCTTTGTCTTTACCCCTCTTGTTTGTTAGACATGACGTGCAATGACCCGTTCACTTCTTTTCGTTGACGTTTTTTTTCGCATTTCAAAAAACTACTGACCAAGAGAACGTGCGCAGAAGAAAAATGACAAGGTAAAACCAACAACAAAAAACCATGCAATTAAGGATTACACACAGACAAACACGCAAGTGTAAAAAACGGAAATTTTTTTTTTTTTTTTTTTTTTTCGTGCTGCCGCTTTTTTGTTTGTTTTTTTTTGTTTTGTTTTGTTTTTGTTGCTGCTGCTGATGCTAATGCCGTCACTGCTGCTTAACCTCGCTCTTTGTTTTTTTCTCCGCTAAATATACTTTTTTGCTGAAATCCTAAGGGAGCTAAATTCTTACGGAGGCGCTTAAATCTTCTTTGTTATTTTCCTACAGCCTATAGATGGTCGCCAATCTGGGCACGTGCGTGTTCACTTTTTATTCAAGTTACGTTGGATCCTTTCAAAACTTGGAATCTTGAACATGCACGTGACCTGTGAGGTAACCGAACTGTTTTTTCTCCCTCAGGTTATAACTTAAAACGTTTCAAAGATGGCGTGTAAACCCCACCATGTATTTTTTTGTAACGGGATGCGTGTGCTCTTTTTATCCCCTAACAGCTTTAAAAAGAGATTTTGAACCCCCCTCCCCTCCCTTCCTTACACACACACACACACACACACACACACACACACTTCTTTATATTCTCCTTAGTGTGTTTAAGCTCATGCCGTCATGTTTTTAACAGATGTGTGGCTATGAAAATAGCCTTTATTTTTTATCTTGTGTTCAGAGTACCGTTTATTTGGCTGCTGGTTTTGGAACCTTTTCGTTCTTCTTGGGAAGCAAAACGGCTTGTATGTTTGGCAGCACACCGCCACTGGCTATAGTAACACCTGACAACAACTTGTTCAACTCTTCGTCATTGCGAACAGCTAACTGTAAGTGTCGAGGAATGATTCTAGCTTTCTTATTGTCACGAGCAGCGTTACCGGCCAACTCCAAAATTTCGGCGGAGAGATACTCCAAAACAGCAGCTAAATAGACAGGTGCGCCTGAACCGATGCGATTGGCGTAGTGTCCTTTGCGCAAAAATCGGTGAACACGACCGACTGGAAACTGAAGTCCGGCTCTGAACGATCGAGTCTTTGCCTTGGCTTTAGCTTTTCCTCCTTTTCCACGTCCTGACATTTTAATTTCTTACACTGAGAAACAACGAGAGACAACCTAGAGATATTTGTGCGCGCTTTGAAATCAACTTACAAAATTCCTTTTTCTTATCAAAAACATTTGGTCTCGAACTGCACTTTTTTTAACGAATAGAAAAACTCCGTCAAACAATGCGCAAATTAGTTAATCTTTGAAGAACCAATGAGCTTGCGAGAAACAGAAATGTTCTCGAATTGGAGACCACAACTGCGCTTTATATAGGAAGTGATTCGGTTGCTTGTAATTTCAAATTTCAATTCTCTAAAACTCGTCGACATGTCTGACGCTCCAAAGGCCGGAGGAAAACAAGCGCCCAAGGTGGCCAAAAAGGGGGAAAAACGCGCTGGTAAGAAAGGCGGCAAGATCGCTGGTACTGGAGACAAAAAGCGCAAGAGAAAGAGGCGAGAATCCTACGCCATTTACATTTACAACGTCTTGAAGCAAGTTCACCCTGATGTTGGTGTTTCTTCCAAAGCGATGAGCATCATGAATTCTTTCGTCAACGACATTTTTGAAAGAATCGCTTCAGAAGCTTCACGACTAGCCCTCCAAAACAAGAAATCAACCATCTCTTCGCGTGAAATTCAAACAGCTGTGCGCCTCTTACTTCCCGGTGAGTTGGCCAAACACGCAGTGAGCGAAGGCACCAAGGCTGTTACTAAGTACACCAGCAGTAAATAGATGGAGCGCTATCTAAACGGCTATTTTCATAGCCACACATCTTGTAAAAGCATTGTACGCATTAGAACGCCTTAAATTGTAGTAGAGAGAAAGTACTTAAAATGCAATAGCTAGGCAGCCATTGTTTGCTCGTTTTAAATTGCGACACCGCGTCTAAAGAGCGAGCGCTTTTCTAGACTTGCTTTTTTTGATGTTTAAACGTATAGCTTTTGCATCCACTTTGGATACAAAAAGTTATTACAGTAGGTAAACGCGTGAGAAAATCTTTCAACAACTACTTGAGCGCCACCTTTTTGCTTTTGATCAAAACCTTAGCCCTTATGACCCACCCATCGTTATTATTTGCTGCTACTACCACACTTTTGCTCCTTTTTTCTTTTTTCTTTTTTTTTTTTTTTTTCAAATGTATTGCGCGCATCTTTAGGAAATCAGACTTAAAGCAGCGCTTTAGATAAAAATCACCTTTCTAGCCCGATGATGGTGAGCAAAACACTTTATGTGTCAAGCGTCTACTCTAAACACTCAGTTAAACTATGCCTCGCTAAAAAACATTACTTAGAAATCAATTCAATTGCTTTTCATTTCGATTGAAACAAACTGAAACTGGTAAACTAAACCGTTTTTACACACCCCCTCTGCTTATCGCGGTGCAGCGTTCAAGTTCTAGATTGCCTATTAACGTTTAAAACAGATGTGTGGCTATAAAAATAGCCGTTTTTGATTGCTGAGGTGTTCCCCTTTTAACCACCAAAGCCGTACAATGTGCGACCTTGTCTTTTTAATGCGTAGACAACGTCCATAGCGGTGACTGTCTTTCTCTTGGCATGCTCTGTGTATGTTACAGCGTCGCGAATAACGTTTTCCAAAAAGACTTTTAGAACGCCTCGAGTCTCCTCGTAGATAAGTCCAGAGATACGCTTAACACCACCGCGACGAGCTAGACGACGTATGGCGGGCTTTGTGATTCCTTGGATGTTATCACGTAAAATCTTGCGATGACGCTTTGCGCCTCCTTTTCCAAGTCCTTTTCCTCCTTTACCGCGACCAGACATGATTAAAATTGTTTGAAGTTCAATTACTGTCTTTTTGCGTTTCTTTTTGTTTTTATTATGCGCTGGAAGCGCGACTTTTACCCTACATAGATGGAAACATCTTCGTCAAACAACCAATCGCAACGGTCCTTCGTCAAAAAGCCATCTGAACCAAAAAAACAAAAAAAAAAAAAACCAAAACAAACTGCCTTGTTTTTAACGCGCGTTTTCGCATTTAACGCTTTTATCCGTTCGCAAACAGAGCAGAAAAGTTTCTTTTCGGAATTCCACTACGTCGACCTGTCTTTGAAGTGTTTAAAAAAGCAGAAATTGTAGAGGCGAGACAAACGCGCTCTCTTTTCCCGTAGCCAAAAAACACGCCTACGTGGCCTTAATGCCTTATTTTGCATTTGTACTTGAACCAATCAAAGAGCACTTTCTTAGCACCAATCAGAATGCAGCTTTAAGTCGCGGCAAAGTCTAAAAATGTCAACAAAACGCGTTAAATTGAAAAACTTCAAAAGTTCAACTTAAACTGATAAGTGTAAGCGTAACTTACAATGGCCCGCACAAAACAAACAGCTAGAAAATCTACCGGCGGTAAAGCACCGAGAAAGCAGCTGGCAACAAAAGCAGCAAGAAAGAGTGCCCCGGCTACCGGCGGAGTAAAGAAACCCCACAGATACCGACCCGGTACCGTAGCTTTGAGAGAGATCCGAAGATACCAAAAATCGACAGAGCTCCTAATCAGAAAACTACCCTTCCAGCGATTGGTTCGCGAAATAGCTCAAGATTTCAAGACTGACTTGCGTTTCCAAAGCACCGCCGTCATGGCCTTACAAGAAGCTTCAGAAGCCTACTTAGTGGGTCTCTTCGAAGATACCAACTTGTGCGCCATCCATGCAAAGCGTGTCACTATTATGCCAAAAGACATTCAGTTGGCGAGAAGAATCAGAGGAGAGCGAGCTTAAAAAATGGTGCTTCTAAACAAAACGGCTATTTTCATAGCCACAAATCTGTTAAAAACGTTGTCGGCTTAGTGCCTTAAAACAAAACAAAACAAAAAAAAAAAACAACAAACAAACAAACACAAAGTAAACAAGTTCTACGCCTGGAACTTTGTTTTTAGAAAGATGTGTGGCTATGAAAATAGCCGTTTGACAAAAAGCGGGGTAGGTTAGGTTATTTCTTTTCCACTTTTGCGATGGTTTTCTTGGCTGCAGCTTTCTTCTTAGGTGTCGCTTTCACTTTCTTTACTGCGGGCTTTTTAGCAACCGGTTTCTGGGCGCTCTTTTTTGCGGGAGTCACTTTTTTCTTAGGAGTAGCTTTTTTCACTTTCTCTTTTTGTGCGACTTTTTTCACTGACGCAGCTTTCTTTTTTGGCGTGCTCTTCTTTTCAGCAGGCTTCTTTACTTCTTTGGCTTCTTTTTTGTGCTTCTTGGCGACTGCAGCAGGCTTCTTTAACGGTTTGGGCTTAGCTGCAATTCTAAAAGAACCCGACGCGCCAGTTCCTTTCACTTGTACGAGCTCGCCAGCAACCACCATGCGCTTTAAATTAATCTTGACTTGCGAATCGACGTTTTCACCCACCTTGTTGTTGGCCTTGACGTGCTTGGCGATAGCTTGTCTTGACGACCCTTTGCGTTCTTTAAGCGAATTAATAGCATCGACAATCATCGCCTTGTAGGGAGCATGATCAGCAGGCTTTTTAGGCGCAGACTTCTTTGTGGCCTTTTTCGGAGATGCAGCTTCAGTCATTTTTTTTTTGTCGTGTTTCAGAGAAACGTTGCGTTCGTTTTTATAAAACTTCTAGATGTTTAGATGTTTTTATTTTTCAAGCGGAGTTTTATGCGGACTGTCGAGGAGACTTTTTTTTTTTTTTTTTTGCTCCACCGTCAGACTGCAAAGTGTGTTTTCGTGTTGACAGGCAAACCTCCACAGCTCGCGTCTCTCGCTCTCTTAAAGCTTCATTAGTTTTGAAATCTTCTAAAGAATAGTGACGCTTTGTAAATTGCGGCGTTTCGGTGCCACAGCATGTTAGAAGCGAAAGGTATCGCATCAAAACATCGAAAAAATAGTCTTTAAAAGCAATCGAGTGCGCGCATGGCCAAATAACATCAGCGCTACTTACTCTGGACAAAGCAGCTTAATTTCATCAAGAAACTGAACCATATGGCTTCCCAAAAAAGCTTATGCCAATCTCTTCTAAGCATTTGGTACCATACAAACTCAATAGAGGCGAAGGGCACAAACACGCGCGATTGCTGGAATATTTAATGCGTTAGCAACGCGTACTAACGACGATTTTTAGTTCAGACCAATTCTTTTTCTAAACACAGAGACACAACAAAGAACATTCCATGAAAAAGGAACACTATGTTGTGCTTATTCGTGTTCGTTAACAAAAACGATCGAAGGCTAAAACTGCGATAACGCAGTCAACATATATAAAGTCGCGGACACTAGAAAAAAAGGAAAAACTTAGCAACCTGAAAGTTCTGGACATCGTAAAAAAAAAAAATAAATAAAAAATAAAATTCATTATGGAAGGTAACGGTAAAAAAACGTTTGAGGAGATAAGAGAATGAGTGACGAATGCACAATACGGGGTCCATTCGGTTCTTCGTCTTCATAGTCATCGTTCGAGCGAAGCTTGGTGTTTTCTTTACAATTGTGCAGTCTTGGGAAGGCATGCAACTTTTGTTCAAGTTCATAAAGGCAAAACTGAATTAGAATATGGCGATTTTAAAAGATGCTCTACATTTCCGTTTGCTTTTCAAAGTGCAAATTTCGCTTTTGATTTCATGCGCTCATAACTGGCATTTCAAAAATGACACTTTAACACTCGTGGAAAAGTGAATTTGGCGGCTTTTGCATGATGCAAAGTTATTAAAATCGCGCGAGGCATCAGTTATAAGGTGTTCACAACCGAAGTTATTGCAGATCAATTCCATCTCTCGTTTTTTCATTTTCAGAAAAGTTCATTTTTCTCCGCTTTATAACATCATAACCATTAGGCTTAGCTGCTTTAGCCTTAGCGAGGTCCTTGACATTAGAAAAGCACCAGTTGGAATTTTATTTTTGCTAAAAATAAAGGCTAACAAATGCAACAGAAATATCTATCTTGCAAGGAACTCGTTCATAATTGAAAAACAAATACAAAGTCAGCTACTTAGTTAGTTAGTTAGTTAGTTAGTTAGTTAGTTAGTTAGTTAGTTAGTTAGTTAGTTAGTTAGTTAGTTAGTTAGTTAGTTAGTTAGTTAGTTAGTTAGTTAGTTAGTTAGTTAGTTAGTTAGTTAGTTAGTTAGTTAGTTAGTCTCTCAGTGAGTTAGTTGGTTAGTTAGTTAGTTAGTTAGTTAGTTAGTTAGTTAGTTAGTTAGTTAGTTAGTTAGTTAGTTAGTTAGTTAGTTAGTTAGTTAGTTAGTTAGTTAGTTAGTTAGTTAGTTAGTTAGTTAGTTAGTTAGTTAGTTAGTTAGTTAGTTAGTCAGTTAGTTAGTTAGTTAGTTAGTTAGTTAGTTAGTTAGTTAGTTAGTCTCTCAGTGAGTTAGTTGGTTAGTTAGTTAGTTAGTTAGTTAGTTAGTTAGTTAGTTAGTTAGTTAGTTAGTTAGTTAGTTAGTCTCTCAGTGAGTTAGTTGGTTAGTTAGTTAGTTAGTTAGTTAGTTAGTTAGTTAGTTAGTTAGTTAGTTAGTCTCTCAGTGAGTTAGTTGGTTAGTTAGTTAGTTAGTTAGTTAGTTAGTTAGTTAGTTAGTTAGTTAGTTAGTTGGTTAGTTAGTTAGTTAGTTAGTCAATCAGTTAGTTAGTTAGTTAGTTAGTTAGTCAGTCAGTTAGTTAGTTAGTCAGTCAGTCAGTTAGTTGGTTAGTCAGTCAGTTAGTTAGTCATTCAGTTAGTTAGTTTGTATCTTAGTTAGTTTGTTAGGTACTAAGTTAGGCAGATACGTGAAAAATGACGATAGATGACGATAAATGAGGACAATAATTAAAATGTAGCTACTTTGTAAAATCTTATTACTTTAACTAAAGTTTTAGTACTTTGTTAAAATAGCATGAGAACTAACGCTACCCCACAAGCTTTTTAAAGTTCTTTTTTAAGGTTTCAGCAACCCATCCGACGTTGCGAGAAACACCTGATAGTTACTGTGAAAAAAGGTATTGGCCAACAACTCGACTGTCGCGTTTTATTCTTTCCGGGGTTTTAGGGACGGGTCATTTAGAAAACAAAATGTAAAAGAACTAGAGCGTCGTAACTTTGTTATATGTTGAGTTTTGTGCCCGTCGCAAGTTTGACGTGTTTTAATTGAAGGAATGTTTAGTTCTAGCTTTACGTTTTTTTCCTTTAATGTAAAATAAAGGGTTGTCTGCGCATGCTGTGATTTTTGTTTCGACTTTGTCAAGTGTTATGACTTTGATCATTTGCTTTATTTCGAAGTGTCTCAAGAGTGTGTCAGCTTGGAGTATGTATGAGTTTTCGACAGCGGACGTCTTTGTCTTTACCCCTCTTGTTTGTTAGACATGACGTGCAATGACCCGTTCACTTCTTTTCGTTGACGTTTTTTTTCGCATTTCAAAAAACTACTGACCAAGAGAACGTGCGCAGAAGAAAAATGACAAGGTAAAACCAACAACAAAAAACCATGCAATTAAGGATTACACACAGACAAACACGCAAGTGTAAAAAACGGAAATTTTTTTTTTTTTTTTTTTTTTTCGTGCTGCCGCTTTTTTGTTTGTTTTTTTTTGTTTTGTTTTGTTTTTGTTGCTGCTGCTGATGCTAATGCCGTCACTGCTGCTTAACCTCGCTCTTTGTTTTTTTCTCCGCTAAATATACTTTTTTGCTGAAATCCTAAGGGAGCTAAATTCTTACGGAGGCGCTTAAATCTTCTTTGTTATTTTCCTACAGCCTATAGATGGTCGCCAATCTGGGCACGTGCGTGTTCACTTTTTATTCAAGTTACGTTGGATCCTTTCAAAACTTGGAATCTTGAACATGCACGTGACCTGTGAGGTAACCGAACTGTTTTTTCTCCCTCAGGTTATAACTTAAAACGTTTCAAAGATGGCGTGTAAACCCCACCATGTATTTTTTTGTAACGGGATGCGTGTGCTCTTTTTATCCCCTAACAGCTTTAAAAAGAGATTTTGAACCCCCCTCCCCTCCCTTCCTTACACACACACACACACACACACACACACACACACACTTCTTTATATTCTCCTTAGTGTGTTTAAGCTCATGCCGTCATGTTTTTAACAGATGTGTGGCTATGAAAATAGCCTTTATTTTTTATCTTGTGTTCAGAGTACCGTTTATTTGGCTGCTGGTTTTGGAACCTTTTCGTTCTTCTTGGGAAGCAAAACGGCTTGTATGTTTGGCAGCACACCGCCACTGGCTATAGTAACACCTGACAACAACTTGTTCAACTCTTCGTCATTGCGAACAGCTAACTGTAAGTGTCGAGGAATGATTCTAGCTTTCTTATTGTCACGAGCAGCGTTACCGGCCAACTCCAAAATTTCGGCGGAGAGATACTCCAAAACAGCAGCTAAATAGACAGGTGCGCCTGAACCGATGCGATTGGCGTAGTGTCCTTTGCGCAAAAATCGGTGAACACGACCGACTGGAAACTGAAGTCCGGCTCTGAACGATCGAGTCTTTGCCTTGGCTTTAGCTTTTCCTCCTTTTCCACGTCCTGACATTTTAATTTCTTACACTGAGAAACAACGAGAGACAACCTAGAGATATTTGTGCGCGCTTTGAAATCAACTTACAAAATTCCTTTTTCTTATCAAAAACATTTGGTCTCGAACTGCACTTTTTTTAACGAATAGAAAAACTCCGTCAAACAATGCGCAAATTAGTTAATCTTTGAAGAACCAATGAGCTTGCGAGAAACAGAAATGTTCTCGAATTGGAGACCACAACTGCGCTTTATATAGGAAGTGATTCGGTTGCTTGTAATTTCAAATTTCAATTCTCTAAAACTCGTCGACATGTCTGACGCTCCAAAGGCCGGAGGAAAACAAGCGCCCAAGGTGGCCAAAAAGGGGGAAAAACGCGCTGGTAAGAAAGGCGGCAAGATCGCTGGTACTGGAGACAAAAAGCGCAAGAGAAAGAGGCGAGAATCCTACGCCATTTACATTTACAACGTCTTGAAGCAAGTTCACCCTGATGTTGGTGTTTCTTCCAAAGCGATGAGCATCATGAATTCTTTCGTCAACGACATTTTTGAAAGAATCGCTTCAGAAGCTTCACGACTAGCCCTCCAAAACAAGAAATCAACCATCTCTTCGCGTGAAATTCAAACAGCTGTGCGCCTCTTACTTCCCGGTGAGTTGGCCAAACACGCAGTGAGCGAAGGCACCAAGGCTGTTACTAAGTACACCAGCAGTAAATAGATGGAGCGCTATCTAAACGGCTATTTTCATAGCCACACATCTTGTAAAAGCATTGTACGCATTAGAACGCCTTAAATTGTAGTAGAGAGAAAGTACTTAAAATGCAATAGCTAGGCAGCCATTGTTTGCTCGTTTTAAATTGCGACACCGCGTCTAAAGAGCGAGCGCTTTTCTAGACTTGCTTTTTTTGATGTTTAAACGTATAGCTTTTGCATCCACTTTGGATACAAAAAGTTATTACAGTAGGTAAACGCGTGAGAAAATCTTTCAACAACTACTTGAGCGCCACCTTTTTGCTTTTGATCAAAACCTTAGCCCTTATGACCCACCCATCGTTATTATTTGCTGCTACTACCACACTTTTGCTCCTTTTTTCTTTTTTCTTTTTTTTTTTTTTTTTCAAATGTATTGCGCGCATCTTTAGGAAATCAGACTTAAAGCAGCGCTTTAGATAAAAATCACCTTTCTAGCCCGATGATGGTGAGCAAAACACTTTATGTGTCAAGCGTCTACTCTAAACACTCAGTTAAACTATGCCTCGCTAAAAAACATTACTTAGAAATCAATTCAATTGCTTTTCATTTCGATTGAAACAAACTGAAACTGGTAAACTAAACCGTTTTTACACACCCCCTCTGCTTATCGCGGTGCAGCGTTCAAGTTCTAGATTGCCTATTAACGTTTAAAACAGATGTGTGGCTATAAAAATAGCCGTTTTTGATTGCTGAGGTGTTCCCCTTTTAACCACCAAAGCCGTACAATGTGCGACCTTGTCTTTTTAATGCGTAGACAACGTCCATAGCGGTGACTGTCTTTCTCTTGGCATGCTCTGTGTATGTTACAGCGTCGCGAATAACGTTTTCCAAAAAGACTTTTAGAACGCCTCGAGTCTCCTCGTAGATAAGTCCAGAGATACGCTTAACACCACCGCGACGAGCTAGACGACGTATGGCGGGCTTTGTGATTCCTTGGATGTTATCACGTAAAATCTTGCGATGACGCTTTGCGCCTCCTTTTCCAAGTCCTTTTCCTCCTTTACCGCGACCAGACATGATTAAAATTGTTTGAAGTTCAATTACTGTCTTTTTGCGTTTCTTTTTGTTTTTATTATGCGCTGGAAGCGCGACTTTTACCCTACATAGATGGAAACATCTTCGTCAAACAACCAATCGCAACGGTCCTTCGTCAAAAAGCCATCTGAACCAAAAAAACAAAAAAAAAAAAAACCAAAACAAACTGCCTTGTTTTTAACGCGCGTTTTCGCATTTAACGCTTTTATCCGTTCGCAAACAGAGCAGAAAAGTTTCTTTTCGGAATTCCACTACGTCGACCTGTCTTTGAAGTGTTTAAAAAAGCAGAAATTGTAGAGGCGAGACAAACGCGCTCTCTTTTCCCGTAGCCAAAAAACACGCCTACGTGGCCTTAATGCCTTATTTTGCATTTGTACTTGAACCAATCAAAGAGCACTTTCTTAGCACCAATCAGAATGCAGCTTTAAGTCGCGGCAAAGTCTAAAAATGTCAACAAAACGCGTTAAATTGAAAAACTTCAAAAGTTCAACTTAAACTGATAAGTGTAAGCGTAACTTACAATGGCCCGCACAAAACAAACAGCTAGAAAATCTACCGGCGGTAAAGCACCGAGAAAGCAGCTGGCAACAAAAGCAGCAAGAAAGAGTGCCCCGGCTACCGGCGGAGTAAAGAAACCCCACAGATACCGACCCGGTACCGTAGCTTTGAGAGAGATCCGAAGATACCAAAAATCGACAGAGCTCCTAATCAGAAAACTACCCTTCCAGCGATTGGTTCGCGAAATAGCTCAAGATTTCAAGACTGACTTGCGTTTCCAAAGCACCGCCGTCATGGCCTTACAAGAAGCTTCAGAAGCCTACTTAGTGGGTCTCTTCGAAGATACCAACTTGTGCGCCATCCATGCAAAGCGTGTCACTATTATGCCAAAAGACATTCAGTTGGCGAGAAGAATCAGAGGAGAGCGAGCTTAAAAAATGGTGCTTCTAAACAAAACGGCTATTTTCATAGCCACAAATCTGTTAAAAACGTTGTCGGCTTAGTGCCTTAAAACAAAACAAAACAAAAAAAAAAAACAACAAACAAACAAACACAAAGTAAACAAGTTCTACGCCTGGAACTTTGTTTTTAGAAAGATGTGTGGCTATGAAAATAGCCGTTTGACAAAAAGCGGGGTAGGTTAGGTTATTTCTTTTCCACTTTTGCGATGGTTTTCTTGGCTGCAGCTTTCTTCTTAGGTGTCGCTTTCACTTTCTTTACTGCGGGCTTTTTAGCAACCGGTTTCTGGGCGCTCTTTTTTGCGGGAGTCACTTTTTTCTTAGGAGTAGCTTTTTTCACTTTCTCTTTTTGTGCGACTTTTTTCACTGACGCAGCTTTCTTTTTTGGCGTGCTCTTCTTTTCAGCAGGCTTCTTTACTTCTTTGGCTTCTTTTTTGTGCTTCTTGGCGACTGCAGCAGGCTTCTTTAACGGTTTGGGCTTAGCTGCAATTCTAAAAGAACCCGACGCGCCAGTTCCTTTCACTTGTACGAGCTCGCCAGCAACCACCATGCGCTTTAAATTAATCTTGACTTGCGAATCGACGTTTTCACCCACCTTGTTGTTGGCCTTGACGTGCTTGGCGATAGCTTGTCTTGACGACCCTTTGCGTTCTTTAAGCGAATTAATAGCATCGACAATCATCGCCTTGTAGGGAGCATGATCAGCAGGCTTTTTAGGCGCAGACTTCTTTGTGGCCTTTTTCGGAGATGCAGCTTCAGTCATTTTTTTTTTGTCGTGTTTCAGAGAAACGTTGCGTTCGTTTTTATAAAACTTCTAGATGTTTAGATGTTTTTATTTTTCAAGCGGAGTTTTATGCGGACTGTCGAGGAGACTTTTTTTTTTTTTTTTTTGCTCCACCGTCAGACTGCAAAGTGTGTTTTCGTGTTGACAGGCAAACCTCCACAGCTCGCGTCTCTCGCTCTCTTAAAGCTTCATTAGTTTTGAAATCTTCTAAAGAATAGTGACGCTTTGTAAATTGCGGCGTTTCGGTGCCACAGCATGTTAGAAGCGAAAGGTATCGCATCAAAACATCGAAAAAATAGTCTTTAAAAGCAATCGAGTGCGCGCATGGCCAAATAACATCAGCGCTACTTACTCTGGACAAAGCAGCTTAATTTCATCAAGAAACTGAACCATATGGCTTCCCAAAAAAGCTTATGCCAATCTCTTCTAAGCATTTGGTACCATACAAACTCAATAGAGGCGAAGGGCACAAACACGCGCGATTGCTGGAATATTTAATGCGTTAGCAACGCGTACTAACGACGATTTTTAGTTCAGACCAATTCTTTTTCTAAACACAGAGACACAACAAAGAACATTCCATGAAAAAGGAACACTATGTTGTGCTTATTCGTGTTCGTTAACAAAAACGATCGAAGGCTAAAACTGCGATAACGCAGTCAACATATATAAAGTCGCGGACACTAGAAAAAAAGGAAAAACTTAGCAACCTGAAAGTTCTGGACATCGTAAAAAAAAAAAATAAATAAAAAATAAAATTCATTATGGAAGGTAACGGTAAAAAAACGTTTGAGGAGATAAGAGAATGAGTGACGAATGCACAATACGGGGTCCATTCGGTTCTTCGTCTTCATAGTCATCGTTCGAGCGAAGCTTGGTGTTTTCTTTACAATTGTGCAGTCTTGGGAAGGCATGCAACTTTTGTTCAAGTTCATAAAGGCAAAACTGAATTAGAATATGGCGATTTTAAAAGATGCTCTACATTTCCGTTTGCTTTTCAAAGTGCAAATTTCGCTTTTGATTTCATGCGCTCATAACTGGCATTTCAAAAATGACACTTTAACACTCGTGAAAAGTGAATTTGGCGGCTTTTGCATGATGCAAAGTTATTAAAATCGCGCGAGGCATCAGTTATAAGGTGTTCACAACCGAAGTTATTGCAGATCAATTCCATCTCTCGTTTTTTCATTTTCAGAAAAGTTCATTTTTCTCCGCTTTATAACATCATAACCATTAGGCTTAGCTGCTTTAGCCTTAGCGAGGTCCTTGACATTAGAAAAGCACCAGTTGGAATTTTATTTTTGCTAAAAATAAAGGCTAACAAATGCAACAGAAATATCTATCTTGCAAGGAACTCGTTCATAATTGAAAAACAAATACAAAGTCAGCTACTTAGTTAGTTAGTTAGTTAGTTAGTTAGTTAGTTAGTTAGTTAGTTAGTTAGTTAGTTAGTTAGTTAGTTAGTTAGTTAGTTAGTTAGTTAGTTAGTTAGTTAGTTAGTTAGTTAGTCTCTCAGTGAGTTAGTTGGTTAGTTAGTTAGTTAGTTAGTTAGTTAGTTAGTTAGTTAGTTAGTTAGTTAGTTAGTTAGTTAGTTAGTTAGTTAGTTAGTTAGTTAGTTAGTTAGTTAGTTAGTTAGTTAGTTAGTTAGTTAGTTAGTTAGTTAGTTAGTTAGTTAGTCAGTTAGTTAGTTAGTTAGTTAGTTAGTTAGTTAGTTAGTTAGTTAGTTAGTCTCTCAGTGAGTTAGTTGGTTAGTTAGTTAGTTAGTTAGTTAGTTAGTTAGTTAGTTAGTTAGTTAGTTAGTTAGTTAGTTAGTTAGTTAGTCTCTCAGTGAGTTAGTTGGTTAGTTAGTTAGTTAGTTAGTTAGTTAGTTAGTTAGTTAGTTAGTTAGTTAGTTAGTTAGTCTCTCAGTGAGTTAGTTGGTTAGTTAGTTAGTTAGTTAGTTAGTTAGTTAGTTAGTTAGTTAGTTAGTTAGTTAGTTAGTTAGTTAGTTAGTTAGTTAGTTAGTTAGTTGGTTAGTTAGTTAGTTAGTTAGTCAATCAGTTAGTTAGTTAGTTAGTTAGTTAGTCAGTCAGTTAGTTAGTTAGTCAGTCAGTCAGTTAGTTGGTTAGTCAGTCAGTTAGTTAGTCATTCAGTTAGTTAGTTTGTATCTTAGTTAGTTTGTTAGGTACTAAGTTAGGCAGATACGTGAAAAATGACGATAGATGACGATAAATGAGGACAATAATTAAAATGTAGCTACTTTGTAAAATCTTATTACTTTAACTAAAGTTTTAGTACTTTGTTAAAATAGCATGAGAACTAACGCTACCCCACAAGCTTTTTAAAGTTCTTTTTTAAGGTTTCAGCAACCCATCCGACGTTGCGAGAAACACCTGATAGTTACTGTGAAAAAAGGTATTGGCCAACAACTCGACTGTCGCGTTTTATTCTTTCCGGGGTTTTAGGGACGGGTCATTTAGAAAACAAAATGTAAAAGAACTAGAGCGTCGTAACTTTGTTATATGTTGAGTTTTGTGCCCGTCGCAAGTTTGACGTGTTTTAATTGAAGGAATGTTTAGTTCTAGCTTTACGTTTTTTTCCTTTAATGTAAAATAAAGGGTTGTCTGCGCATGCTGTGATTTTTGTTTCGACTTTGTCAAGTGTTATGACTTTGATCATTTGCTTTATTTCGAAGTGTCTCAAGAGTGTGTCAGCTTGGAGTATGTATGAGTTTTCGACAGCGGACGTCTTTGTCTTTACCCCTCTTGTTTGTTAGACATGACGTGCAATGACCCGTTCACTTCTTTTCGTTGACGTTTTTTTTCGCATTTCAAAAAACTACTGACCAAGAGAACGTGCGCAGAAGAAAAATGACAAGGTAAAACCAACAACAAAAAACCATGCAATTAAGGATTACACACAGACAAACACGCAAGTGTAAAAAACGGAAATTTTTTTTTTTTTTTTTTTTTTCGTGCTGCCGCTTTTTTGTTTGTTTTTTTTTGTTTTGTTTTGTTTTTGTTGCTGCTGCTGATGCTAATGCCGTCACTGCTGCTTAACCTCGCTCTTTGTTTTTTTCTCCGCTAAATATACTTTTTTGCTGAAATCCTAAGGGAGCTAAATTCTTACGGAGGCGCTTAAATCTTCTTTGTTATTTTCCTACAGCCTATAGATGGTCGCCAATCTGGGCACGTGCGTGTTCACTTTTTATTCAAGTTACGTTGGATCCTTTCAAAACTTGGAATCTTGAACATGCACGTGACCTGTGAGGTAACCGAACTGTTTTTTCTCCCTCAGGTTATAACTTAAAACGTTTCAAAGATGGCGTGTAAACCCCACCATGTATTTTTTTGTAACGGGATGCGTGTGCTCTTTTTATCCCCTAACAGCTTTAAAAAGAGATTTTGAACCCCCCTCCCCTCCCTTCCTTACACACACACACACACACACACACACACACACACACACACACTTCTTTATATTCTCCTTAGTGTGTTTAAGCTCATGCCGTCATGTTTTTAACAGATGTGTGGCTATGAAAATAGCCTTTATTTTTTATCTTGTGTTCAGAGTACCGTTTATTTGGCTGCTGGTTTTGGAACCTTTTCGTTCTTCTTGGGAAGCAAAACGGCTTGTATGTTTGGCAGCACACCGCCACTGGCTATAGTAACACCTGACAACAACTTGTTCAACTCTTCGTCATTGCGAACAGCTAACTGTAAGTGTCGAGGAATGATTCTAGCTTTCTTATTGTCACGAGCAGCGTTACCGGCCAACTCCAAAATTTCGGCGGAGAGATACTCCAAAACAGCAGCTAAATAGACAGGTGCGCCTGAACCGATGCGATTGGCGTAGTGTCCTTTGCGCAAAAATCGGTGAACACGACCGACTGGAAACTGAAGTCCGGCTCTGAACGATCGAGTCTTTGCCTTGGCTTTAGCTTTTCCTCCTTTTCCACGTCCTGACATTTTAATTTCTTACACTGAGAAACAACGAGAGACAACCTAGAGATATTTGTGCGCGCTTTGAAATCAACTTACAAAATTCCTTTTTCTTATCAAAAACATTTGGTCTCGAACTGCACTTTTTTTAACGAATAGAAAAACTCCGTCAAACAATGCGCAAATTAGTTAATCTTTGAAGAACCAATGAGCTTGCGAGAAACAGAAATGTTCTCGAATTGGAGACCACAACTGCGCTTTATATAGGAAGTGATTCGGTTGCTTGTAATTTCAAATTTCAATTCTCTAAAACTCGTCGACATGTCTGACGCTCCAAAGGCCGGAGGAAAACAAGCGCCCAAGGTGGCCAAAAAGGGGGAAAAACGCGCTGGTAAGAAAGGCGGCAAGATCGCTGGTACTGGAGACAAAAAGCGCAAGAGAAAGAGGCGAGAATCCTACGCCATTTACATTTACAACGTCTTGAAGCAAGTTCACCCTGATGTTGGTGTTTCTTCCAAAGCGATGAGCATCATGAATTCTTTCGTCAACGACATTTTTGAAAGAATCGCTTCAGAAGCTTCACGACTAGCCCTCCAAAACAAGAAATCAACCATCTCTTCGCGTGAAATTCAAACAGCTGTGCGCCTCTTACTTCCCGGTGAGTTGGCCAAACACGCAGTGAGCGAAGGCACCAAGGCTGTTACTAAGTACACCAGCAGTAAATAGATGGAGCGCTATCTAAACGGCTATTTTCATAGCCACACATCTTGTAAAAGCATTGTACGCATTAGAACGCCTTAAATTGTAGTAGAGAGAAAGTACTTAAAATGCAATAGCTAGGCAGCCATTGTTTGCTCGTTTTAAATTGCGACACCGCGTCTAAAGAGCGAGCGCTTTTCTAGACTTGCTTTTTTTGATGTTTAAACGTATAGCTTTTGCATCCACTTTGGATACAAAAAGTTATTACAGTAGGTAAACGCGTGAGAAAATCTTTCAACAACTACTTGAGCGCCACCTTTTTGCTTTTGATCAAAACCTTAGCCCTTATGACCCACCCATCGTTATTATTTGCTGCTACTACCACACTTTTGCTCCTTTTTTCTTTTTTCTTTTTTTTTTTTTTTTTCAAATGTATTGCGCGCATCTTTAGGAAATCAGACTTAAAGCAGCGCTTTAGATAAAAATCACCTTTCTAGCCCGATGATGGTGAGCAAAACACTTTATGTGTCAAGCGTCTACTCTAAACACTCAGTTAAACTATGCCTCGCTAAAAAACATTACTTAGAAATCAATTCAATTGCTTTTCATTTCGATTGAAACAAACTGAAACTGGTAAACTAAACCGTTTTTACACACCCCCTCTGCTTATCGCGGTGCAGCGTTCAAGTTCTAGATTGCCTATTAACGTTTAAAACAGATGTGTGGCTATAAAAATAGCCGTTTTTGATTGCTGAGGTGTTCCCCTTTTAACCACCAAAGCCGTACAATGTGCGACCTTGTCTTTTTAATGCGTAGACAACGTCCATAGCGGTGACTGTCTTTCTCTTGGCATGCTCTGTGTATGTTACAGCGTCGCGAATAACGTTTTCCAAAAAGACTTTTAGAACGCCTCGAGTCTCCTCGTAGATAAGTCCAGAGATACGCTTAACACCACCGCGACGAGCTAGACGACGTATGGCGGGCTTTGTGATTCCTTGGATGTTATCACGTAAAATCTTGCGATGACGCTTTGCGCCTCCTTTTCCAAGTCCTTTTCCTCCTTTACCGCGACCAGACATGATTAAAATTGTTTGAAGTTCAATTACTGTCTTTTTGCGTTTCTTTTTGTTTTTATTATGCGCTGGAAGCGCGACTTTTACCCTACATAGATGGAAACATCTTCGTCAAACAACCAATCGCAACGGTCCTTCGTCAAAAAGCCATCTGAACCAAAAAAACAAAAAAAAAAAAAACCAAAACAAACTGCCTTGTTTTTAACGCGCGTTTTCGCATTTAACGCTTTTATCCGTTCGCAAACAGAGCAGAAAAGTTTCTTTTCGGAATTCCACTACGTCGACCTGTCTTTGAAGTGTTTAAAAAAGCAGAAATTGTAGAGGCGAGACAAACGCGCTCTCTTTTCCCGTAGCCAAAAAACACGCCTACGTGGCCTTAATGCCTTATTTTGCATTTGTACTTGAACCAATCAAAGAGCACTTTCTTAGCACCAATCAGAATGCAGCTTTAAGTCGCGGCAAAGTCTAAAAATGTCAACAAAACGCGTTAAATTGAAAAACTTCAAAAGTTCAACTTAAACTGATAAGTGTAAGCGTAACTTACAATGGCCCGCACAAAACAAACAGCTAGAAAATCTACCGGCGGTAAAGCACCGAGAAAGCAGCTGGCAACAAAAGCAGCAAGAAAGAGTGCCCCGGCTACCGGCGGAGTAAAGAAACCCCACAGATACCGACCCGGTACCGTAGCTTTGAGAGAGATCCGAAGATACCAAAAATCGACAGAGCTCCTAATCAGAAAACTACCCTTCCAGCGATTGGTTCGCGAAATAGCTCAAGATTTCAAGACTGACTTGCGTTTCCAAAGCACCGCCGTCATGGCCTTACAAGAAGCTTCAGAAGCCTACTTAGTGGGTCTCTTCGAAGATACCAACTTGTGCGCCATCCATGCAAAGCGTGTCACTATTATGCCAAAAGACATTCAGTTGGCGAGAAGAATCAGAGGAGAGCGAGCTTAAAAAATGGTGCTTCTAAACAAAACGGCTATTTTCATAGCCACAAATCTGTTAAAAACGTTGTCGGCTTAGTGCCTTAAAACAAAACAAAACAAAAAAAAAAAACAACAAACAAACAAACACAAAGTAAACAAGTTCTACGCCTGGAACTTTGTTTTTAGAAAGATGTGTGGCTATGAAAATAGCCGTTTGACAAAAAGCGGGGTAGGTTAGGTTATTTCTTTTCCACTTTTGCGATGGTTTTCTTGGCTGCAGCTTTCTTCTTAGGTGTCGCTTTCACTTTCTTTACTGCGGGCTTTTTAGCAACCGGTTTCTGGGCGCTCTTTTTTGCGGGAGTCACTTTTTTCTTAGGAGTAGCTTTTTTCACTTTCTCTTTTTGTGCGACTTTTTTCACTGACGCAGCTTTCTTTTTTGGCGTGCTCTTCTTTTCAGCAGGCTTCTTTACTTCTTTGGCTTCTTTTTTGTGCTTCTTGGCGACTGCAGCAGGCTTCTTTAACGGTTTGGGCTTAGCTGCAATTCTAAAAGAACCCGACGCGCCAGTTCCTTTCACTTGTACGAGCTCGCCAGCAACCACCATGCGCTTTAAATTAATCTTGACTTGCGAATCGACGTTTTCACCCACCTTGTTGTTGGCCTTGACGTGCTTGGCGATAGCTTGTCTTGACGACCCTTTGCGTTCTTTAAGCGAATTAATAGCATCGACAATCATCGCCTTGTAGGGAGCATGATCAGCAGGCTTTTTAGGCGCAGACTTCTTTGTGGCCTTTTTCGGAGATGCAGCTTCAGTCATTTTTTTTTTGTCGTGTTTCAGAGAAACGTTGCGTTCGTTTTTATAAAACTTCTAGATGTTTAGATGTTTTTATTTTTCAAGCGGAGTTTTATGCGGACTGTCGAGGAGACTTTTTTTTTTTTTTTTTTGCTCCACCGTCAGACTGCAAAGTGTGTTTTCGTGTTGACAGGCAAACCTCCACAGCTCGCGTCTCTCGCTCTCTTAAAGCTTCATTAGTTTTGAAATCTTCTAAAGAATAGTGACGCTTTGTAAATTGCGGCGTTTCGGTGCCACAGCATGTTAGAAGCGAAAGGTATCGCATCAAAACATCGAAAAAATAGTCTTTAAAAGCAATCGAGTGCGCGCATGGCCAAATAACATCAGCGCTACTTACTCTGGACAAAGCAGCTTAATTTCATCAAGAAACTGAACCATATGGCTTCCCAAAAAAGCTTATGCCAATCTCTTCTAAGCATTTGGTACCATACAAACTCAATAGAGGCGAAGGGCACAAACACGCGCGATTGCTGGAATATTTAATGCGTTAGCAACGCGTACTAACGACGATTTTTAGTTCAGACCAATTCTTTTTCTAAACACAGAGACACAACAAAGAACATTCCATGAAAAAGGAACACTATGTTGTGCTTATTCGTGTTCGTTAACAAAAACGATCGAAGGCTAAAACTGCGATAACGCAGTCAACATATATAAAGTCGCGGACACTAGAAAAAAAGGAAAAACTTAGCAACCTGAAAGTTCTGGACATCGTAAAAAAAAAAAATAAATAAAAAATAAAATTCATTATGGAAGGTAACGGTAAAAAAACGTTTGAGGAGATAAGAGAATGAGTGACGAATGCACAATACGGGGTCCATTCGGTTCTTCGTCTTCATAGTCATCGTTCGAGCGAAGCTTGGTGTTTTCTTTACAATTGTGCAGTCTTGGGAAGGCATGCAACTTTTGTTCAAGTTCATAAAGGCAAAACTGAATTAGAATATGGCGATTTTAAAAGATGCTCTACATTTCCGTTTGCTTTTCAAAGTGCAAATTTCGCTTTTGATTTCATGCGCTCATAACTGGCATTTCAAAAATGACACTTTAACACTCGTGAAAAGTGAATTTGGCGGCTTTTGCATGATGCAAAGTTATTAAAATCGCGCGAGGCATCAGTTATAAGGTGTTCACAACCGAAGTTATTGCAGATCAATTCCATCTCTCGTTTTTTCATTTTCAGAAAAGTTCATTTTTCTCCGCTTTATAACATCATAACCATTAGGCTTAGCTGCTTTAGCCTTAGCGAGGTCCTTGACATTAGAAAAGCACCAGTTGGAATTTTATTTTTGCTAAAAATAAAGGCTAACAAATGCAACAGAAATATCTATCTTGCAAGGAACTCGTTCATAATTGAAAAACAAATACAAAGTCAGCTACTTAGTTAGTTAGTTAGTTAGTTAGTTAGTTAGTTAGTTAGTTAGTTAGTTAGTTAGTTAGTTAGTTAGTTAGTTAGTTAGTTAGTTAGTTAGTTAGTTAGTTAGTTAGTTAGTTAGTTAGTTAGTTAGTTAGTTAGTTAGTTAGTTAGTTAGTCTCTCAGTGAGTTAGTTGGTTAGTTAGTTAGTTAGTTAGTTAGTTAGTTAGTTAGTTAGTTAGTTAGTTAGTTAGTTAGTTAGTTAGTTAGTTAGTTAGTTAGTTAGTTAGTTAGTTAGTTAGTTAGTTAGTTAGTTAGTTAGTTAGTTAGTTAGTTAGTTAGTTAGTTAGTTAGTTAGTTAGTCAGTTAGTTAGTTAGTTAGTTAGTTAGTTAGTTAGTTAGTTAGTTAGTCTCTCAGTGAGTTAGTTGGTTAGTTAGTTAGTTAGTTAGTTAGTTAGTTAGTTAGTTAGTTAGTTAGTCTCTCAGTGAGTTAGTTGGTTAGTTAGTTAGTTAGTTAGTTAGTTAGTTAGTTAGTTAGTTAGTTAGTTAGTTAGTTAGTTAGTTAGTTAGTTAGTTAGTTAGTTAGTTAGTCAGTTAGTTAGTTAGTTAGTTAGTTAGTTAGTTAGTTAGTTAGTTAGTCTCTCAGTGAGTTAGTTGGTTAGTTAGTTAGTTAGTTAGTTAGTTAGTTAGTTAGTTAGTTAGTTAGTCTCTCAGTGAGTTAGTTGGTTAGTTAGTTAGTTAGTTAGTTAGTTAGTTAGTTAGTTAGTTAGTTAGTTAGTTAGTTAGTTAGTTAGTTAGTTAGTTAGTCTCTCAGTGAGTTAGTTGGTTAGTTAGTTAGTTAGTTAGTTAGTTAGTTAGTTAGTTAGTTAGTTAGTTAGTTAGTTAGTTAGTTAGTTAGTTGGTTAGTTAGTTAGTTAGTTAGTCAATCAGTTAGTTAGTTAGTTAGTTAGTTAGTCAGTCAGTTAGTTAGTTAGTCAGTCAGTCAGTTAGTTGGTTAGTCAGTCAGTTAGTTAGTCATTCAGTTAGTTAGTTTGTATCTTAGTTAGTTTGTTAGGTACTAAGTTAGGCAGATACGTGAAAAATGACGATAGATGACGATAAATGAGGACAATAATTAAAATGTAGCTACTTTGTAAAATCTTATTACTTTAACTAAAGTTTTAGTACTTTGTTAAAATAGCATGAGAACTAACGCTACCCCACAAGCTTTTTAAAGTTCTTTTTTAAGGTTTCAGCAACCCATCCGACGTTGCGAGAAACACCTGATAGTTACTGTGAAAAAAGGTATTGGCCAACAACTCGACTGTCGCGTTTTATTCTTTCCGGGGTTTTAGGGACGGGTCATTTAGAAAACAAAATGTAAAAGAACTAGAGCGTCGTAACTTTGTTATATGTTGAGTTTTGTGCCCGTCGCAAGTTTGACGTGTTTTAATTGAAGGAATGTTTAGTTCTAGCTTTACGTTTTTTTCCTTTAATGTAAAATAAAGGGTTGTCTGCGCATGCTGTGATTTTTGTTTCGACTTTGTCAAGTGTTATGACTTTGATCATTTGCTTTATTTCGAAGTGTCTCAAGAGTGTGTCAGCTTGGAGTATGTATGAGTTTTCGACAGCGGACGTCTTTGTCTTTACCCCTCTTGTTTGTTAGACATGACGTGCAATGACCCGTTCACTTCTTTTCGTTGACGTTTTTTTTCGCATTTCAAAAAACTACTGACCAAGAGAACGTGCGCAGAAGAAAAATGACAAGGTAAAACCAACAACAAAAAACCATGCAATTAAGGATTACACACAGACAAACACGCAAGTGTAAAAAACGGAAATTTTTTTTTTTTTTTTTTTTTTTCGTGCTGCCGCTTTTTTGTTTGTTTTTTTTTGTTTTGTTTTGTTTTTGTTGCTGCTGCTGATGCTAATGCCGTCACTGCTGCTTAACCTCGCTCTTTGTTTTTTTCTCCGCTAAATATACTTTTTTGCTGAAATCCTAAGGGAGCTAAATTCTTACGGAGGCGCTTAAATCTTCTTTGTTATTTTCCTACAGCCTATAGATGGTCGCCAATCTGGGCACGTGCGTGTTCACTTTTTATTCAAGTTACGTTGGATCCTTTCAAAACTTGGAATCTTGAACATGCACGTGACCTGTGAGGTAACCGAACTGTTTTTTCTCCCTCAGGTTATAACTTAAAACGTTTCAAAGATGGCGTGTAAACCCCACCATGTATTTTTTTGTAACGGGATGCGTGTGCTCTTTTTATCCCCTAACAGCTTTAAAAAGAGATTTTGAACCCCCCTCCCCTCCCTTCCTTACACACACACACACACACACACACACACACACACACACTTCTTTATATTCTCCTTAGTGTGTTTAAGCTCATGCCGTCATGTTTTTAACAGATGTGTGGCTATGAAAATAGCCTTTATTTTTTATCTTGTGTTCAGAGTACCGTTTATTTGGCTGCTGGTTTTGGAACCTTTTCGTTCTTCTTGGGAAGCAAAACGGCTTGTATGTTTGGCAGCACACCGCCACTGGCTATAGTAACACCTGACAACAACTTGTTCAACTCTTCGTCATTGCGAACAGCTAACTGTAAGTGTCGAGGAATGATTCTAGCTTTCTTATTGTCACGAGCAGCGTTACCGGCCAACTCCAAAATTTCGGCGGAGAGATACTCCAAAACAGCAGCTAAATAGACAGGTGCGCCTGAACCGATGCGATTGGCGTAGTGTCCTTTGCGCAAAAATCGGTGAACACGACCGACTGGAAACTGAAGTCCGGCTCTGAACGATCGAGTCTTTGCCTTGGCTTTAGCTTTTCCTCCTTTTCCACGTCCTGACATTTTAATTTCTTACACTGAGAAACAACGAGAGACAACCTAGAGATATTTGTGCGCGCTTTGAAATCAACTTACAAAATTCCTTTTTCTTATCAAAAACATTTGGTCTCGAACTGCACTTTTTTTAACGAATAGAAAAACTCCGTCAAACAATGCGCAAATTAGTTAATCTTTGAAGAACCAATGAGCTTGCGAGAAACAGAAATGTTCTCGAATTGGAGACCACAACTGCGCTTTATATAGGAAGTGATTCGGTTGCTTGTAATTTCAAATTTCAATTCTCTAAAACTCGTCGACATGTCTGACGCTCCAAAGGCCGGAGGAAAACAAGCGCCCAAGGTGGCCAAAAAGGGGGAAAAACGCGCTGGTAAGAAAGGCGGCAAGATCGCTGGTACTGGAGACAAAAAGCGCAAGAGAAAGAGGCGAGAATCCTACGCCATTTACATTTACAACGTCTTGAAGCAAGTTCACCCTGATGTTGGTGTTTCTTCCAAAGCGATGAGCATCATGAATTCTTTCGTCAACGACATTTTTGAAAGAATCGCTTCAGAAGCTTCACGACTAGCCCTCCAAAACAAGAAATCAACCATCTCTTCGCGTGAAATTCAAACAGCTGTGCGCCTCTTACTTCCCGGTGAGTTGGCCAAACACGCAGTGAGCGAAGGCACCAAGGCTGTTACTAAGTACACCAGCAGTAAATAGATGGAGCGCTATCTAAACGGCTATTTTCATAGCCACACATCTTGTAAAAGCATTGTACGCATTAGAACGCCTTAAATTGTAGTAGAGAGAAAGTACTTAAAATGCAATAGCTAGGCAGCCATTGTTTGCTCGTTTTAAATTGCGACACCGCGTCTAAAGAGCGAGCGCTTTTCTAGACTTGCTTTTTTTGATGTTTAAACGTATAGCTTTTGCATCCACTTTGGATACAAAAAGTTATTACAGTAGGTAAACGCGTGAGAAAATCTTTCAACAACTACTTGAGCGCCACCTTTTTGCTTTTGATCAAAACCTTAGCCCTTATGACCCACCCATCGTTATTATTTGCTGCTACTACCACACTTTTGCTCCTTTTTTCTTTTTTCTTTTTTTTTTTTTTTTTCAAATGTATTGCGCGCATCTTTAGGAAATCAGACTTAAAGCAGCGCTTTAGATAAAAATCACCTTTCTAGCCCGATGATGGTGAGCAAAACACTTTATGTGTCAAGCGTCTACTCTAAACACTCAGTTAAACTATGCCTCGCTAAAAAACATTACTTAGAAATCAATTCAATTGCTTTTCATTTCGATTGAAACAAACTGAAACTGGTAAACTAAACCGTTTTTACACACCCCCTCTGCTTATCGCGGTGCAGCGTTCAAGTTCTAGATTGCCTATTAACGTTTAAAACAGATGTGTGGCTATAAAAATAGCCGTTTTTGATTGCTGAGGTGTTCCCCTTTTAACCACCAAAGCCGTACAATGTGCGACCTTGTCTTTTTAATGCGTAGACAACGTCCATAGCGGTGACTGTCTTTCTCTTGGCATGCTCTGTGTATGTTACAGCGTCGCGAATAACGTTTTCCAAAAAGACTTTTAGAACGCCTCGAGTCTCCTCGTAGATAAGTCCAGAGATACGCTTAACACCACCGCGACGAGCTAGACGACGTATGGCGGGCTTTGTGATTCCTTGGATGTTATCACGTAAAATCTTGCGATGACGCTTTGCGCCTCCTTTTCCAAGTCCTTTTCCTCCTTTACCGCGACCAGACATGATTAAAATTGTTTGAAGTTCAATTACTGTCTTTTTGCGTTTCTTTTTGTTTTTATTATGCGCTGGAAGCGCGACTTTTACCCTACATAGATGGAAACATCTTCGTCAAACAACCAATCGCAACGGTCCTTCGTCAAAAAGCCATCTGAACCAAAAAAACAAAAAAAAAAAAAACCAAAACAAACTGCCTTGTTTTTAACGCGCGTTTTCGCATTTAACGCTTTTATCCGTTCGCAAACAGAGCAGAAAAGTTTCTTTTCGGAATTCCACTACGTCGACCTGTCTTTGAAGTGTTTAAAAAAGCAGAAATTGTAGAGGCGAGACAAACGCGCTCTCTTTTCCCGTAGCCAAAAAACACGCCTACGTGGCCTTAATGCCTTATTTTGCATTTGTACTTGAACCAATCAAAGAGCACTTTCTTAGCACCAATCAGAATGCAGCTTTAAGTCGCGGCAAAGTCTAAAAATGTCAACAAAACGCGTTAAATTGAAAAACTTCAAAAGTTCAACTTAAACTGATAAGTGTAAGCGTAACTTACAATGGCCCGCACAAAACAAACAGCTAGAAAATCTACCGGCGGTAAAGCACCGAGAAAGCAGCTGGCAACAAAAGCAGCAAGAAAGAGTGCCCCGGCTACCGGCGGAGTAAAGAAACCCCACAGATACCGACCCGGTACCGTAGCTTTGAGAGAGATCCGAAGATACCAAAAATCGACAGAGCTCCTAATCAGAAAACTACCCTTCCAGCGATTGGTTCGCGAAATAGCTCAAGATTTCAAGACTGACTTGCGTTTCCAAAGCACCGCCGTCATGGCCTTACAAGAAGCTTCAGAAGCCTACTTAGTGGGTCTCTTCGAAGATACCAACTTGTGCGCCATCCATGCAAAGCGTGTCACTATTATGCCAAAAGACATTCAGTTGGCGAGAAGAATCAGAGGAGAGCGAGCTTAAAAAATGGTGCTTCTAAACAAAACGGCTATTTTCATAGCCACAAATCTGTTAAAAACGTTGTCGGCTTAGTGCCTTAAAACAAAACAAAACAAAAAAAAAAAACAACAAACAAACAAACACAAAGTAAACAAGTTCTACGCCTGGAACTTTGTTTTTAGAAAGATGTGTGGCTATGAAAATAGCCGTTTGACAAAAAGCGGGGTAGGTTAGGTTATTTCTTTTCCACTTTTGCGATGGTTTTCTTGGCTGCAGCTTTCTTCTTAGGTGTCGCTTTCACTTTCTTTACTGCGGGCTTTTTAGCAACCGGTTTCTGGGCGCTCTTTTTTGCGGGAGTCACTTTTTTCTTAGGAGTAGCTTTTTTCACTTTCTCTTTTTGTGCGACTTTTTTCACTGACGCAGCTTTCTTTTTTGGCGTGCTCTTCTTTTCAGCAGGCTTCTTTACTTCTTTGGCTTCTTTTTTGTGCTTCTTGGCGACTGCAGCAGGCTTCTTTAACGGTTTGGGCTTAGCTGCAATTCTAAAAGAACCCGACGCGCCAGTTCCTTTCACTTGTACGAGCTCGCCAGCAACCACCATGCGCTTTAAATTAATCTTGACTTGCGAATCGACGTTTTCACCCACCTTGTTGTTGGCCTTGACGTGCTTGGCGATAGCTTGTCTTGACGACCCTTTGCGTTCTTTAAGCGAATTAATAGCATCGACAATCATCGCCTTGTAGGGAGCATGATCAGCAGGCTTTTTAGGCGCAGACTTCTTTGTGGCCTTTTTCGGAGATGCAGCTTCAGTCATTTTTTTTTTGTCGTGTTTCAGAGAAACGTTGCGTTCGTTTTTATAAAACTTCTAGATGTTTAGATGTTTTTATTTTTCAAGCGGAGTTTTATGCGGACTGTCGAGGAGACTTTTTTTTTTTTTTTTTTGCTCCACCGTCAGACTGCAAAGTGTGTTTTCGTGTTGACAGGCAAACCTCCACAGCTCGCGTCTCTCGCTCTCTTAAAGCTTCATTAGTTTTGAAATCTTCTAAAGAATAGTGACGCTTTGTAAATTGCGGCGTTTCGGTGCCACAGCATGTTAGAAGCGAAAGGTATCGCATCAAAACATCGAAAAAATAGTCTTTAAAAGCAATCGAGTGCGCGCATGGCCAAATAACATCAGCGCTACTTACTCTGGACAAAGCAGCTTAATTTCATCAAGAAACTGAACCATATGGCTTCCCAAAAAAGCTTATGCCAATCTCTTCTAAGCATTTGGTACCATACAAACTCAATAGAGGCGAAGGGCACAAACACGCGCGATTGCTGGAATATTTAATGCGTTAGCAACGCGTACTAACGACGATTTTTAGTTCAGACCAATTCTTTTTCTAAACACAGAGACACAACAAAGAACATTCCATGAAAAAGGAACACTATGTTGTGCTTATTCGTGTTCGTTAACAAAAACGATCGAAGGCTAAAACTGCGATAACGCAGTCAACATATATAAAGTCGCGGACACTAGAAAAAAAGGAAAAACTTAGCAACCTGAAAGTTCTGGACATCGTAAAAAAAAAAAATAAATAAAAAATAAAATTCATTATGGAAGGTAACGGTAAAAAAACGTTTGAGGAGATAAGAGAATGAGTGACGAATGCACAATACGGGGTCCATTCGGTTCTTCGTCTTCATAGTCATCGTTCGAGCGAAGCTTGGTGTTTTCTTTACAATTGTGCAGTCTTGGGAAGGCATGCAACTTTTGTTCAAGTTCATAAAGGCAAAACTGAATTAGAATATGGCGATTTTAAAAGATGCTCTACATTTCCGTTTGCTTTTCAAAGTGCAAATTTCGCTTTTGATTTCATGCGCTCATAACTGGCATTTCAAAAATGACACTTTAACACTCGTGAAAAGTGAATTTGGCGGCTTTTGCATGATGCAAAGTTATTAAAATCGCGCGAGGCATCAGTTATAAGGTGTTCACAACCGAAGTTATTGCAGATCAATTCCATCTCTCGTTTTTTCATTTTCAGAAAAGTTCATTTTTCTCCGCTTTATAACATCATAACCATTAGGCTTAGCTGCTTTAGCCTTAGCGAGGTCCTTGACATTAGAAAAGCACCAGTTGGAATTTTATTTTTGCTAAAAATAAAGGCTAACAAATGCAACAGAAATATCTATCTTGCAAGGAACTCGTTCATAATTGAAAAACAAATACAAAGTCAGCTACTTAGTTAGTTAGTTAGTTAGTTAGTTAGTTAGTTAGTTAGTTAGTTAGTTAGTTAGTTAGTTAGTTAGTTAGTTAGTTAGTTAGTTAGTTAGTTAGTTAGTTAGTTAGTTAGTTAGTTAGTTAGTTAGTTAGTTAGTTAGTTAGTTAGTTAGTTAGTCTCTCAGTGAGTTAGTTGGTTAGTTAGTTAGTTAGTTAGTTAGTTAGTTAGTTAGTTAGTTAGTTAGTTAGTTAGTTAGTTAGTTAGTTAGTTAGTTAGTTAGTTAGTTAGTTAGTTAGTTAGTTAGTTAGTTAGTTAGTTAGTTAGTTAGTTAGTTAGTTAGTCAGTTAGTTAGTTAGTTAGTTAGTTAGTTAGTTAGTTAGTTAGTTAGTCTCTCAGTGAGTTAGTTGGTTAGTTAGTTAGTTAGTTAGTTAGTTAGTTAGTTAGTTAGTTAGTTAGTTAGTTAGTTAGTTAGTTAGTCTCTCAGTGAGTTAGTTGGTTAGTTAGTTAGTTAGTTAGTTAGTTAGTTAGTTAGTTAGTTAGTTAGTTAGTTAGTTAGTCTCTCAGTGAGTTAGTTGGTTAGTTAGTTAGTTAGTTAGTTAGTTAGTTAGTTAGTTAGTTAGTTAGTTAGTTAGTTAGTTAGTTAGTTAGTTAGTTAGTTAGTTAGTTAGTTAGTTAGTTAGTTGGTTAGTTAGTTAGTTAGTTAGTCAATCAGTTAGTTAGTTAGTTAGTTAGTTAGTCAGTCAGTTAGTTAGTTAGTCAGTCAGTCAGTTAGTTGGTTAGTCAGTCAGTTAGTTAGTCATTCAGTTAGTTAGTTTGTATCTTAGTTAGTTTGTTAGGTACTAAGTTAGGCAGATACGTGAAAAATGACGATAGATGACGATAAATGAGGACAATAATTAAAATGTAGCTACTTTGTAAAATCTTATTACTTTAACTAAAGTTTTAGTACTTTGTTAAAATAGCATGAGAACTAACGCTACCCCACAAGCTTTTTAAAGTTCTTTTTTAAGGTTTCAGCAACCCATCCGACGTTGCGAGAAACACCTGATAGTTACTGTGAAAAAAGGTATTGGCCAACAACTCGACTGTCGCGTTTTATTCTTTCCGGGGTTTTAGGGACGGGTCATTTAGAAAACAAAATGTAAAAGAACTAGAGCGTCGTAACTTTGTTATATGTTGAGTTTTGTGCCCGTCGCAAGTTTGACGTGTTTTAATTGAAGGAATGTTTAGTTCTAGCTTTACGTTTTTTTCCTTTAATGTAAAATAAAGGGTTGTCTGCGCATGCTGTGATTTTTGTTTCGACTTTGTCAAGTGTTATGACTTTGATCATTTGCTTTATTTCGAAGTGTCTCAAGAGTGTGTCAGCTTGGAGTATGTATGAGTTTTCGACAGCGGACGTCTTTGTCTTTACCCCTCTTGTTTGTTAGACATGACGTGCAATGACCCGTTCACTTCTTTTCGTTGACGTTTTTTTTCGCATTTCAAAAAACTACTGACCAAGAGAACGTGCGCAGAAGAAAAATGACAAGGTAAAACCAACAACAAAAAACCATGCAATTAAGGATTACACACAGACAAACACGCAAGTGTAAAAAACGGAAATTTTTTTTTTTTTTTTTTTTTTTCGTGCTGCCGCTTTTTTGTTTGTTTTTTTTTGTTTTGTTTTGTTTTTGTTGCTGCTGCTGATGCTAATGCCGTCACTGCTGCTTAACCTCGCTCTTTGTTTTTTTCTCCGCTAAATATACTTTTTTGCTGAAATCCTAAGGGAGCTAAATTCTTACGGAGGCGCTTAAATCTTCTTTGTTATTTTCCTACAGCCTATAGATGGTCGCCAATCTGGGCACGTGCGTGTTCACTTTTTATTCAAGTTACGTTGGATCCTTTCAAAACTTGGAATCTTGAACATGCACGTGACCTGTGAGGTAACCGAACTGTTTTTTCTCCCTCAGGTTATAACTTAAAACGTTTCAAAGATGGCGTGTAAACCCCACCATGTATTTTTTTGTAACGGGATGCGTGTGCTCTTTTTATCCCCTAACAGCTTTAAAAAGAGATTTTGAACCCCCCTCCCCTCCCTTCCTTACACACACACACACACACACACACACACACACACACTTCTTTATATTCTCCTTAGTGTGTTTAAGCTCATGCCGTCATGTTTTTAACAGATGTGTGGCTATGAAAATAGCCTTTATTTTTTATCTTGTGTTCAGAGTACCGTTTATTTGGCTGCTGGTTTTGGAACCTTTTCGTTCTTCTTGGGAAGCAAAACGGCTTGTATGTTTGGCAGCACACCGCCACTGGCTATAGTAACACCTGACAACAACTTGTTCAACTCTTCGTCATTGCGAACAGCTAACTGTAAGTGTCGAGGAATGATTCTAGCTTTCTTATTGTCACGAGCAGCGTTACCGGCCAACTCCAAAATTTCGGCGGAGAGATACTCCAAAACAGCAGCTAAATAGACAGGTGCGCCTGAACCGATGCGATTGGCGTAGTGTCCTTTGCGCAAAAATCGGTGAACACGACCGACTGGAAACTGAAGTCCGGCTCTGAACGATCGAGTCTTTGCCTTGGCTTTAGCTTTTCCTCCTTTTCCACGTCCTGACATTTTAATTTCTTACACTGAGAAACAACGAGAGACAACCTAGAGATATTTGTGCGCGCTTTGAAATCAACTTACAAAATTCCTTTTTCTTATCAAAAACATTTGGTCTCGAACTGCACTTTTTTTAACGAATAGAAAAACTCCGTCAAACAATGCGCAAATTAGTTAATCTTTGAAGAACCAATGAGCTTGCGAGAAACAGAAATGTTCTCGAATTGGAGACCACAACTGCGCTTTATATAGGAAGTGATTCGGTTGCTTGTAATTTCAAATTTCAATTCTCTAAAACTCGTCGACATGTCTGACGCTCCAAAGGCCGGAGGAAAACAAGCGCCCAAGGTGGCCAAAAAGGGGGAAAAACGCGCTGGTAAGAAAGGCGGCAAGATCGCTGGTACTGGAGACAAAAAGCGCAAGAGAAAGAGGCGAGAATCCTACGCCATTTACATTTACAACGTCTTGAAGCAAGTTCACCCTGATGTTGGTGTTTCTTCCAAAGCGATGAGCATCATGAATTCTTTCGTCAACGACATTTTTGAAAGAATCGCTTCAGAAGCTTCACGACTAGCCCTCCAAAACAAGAAATCAACCATCTCTTCGCGTGAAATTCAAACAGCTGTGCGCCTCTTACTTCCCGGTGAGTTGGCCAAACACGCAGTGAGCGAAGGCACCAAGGCTGTTACTAAGTACACCAGCAGTAAATAGATGGAGCGCTATCTAAACGGCTATTTTCATAGCCACACATCTTGTAAAAGCATTGTACGCATTAGAACGCCTTAAATTGTAGTAGAGAGAAAGTACTTAAAATGCAATAGCTAGGCAGCCATTGTTTGCTCGTTTTAAATTGCGACACCGCGTCTAAAGAGCGAGCGCTTTTCTAGACTTGCTTTTTTTGATGTTTAAACGTATAGCTTTTGCATCCACTTTGGATACAAAAAGTTATTACAGTAGGTAAACGCGTGAGAAAATCTTTCAACAACTACTTGAGCGCCACCTTTTTGCTTTTGATCAAAACCTTAGCCCTTATGACCCACCCATCGTTATTATTTGCTGCTACTACCACACTTTTGCTCCTTTTTTCTTTTTTCTTTTTTTTTTTTTTTTTCAAATGTATTGCGCGCATCTTTAGGAAATCAGACTTAAAGCAGCGCTTTAGATAAAAATCACCTTTCTAGCCCGATGATGGTGAGCAAAACACTTTATGTGTCAAGCGTCTACTCTAAACACTCAGTTAAACTATGCCTCGCTAAAAAACATTACTTAGAAATCAATTCAATTGCTTTTCATTTCGATTGAAACAAACTGAAACTGGTAAACTAAACCGTTTTTACACACCCCCTCTGCTTATCGCGGTGCAGCGTTCAAGTTCTAGATTGCCTATTAACGTTTAAAACAGATGTGTGGCTATAAAAATAGCCGTTTTTGATTGCTGAGGTGTTCCCCTTTTAACCACCAAAGCCGTACAATGTGCGACCTTGTCTTTTTAATGCGTAGACAACGTCCATAGCGGTGACTGTCTTTCTCTTGGCATGCTCTGTGTATGTTACAGCGTCGCGAATAACGTTTTCCAAAAAGACTTTTAGAACGCCTCGAGTCTCCTCGTAGATAAGTCCAGAGATACGCTTAACACCACCGCGACGAGCTAGACGACGTATGGCGGGCTTTGTGATTCCTTGGATGTTATCACGTAAAATCTTGCGATGACGCTTTGCGCCTCCTTTTCCAAGTCCTTTTCCTCCTTTACCGCGACCAGACATGATTAAAATTGTTTGAAGTTCAATTACTGTCTTTTTGCGTTTCTTTTTGTTTTTATTATGCGCTGGAAGCGCGACTTTTACCCTACATAGATGGAAACATCTTCGTCAAACAACCAATCGCAACGGTCCTTCGTCAAAAAGCCATCTGAACCAAAAAAACAAAAAAAAAAAAAACCAAAACAAACTGCCTTGTTTTTAACGCGCGTTTTCGCATTTAACGCTTTTATCCGTTCGCAAACAGAGCAGAAAAGTTTCTTTTCGGAATTCCACTACGTCGACCTGTCTTTGAAGTGTTTAAAAAAGCAGAAATTGTAGAGGCGAGACAAACGCGCTCTCTTTTCCCGTAGCCAAAAAACACGCCTACGTGGCCTTAATGCCTTATTTTGCATTTGTACTTGAACCAATCAAAGAGCACTTTCTTAGCACCAATCAGAATGCAGCTTTAAGTCGCGGCAAAGTCTAAAAATGTCAACAAAACGCGTTAAATTGAAAAACTTCAAAAGTTCAACTTAAACTGATAAGTGTAAGCGTAACTTACAATGGCCCGCACAAAACAAACAGCTAGAAAATCTACCGGCGGTAAAGCACCGAGAAAGCAGCTGGCAACAAAAGCAGCAAGAAAGAGTGCCCCGGCTACCGGCGGAGTAAAGAAACCCCACAGATACCGACCCGGTACCGTAGCTTTGAGAGAGATCCGAAGATACCAAAAATCGACAGAGCTCCTAATCAGAAAACTACCCTTCCAGCGATTGGTTCGCGAAATAGCTCAAGATTTCAAGACTGACTTGCGTTTCCAAAGCACCGCCGTCATGGCCTTACAAGAAGCTTCAGAAGCCTACTTAGTGGGTCTCTTCGAAGATACCAACTTGTGCGCCATCCATGCAAAGCGTGTCACTATTATGCCAAAAGACATTCAGTTGGCGAGAAGAATCAGAGGAGAGCGAGCTTAAAAAATGGTGCTTCTAAACAAAACGGCTATTTTCATAGCCACAAATCTGTTAAAAACGTTGTCGGCTTAGTGCCTTAAAACAAAACAAAACAAAAAAAAAAAACAACAAACAAACAAACACAAAGTAAACAAGTTCTACGCCTGGAACTTTGTTTTTAGAAAGATGTGTGGCTATGAAAATAGCCGTTTGACAAAAAGCGGGGTAGGTTAGGTTATTTCTTTTCCACTTTTGCGATGGTTTTCTTGGCTGCAGCTTTCTTCTTAGGTGTCGCTTTCACTTTCTTTACTGCGGGCTTTTTAGCAACCGGTTTCTGGGCGCTCTTTTTTGCGGGAGTCACTTTTTTCTTAGGAGTAGCTTTTTTCACTTTCTCTTTTTGTGCGACTTTTTTCACTGACGCAGCTTTCTTTTTTGGCGTGCTCTTCTTTTCAGCAGGCTTCTTTACTTCTTTGGCTTCTTTTTTGTGCTTCTTGGCGACTGCAGCAGGCTTCTTTAACGGTTTGGGCTTAGCTGCAATTCTAAAAGAACCCGACGCGCCAGTTCCTTTCACTTGTACGAGCTCGCCAGCAACCACCATGCGCTTTAAATTAATCTTGACTTGCGAATCGACGTTTTCACCCACCTTGTTGTTGGCCTTGACGTGCTTGGCGATAGCTTGTCTTGACGACCCTTTGCGTTCTTTAAGCGAATTAATAGCATCGACAATCATCGCCTTGTAGGGAGCATGATCAGCAGGCTTTTTAGGCGCAGACTTCTTTGTGGCCTTTTTCGGAGATGCAGCTTCAGTCATTTTTTTTTTGTCGTGTTTCAGAGAAACGTTGCGTTCGTTTTTATAAAACTTCTAGATGTTTAGATGTTTTTATTTTTCAAGCGGAGTTTTATGCGGACTGTCGAGGAGACTTTTTTTTTTTTTTTTTTGCTCCACCGTCAGACTGCAAAGTGTGTTTTCGTGTTGACAGGCAAACCTCCACAGCTCGCGTCTCTCGCTCTCTTAAAGCTTCATTAGTTTTGAAATCTTCTAAAGAATAGTGACGCTTTGTAAATTGCGGCGTTTCGGTGCCACAGCATGTTAGAAGCGAAAGGTATCGCATCAAAACATCGAAAAAATAGTCTTTAAAAGCAATCGAGTGCGCGCATGGCCAAATAACATCAGCGCTACTTACTCTGGACAAAGCAGCTTAATTTCATCAAGAAACTGAACCATATGGCTTCCCAAAAAAGCTTATGCCAATCTCTTCTAAGCATTTGGTACCATACAAACTCAATAGAGGCGAAGGGCACAAACACGCGCGATTGCTGGAATATTTAATGCGTTAGCAACGCGTACTAACGACGATTTTTAGTTCAGACCAATTCTTTTTCTAAACACAGAGACACAACAAAGAACATTCCATGAAAAAGGAACACTATGTTGTGCTTATTCGTGTTCGTTAACAAAAACGATCGAAGGCTAAAACTGCGATAACGCAGTCAACATATATAAAGTCGCGGACACTAGAAAAAAAGGAAAAACTTAGCAACCTGAAAGTTCTGGACATCGTAAAAAAAAAAAATAAATAAAAAATAAAATTCATTATGGAAGGTAACGGTAAAAAAACGTTTGAGGAGATAAGAGAATGAGTGACGAATGCACAATACGGGGTCCATTCGGTTCTTCGTCTTCATAGTCATCGTTCGAGCGAAGCTTGGTGTTTTCTTTACAATTGTGCAGTCTTGGGAAGGCATGCAACTTTTGTTCAAGTTCATAAAGGCAAAACTGAATTAGAATATGGCGATTTTAAAAGATGCTCTACATTTCCGTTTGCTTTTCAAAGTGCAAATTTCGCTTTTGATTTCATGCGCTCATAACTGGCATTTCAAAAATGACACTTTAACACTCGTGAAAAGTGAATTTGGCGGCTTTTGCATGATGCAAAGTTATTAAAATCGCGCGAGGCATCAGTTATAAGGTGTTCACAACCGAAGTTATTGCAGATCAATTCCATCTCTCGTTTTTTCATTTTCAGAAAAGTTCATTTTTCTCCGCTTTATAACATCATAACCATTAGGCTTAGCTGCTTTAGCCTTAGCGAGGTCCTTGACATTAGAAAAGCACCAGTTGGAATTTTATTTTTGCTAAAAATAAAGGCTAACAAATGCAACAGAAATATCTATCTTGCAAGGAACTCGTTCATAATTGAAAAACAAATACAAAGTCAGCTACTTAGTTAGTTAGTTAGTTAGTTAGTTAGTTAGTTAGTTAGTTAGTTAGTTAGTTAGTTAGTTAGTTAGTTAGTTAGTTAGTTAGTTAGTTAGTTAGTTAGTTAGTTAGTTAGTTAGTTAGTTAGTTAGTTAGTCTCTCAGTGAGTTAGTTGGTTAGTTAGTTAGTTAGTTAGTTAGTTAGTTAGTTAGTTAGTTAGTTAGTTAGTTAGTTAGTTAGTCTCTCAGTGAGTTAGTTGGTTAGTTAGTTAGTTAGTTAGTTAGTTAGTTAGTCAATCAGTTAGTTAGTTAGTTAGTTAGTTAGTCAGTCAGTTAGTTAGTTAGTCAGTCAGTCAGTTAGTTGGTTAGTCAGTCAGTTAGTTAGTCATTCAGTTAGTTAGTTTGTATCTTAGTTAGTTTGTTAGGTACTAAGTTAGGCAGATACGTGAAAAATGACGATAGATGACGATAAATGAGGACAATAATTAAAATGTAGCTACTTTGTAAAATCTTATTACTTTAACTAAAGTTTTAGTACTTTGTTAAAATAGCATGAGAACTAACGCTACCCCACAAGCTTTTTAAAGTTCTTTTTTAAGGTTTCAGCAACCCATCCGACGTTGCGAGAAACACCTGATAGTTACTGTGAAAAAAGGTATTGGCCAACAACTCGACTGTCGCGTTTTATTCTTTCCGGGGTTTTAGGGACGGGTCATTTAGAAAACAAAATGTAAAAGAACTAGAGCGTCGTAACTTTGTTATATGTTGAGTTTTGTGCCCGTCGCAAGTTTGACGTGTTTTAATTGAAGGAATGTTTAGTTCTAGCTTTACGTTTTTTTCCTTTAATGTAAAATAAAGGGTTGTCTGCGCATGCTGTGATTTTTGTTTCGACTTTGTCAAGTGTTATGACTTTGATCATTTGCTTTATTTCGAAGTGTCTCAAGAGTGTGTCAGCTTGGAGTATGTATGAGTTTTCGACAGCGGACGTCTTTGTCTTTACCCCTCTTGTTTGTTAGACATGACGTGCAATGACCCGTTCACTTCTTTTCGTTGACGTTTTTTTTCGCATTTCAAAAAACTACTGACCAAGAGAACGTGCGCAGAAGAAAAATGACAAGGTAAAACCAACAACAAAAAACCATGCAATTAAGGATTACACACAGACAAACACGCAAGTGTAAAAAACGGAAATTTTTTTTTTTTTTTTTTTTTTTCGTGCTGCCGCTTTTTTGTTTGTTTTTTTTTGTTTTGTTTTGTTTTTGTTGCTGCTGCTGATGCTAATGCCGTCACTGCTGCTTAACCTCGCTCTTTGTTTTTTTCTCCGCTAAATATACTTTTTTGCTGAAATCCTAAGGGAGCTAAATTCTTACGGAGGCGCTTAAATCTTCTTTGTTATTTTCCTACAGCCTATAGATGGTCGCCAATCTGGGCACGTGCGTGTTCACTTTTTATTCAAGTTACGTTGGATCCTTTCAAAACTTGGAATCTTGAACATGCACGTGACCTGTGAGGTAACCGAACTGTTTTTTCTCCCTCAGGTTATAACTTAAAACGTTTCAAAGATGGCGTGTAAACCCCACCATGTATTTTTTTGTAACGGGATGCGTGTGCTCTTTTTATCCCCTAACAGCTTTAAAAAGAGATTTTGAACCCCCCTCCCCTCCCTTCCTTACACACACACACACACACACACACACACACACACACACACACTTCTTTATATTCTCCTTAGTGTGTTTAAGCTCATGCCGTCATGTTTTTAACAGATGTGTGGCTATGAAAATAGCCTTTATTTTTTATCTTGTGTTCAGAGTACCGTTTATTTGGCTGCTGGTTTTGGAACCTTTTCGTTCTTCTTGGGAAGCAAAACGGCTTGTATGTTTGGCAGCACACCGCCACTGGCTATAGTAACACCTGACAACAACTTGTTCAACTCTTCGTCATTGCGAACAGCTAACTGTAAGTGTCGAGGAATGATTCTAGCTTTCTTATTGTCACGAGCAGCGTTACCGGCCAACTCCAAAATTTCGGCGGAGAGATACTCCAAAACAGCAGCTAAATAGACAGGTGCGCCTGAACCGATGCGATTGGCGTAGTGTCCTTTGCGCAAAAATCGGTGAACACGACCGACTGGAAACTGAAGTCCGGCTCTGAACGATCGAGTCTTTGCCTTGGCTTTAGCTTTTCCTCCTTTTCCACGTCCTGACATTTTAATTTCTTACACTGAGAAACAACGAGAGACAACCTAGAGATATTTGTGCGCGCTTTGAAATCAACTTACAAAATTCCTTTTTCTTATCAAAAACATTTGGTCTCGAACTGCACTTTTTTTAACGAATAGAAAAACTCCGTCAAACAATGCGCAAATTAGTTAATCTTTGAAGAACCAATGAGCTTGCGAGAAACAGAAATGTTCTCGAATTGGAGACCACAACTGCGCTTTATATAGGAAGTGATTCGGTTGCTTGTAATTTCAAATTTCAATTCTCTAAAACTCGTCGACATGTCTGACGCTCCAAAGGCCGGAGGAAAACAAGCGCCCAAGGTGGCCAAAAAGGGGGAAAAACGCGCTGGTAAGAAAGGCGGCAAGATCGCTGGTACTGGAGACAAAAAGCGCAAGAGAAAGAGGCGAGAATCCTACGCCATTTACATTTACAACGTCTTGAAGCAAGTTCACCCTGATGTTGGTGTTTCTTCCAAAGCGATGAGCATCATGAATTCTTTCGTCAACGACATTTTTGAAAGAATCGCTTCAGAAGCTTCACGACTAGCCCTCCAAAACAAGAAATCAACCATCTCTTCGCGTGAAATTCAAACAGCTGTGCGCCTCTTACTTCCCGGTGAGTTGGCCAAACACGCAGTGAGCGAAGGCACCAAGGCTGTTACTAAGTACACCAGCAGTAAATAGATGGAGCGCTATCTAAACGGCTATTTTCATAGCCACACATCTTGTAAAAGCATTGTACGCATTAGAACGCCTTAAATTGTAGTAGAGAGAAAGTACTTAAAATGCAATAGCTAGGCAGCCATTGTTTGCTCGTTTTAAATTGCGACACCGCGTCTAAAGAGCGAGCGCTTTTCTAGACTTGCTTTTTTTGATGTTTAAACGTATAGCTTTTGCATCCACTTTGGATACAAAAAGTTATTACAGTAGGTAAACGCGTGAGAAAATCTTTCAACAACTACTTGAGCGCCACCTTTTTGCTTTTGATCAAAACCTTAGCCCTTATGACCCACCCATCGTTATTATTTGCTGCTACTACCACACTTTTGCTCCTTTTTTCTTTTTTCTTTTTTTTTTTTTTTTTCAAATGTATTGCGCGCATCTTTAGGAAATCAGACTTAAAGCAGCGCTTTAGATAAAAATCACCTTTCTAGCCCGATGATGGTGAGCAAAACACTTTATGTGTCAAGCGTCTACTCTAAACACTCAGTTAAACTATGCCTCGCTAAAAAACATTACTTAGAAATCAATTCAATTGCTTTTCATTTCGATTGAAACAAACTGAAACTGGTAAACTAAACCGTTTTTACACACCCCCTCTGCTTATCGCGGTGCAGCGTTCAAGTTCTAGATTGCCTATTAACGTTTAAAACAGATGTGTGGCTATAAAAATAGCCGTTTTTGATTGCTGAGGTGTTCCCCTTTTAACCACCAAAGCCGTACAATGTGCGACCTTGTCTTTTTAATGCGTAGACAACGTCCATAGCGGTGACTGTCTTTCTCTTGGCATGCTCTGTGTATGTTACAGCGTCGCGAATAACGTTTTCCAAAAAGACTTTTAGAACGCCTCGAGTCTCCTCGTAGATAAGTCCAGAGATACGCTTAACACCACCGCGACGAGCTAGACGACGTATGGCGGGCTTTGTGATTCCTTGGATGTTATCACGTAAAATCTTGCGATGACGCTTTGCGCCTCCTTTTCCAAGTCCTTTTCCTCCTTTACCGCGACCAGACATGATTAAAATTGTTTGAAGTTCAATTACTGTCTTTTTGCGTTTCTTTTTGTTTTTATTATGCGCTGGAAGCGCGACTTTTACCCTACATAGATGGAAACATCTTCGTCAAACAACCAATCGCAACGGTCCTTCGTCAAAAAGCCATCTGAACCAAAAAAACAAAAAAAAAAAAAACCAAAACAAACTGCCTTGTTTTTAACGCGCGTTTTCGCATTTAACGCTTTTATCCGTTCGCAAACAGAGCAGAAAAGTTTCTTTTCGGAATTCCACTACGTCGACCTGTCTTTGAAGTGTTTAAAAAAGCAGAAATTGTAGAGGCGAGACAAACGCGCTCTCTTTTCCCGTAGCCAAAAAACACGCCTACGTGGCCTTAATGCCTTATTTTGCATTTGTACTTGAACCAATCAAAGAGCACTTTCTTAGCACCAATCAGAATGCAGCTTTAAGTCGCGGCAAAGTCTAAAAATGTCAACAAAACGCGTTAAATTGAAAAACTTCAAAAGTTCAACTTAAACTGATAAGTGTAAGCGTAACTTACAATGGCCCGCACAAAACAAACAGCTAGAAAATCTACCGGCGGTAAAGCACCGAGAAAGCAGCTGGCAACAAAAGCAGCAAGAAAGAGTGCCCCGGCTACCGGCGGAGTAAAGAAACCCCACAGATACCGACCCGGTACCGTAGCTTTGAGAGAGATCCGAAGATACCAAAAATCGACAGAGCTCCTAATCAGAAAACTACCCTTCCAGCGATTGGTTCGCGAAATAGCTCAAGATTTCAAGACTGACTTGCGTTTCCAAAGCACCGCCGTCATGGCCTTACAAGAAGCTTCAGAAGCCTACTTAGTGGGTCTCTTCGAAGATACCAACTTGTGCGCCATCCATGCAAAGCGTGTCACTATTATGCCAAAAGACATTCAGTTGGCGAGAAGAATCAGAGGAGAGCGAGCTTAAAAAATGGTGCTTCTAAACAAAACGGCTATTTTCATAGCCACAAATCTGTTAAAAACGTTGTCGGCTTAGTGCCTTAAAACAAAACAAAACAAAAAAAAAAAACAACAAACAAACAAACACAAAGTAAACAAGTTCTACGCCTGGAACTTTGTTTTTAGAAAGATGTGTGGCTATGAAAATAGCCGTTTGACAAAAAGCGGGGTAGGTTAGGTTATTTCTTTTCCACTTTTGCGATGGTTTTCTTGGCTGCAGCTTTCTTCTTAGGTGTCGCTTTCACTTTCTTTACTGCGGGCTTTTTAGCAACCGGTTTCTGGGCGCTCTTTTTTGCGGGAGTCACTTTTTTCTTAGGAGTAGCTTTTTTCACTTTCTCTTTTTGTGCGACTTTTTTCACTGACGCAGCTTTCTTTTTTGGCGTGCTCTTCTTTTCAGCAGGCTTCTTTACTTCTTTGGCTTCTTTTTTGTGCTTCTTGGCGACTGCAGCAGGCTTCTTTAACGGTTTGGGCTTAGCTGCAATTCTAAAAGAACCCGACGCGCCAGTTCCTTTCACTTGTACGAGCTCGCCAGCAACCACCATGCGCTTTAAATTAATCTTGACTTGCGAATCGACGTTTTCACCCACCTTGTTGTTGGCCTTGACGTGCTTGGCGATAGCTTGTCTTGACGACCCTTTGCGTTCTTTAAGCGAATTAATAGCATCGACAATCATCGCCTTGTAGGGAGCATGATCAGCAGGCTTTTTAGGCGCAGACTTCTTTGTGGCCTTTTTCGGAGATGCAGCTTCAGTCATTTTTTTTTTGTCGTGTTTCAGAGAAACGTTGCGTTCGTTTTTATAAAACTTCTAGATGTTTAGATGTTTTTATTTTTCAAGCGGAGTTTTATGCGGACTGTCGAGGAGACTTTTTTTTTTTTTTTTTTGCTCCACCGTCAGACTGCAAAGTGTGTTTTCGTGTTGACAGGCAAACCTCCACAGCTCGCGTCTCTCGCTCTCTTAAAGCTTCATTAGTTTTGAAATCTTCTAAAGAATAGTGACGCTTTGTAAATTGCGGCGTTTCGGTGCCACAGCATGTTAGAAGCGAAAGGTATCGCATCAAAACATCGAAAAAATAGTCTTTAAAAGCAATCGAGTGCGCGCATGGCCAAATAACATCAGCGCTACTTACTCTGGACAAAGCAGCTTAATTTCATCAAGAAACTGAACCATATGGCTTCCCAAAAAAGCTTATGCCAATCTCTTCTAAGCATTTGGTACCATACAAACTCAATAGAGGCGAAGGGCACAAACACGCGCGATTGCTGGAATATTTAATGCGTTAGCAACGCGTACTAACGACGATTTTTAGTTCAGACCAATTCTTTTTCTAAACACAGAGACACAACAAAGAACATTCCATGAAAAAGGAACACTATGTTGTGCTTATTCGTGTTCGTTAACAAAAACGATCGAAGGCTAAAACTGCGATAACGCAGTCAACATATATAAAGTCGCGGACACTAGAAAAAAAGGAAAAACTTAGCAACCTGAAAGTTCTGGACATCGTAAAAAAAAAAAATAAATAAAAAATAAAATTCATTATGGAAGGTAACGGTAAAAAAACGTTTGAGGAGATAAGAGAATGAGTGACGAATGCACAATACGGGGTCCATTCGGTTCTTCGTCTTCATAGTCATCGTTCGAGCGAAGCTTGGTGTTTTCTTTACAATTGTGCAGTCTTGGGAAGGCATGCAACTTTTGTTCAAGTTCATAAAGGCAAAACTGAATTAGAATATGGCGATTTTAAAAGATGCTCTACATTTCCGTTTGCTTTTCAAAGTGCAAATTTCGCTTTTGATTTCATGCGCTCATAACTGGCATTTCAAAAATGACACTTTAACACTCGTGAAAAGTGAATTTGGCGGCTTTTGCATGATGCAAAGTTATTAAAATCGCGCGAGGCATCAGTTATAAGGTGTTCACAACCGAAGTTATTGCAGATCAATTCCATCTCTCGTTTTTTCATTTTCAGAAAAGTTCATTTTTCTCCGCTTTATAACATCATAACCATTAGGCTTAGCTGCTTTAGCCTTAGCGAGGTCCTTGACATTAGAAAAGCACCAGTTGGAATTTTATTTTTGCTAAAAATAAAGGCTAACAAATGCAACAGAAATATCTATCTTGCAAGGAACTCGTTCATAATTGAAAAACAAATACAAAGTCAGCTACTTAGTTAGTTAGTTAGTTAGTTAGTTAGTTAGTTAGTTAGTTAGTTAGTTAGTTAGTTAGTTAGTTAGTTAGTTAGTTAGTTAGTTAGTTAGTTAGTTAGTTAGTTAGTTAGTTAGTTAGTTAGTTAGTTAGTTAGTCTCTCAGTGAGTTAGTTGGTTAGTTAGTTAGTTAGTTAGTTAGTTAGTTAGTTAGTTAGTTAGTTAGTTAGTTAGTTAGTTAGTTAGTTAGTTAGTTAGTTAGTTAGTTAGTTAGTTAGTTAGTTAGTTAGTTAGTTAGTTAGTTAGTTAGTTAGTTAGTTAGTCAGTTAGTTAGTTAGTTAGTTAGTTAGTTAGTTAGTTAGTTAGTTAGTCTCTCAGTGAGTTAGTTGGTTAGTTAGTTAGTTAGTTAGTTAGTTAGTTAGTTAGTTAGTTAGTTAGTTAGTTAGTTAGTTAGTCTCTCAGTGAGTTAGTTGGTTAGTTAGTTAGTTAGTTAGTTAGTTAGTTAGTTAGTTAGTTAGTTAGTTAGTTAGTTAGTCTCTCAGTGAGTTAGTTGGTTAGTTAGTTAGTTAGTTAGTTAGTTAGTTAGTTAGTTAGTTAGTTAGTTAGTTAGTTAGTTAGTTAGTTAGTTAGTTAGTTAGTTGGTTAGTTAGTTAGTTAGTTAGTCAATCAGTTAGTTAGTTAGTTAGTTAGTTAGTCAGTCAGTTAGTTAGTTAGTCAGTCAGTCAGTTAGTTGGTTAGTCAGTCAGTTAGTTAGTCATTCAGTTAGTTAGTTTGTATCTTAGTTAGTTTGTTAGGTACTAAGTTAGGCAGATACGTGAAAAATGACGATAGATGACGATAAATGAGGACAATAATTAAAATGTAGCTACTTTGTAAAATCTTATTACTTTAACTAAAGTTTTAGTACTTTGTTAAAATAGCATGAGAACTAACGCTACCCCACAAGCTTTTTAAAGTTCTTTTTTAAGGTTTCAGCAACCCATCCGACGTTGCGAGAAACACCTGATAGTTACTGTGAAAAAAGGTATTGGCCAACAACTCGACTGTCGCGTTTTATTCTTTCCGGGGTTTTAGGGACGGGTCATTTAGAAAACAAAATGTAAAAGAACTAGAGCGTCGTAACTTTGTTATATGTTGAGTTTTGTGCCCGTCGCAAGTTTGACGTGTTTTAATTGAAGGAATGTTTAGTTCTAGCTTTACGTTTTTTTCCTTTAATGTAAAATAAAGGGTTGTCTGCGCATGCTGTGATTTTTGTTTCGACTTTGTCAAGTGTTATGACTTTGATCATTTGCTTTATTTCGAAGTGTCTCAAGAGTGTGTCAGCTTGGAGTATGTATGAGTTTTCGACAGCGGACGTCTTTGTCTTTACCCCTCTTGTTTGTTAGACATGACGTGCAATGACCCGTTCACTTCTTTTCGTTGACGTTTTTTTTCGCATTTCAAAAAACTACTGACCAAGAGAACGTGCGCAGAAGAAAAATGACAAGGTAAAACCAACAACAAAAAACCATGCAATTAAGGATTACACACAGACAAACACGCAAGTGTAAAAAACGGAAATTTTTTTTTTTTTTTTTTTTTTTCGTGCTGCCGCTTTTTTGTTTGTTTTTTTTTGTTTTGTTTTGTTTTTGTTGCTGCTGCTGATGCTAATGCCGTCACTGCTGCTTAACCTCGCTCTTTGTTTTTTTCTCCGCTAAATATACTTTTTTGCTGAAATCCTAAGGGAGCTAAATTCTTACGGAGGCGCTTAAATCTTCTTTGTTATTTTCCTACAGCCTATAGATGGTCGCCAATCTGGGCACGTGCGTGTTCACTTTTTATTCAAGTTACGTTGGATCCTTTCAAAACTTGGAATCTTGAACATGCACGTGACCTGTGAGGTAACCGAACTGTTTTTTCTCCCTCAGGTTATAACTTAAAACGTTTCAAAGATGGCGTGTAAACCCCACCATGTATTTTTTTGTAACGGGATGCGTGTGCTCTTTTTATCCCCTAACAGCTTTAAAAAGAGATTTTGAACCCCCCTCCCCTCCCTTCCTTACACACACACACACACACACACACACACACACTTCTTTATATTCTCCTTAGTGTGTTTAAGCTCATGCCGTCATGTTTTTAACAGATGTGTGGCTATGAAAATAGCCTTTATTTTTTATCTTGTGTTCAGAGTACCGTTTATTTGGCTGCTGGTTTTGGAACCTTTTCGTTCTTCTTGGGAAGCAAAACGGCTTGTATGTTTGGCAGCACACCGCCACTGGCTATAGTAACACCTGACAACAACTTGTTCAACTCTTCGTCATTGCGAACAGCTAACTGTAAGTGTCGAGGAATGATTCTAGCTTTCTTATTGTCACGAGCAGCGTTACCGGCCAACTCCAAAATTTCGGCGGAGAGATACTCCAAAACAGCAGCTAAATAGACAGGTGCGCCTGAACCGATGCGATTGGCGTAGTGTCCTTTGCGCAAAAATCGGTGAACACGACCGACTGGAAACTGAAGTCCGGCTCTGAACGATCGAGTCTTTGCCTTGGCTTTAGCTTTTCCTCCTTTTCCACGTCCTGACATTTTAATTTCTTACACTGAGAAACAACGAGAGACAACCTAGAGATATTTGTGCGCGCTTTGAAATCAACTTACAAAATTCCTTTTTCTTATCAAAAACATTTGGTCTCGAACTGCACTTTTTTTAACGAATAGAAAAACTCCGTCAAACAATGCGCAAATTAGTTAATCTTTGAAGAACCAATGAGCTTGCGAGAAACAGAAATGTTCTCGAATTGGAGACCACAACTGCGCTTTATATAGGAAGTGATTCGGTTGCTTGTAATTTCAAATTTCAATTCTCTAAAACTCGTCGACATGTCTGACGCTCCAAAGGCCGGAGGAAAACAAGCGCCCAAGGTGGCCAAAAAGGGGGAAAAACGCGCTGGTAAGAAAGGCGGCAAGATCGCTGGTACTGGAGACAAAAAGCGCAAGAGAAAGAGGCGAGAATCCTACGCCATTTACATTTACAACGTCTTGAAGCAAGTTCACCCTGATGTTGGTGTTTCTTCCAAAGCGATGAGCATCATGAATTCTTTCGTCAACGACATTTTTGAAAGAATCGCTTCAGAAGCTTCACGACTAGCCCTCCAAAACAAGAAATCAACCATCTCTTCGCGTGAAATTCAAACAGCTGTGCGCCTCTTACTTCCCGGTGAGTTGGCCAAACACGCAGTGAGCGAAGGCACCAAGGCTGTTACTAAGTACACCAGCAGTAAATAGATGGAGCGCTATCTAAACGGCTATTTTCATAGCCACACATCTTGTAAAAGCATTGTACGCATTAGAACGCCTTAAATTGTAGTAGAGAGAAAGTACTTAAAATGCAATAGCTAGGCAGCCATTGTTTGCTCGTTTTAAATTGCGACACCGCGTCTAAAGAGCGAGCGCTTTTCTAGACTTGCTTTTTTTGATGTTTAAACGTATAGCTTTTGCATCCACTTTGGATACAAAAAGTTATTACAGTAGGTAAACGCGTGAGAAAATCTTTCAACAACTACTTGAGCGCCACCTTTTTGCTTTTGATCAAAACCTTAGCCCTTATGACCCACCCATCGTTATTATTTGCTGCTACTACCACACTTTTGCTCCTTTTTTCTTTTTTCTTTTTTTTTTTTTTTTTCAAATGTATTGCGCGCATCTTTAGGAAATCAGACTTAAAGCAGCGCTTTAGATAAAAATCACCTTTCTAGCCCGATGATGGTGAGCAAAACACTTTATGTGTCAAGCGTCTACTCTAAACACTCAGTTAAACTATGCCTCGCTAAAAAACATTACTTAGAAATCAATTCAATTGCTTTTCATTTCGATTGAAACAAACTGAAACTGGTAAACTAAACCGTTTTTACACACCCCCTCTGCTTATCGCGGTGCAGCGTTCAAGTTCTAGATTGCCTATTAACGTTTAAAACAGATGTGTGGCTATAAAAATAGCCGTTTTTGATTGCTGAGGTGTTCCCCTTTTAACCACCAAAGCCGTACAATGTGCGACCTTGTCTTTTTAATGCGTAGACAACGTCCATAGCGGTGACTGTCTTTCTCTTGGCATGCTCTGTGTATGTTACAGCGTCGCGAATAACGTTTTCCAAAAAGACTTTTAGAACGCCTCGAGTCTCCTCGTAGATAAGTCCAGAGATACGCTTAACACCACCGCGACGAGCTAGACGACGTATGGCGGGCTTTGTGATTCCTTGGATGTTATCACGTAAAATCTTGCGATGACGCTTTGCGCCTCCTTTTCCAAGTCCTTTTCCTCCTTTACCGCGACCAGACATGATTAAAATTGTTTGAAGTTCAATTACTGTCTTTTTGCGTTTCTTTTTGTTTTTATTATGCGCTGGAAGCGCGACTTTTACCCTACATAGATGGAAACATCTTCGTCAAACAACCAATCGCAACGGTCCTTCGTCAAAAAGCCATCTGAACCAAAAAAACAAAAAAAAAAAAAACCAAAACAAACTGCCTTGTTTTTAACGCGCGTTTTCGCATTTAACGCTTTTATCCGTTCGCAAACAGAGCAGAAAAGTTTCTTTTCGGAATTCCACTACGTCGACCTGTCTTTGAAGTGTTTAAAAAAGCAGAAATTGTAGAGGCGAGACAAACGCGCTCTCTTTTCCCGTAGCCAAAAAACACGCCTACGTGGCCTTAATGCCTTATTTTGCATTTGTACTTGAACCAATCAAAGAGCACTTTCTTAGCACCAATCAGAATGCAGCTTTAAGTCGCGGCAAAGTCTAAAAATGTCAACAAAACGCGTTAAATTGAAAAACTTCAAAAGTTCAACTTAAACTGATAAGTGTAAGCGTAACTTACAATGGCCCGCACAAAACAAACAGCTAGAAAATCTACCGGCGGTAAAGCACCGAGAAAGCAGCTGGCAACAAAAGCAGCAAGAAAGAGTGCCCCGGCTACCGGCGGAGTAAAGAAACCCCACAGATACCGACCCGGTACCGTAGCTTTGAGAGAGATCCGAAGATACCAAAAATCGACAGAGCTCCTAATCAGAAAACTACCCTTCCAGCGATTGGTTCGCGAAATAGCTCAAGATTTCAAGACTGACTTGCGTTTCCAAAGCACCGCCGTCATGGCCTTACAAGAAGCTTCAGAAGCCTACTTAGTGGGTCTCTTCGAAGATACCAACTTGTGCGCCATCCATGCAAAGCGTGTCACTATTATGCCAAAAGACATTCAGTTGGCGAGAAGAATCAGAGGAGAGCGAGCTTAAAAAATGGTGCTTCTAAACAAAACGGCTATTTTCATAGCCACAAATCTGTTAAAAACGTTGTCGGCTTAGTGCCTTAAAACAAAACAAAACAAAAAAAAAAAACAACAAACAAACAAACACAAAGTAAACAAGTTCTACGCCTGGAACTTTGTTTTTAGAAAGATGTGTGGCTATGAAAATAGCCGTTTGACAAAAAGCGGGGTAGGTTAGGTTATTTCTTTTCCACTTTTGCGATGGTTTTCTTGGCTGCAGCTTTCTTCTTAGGTGTCGCTTTCACTTTCTTTACTGCGGGCTTTTTAGCAACCGGTTTCTGGGCGCTCTTTTTTGCGGGAGTCACTTTTTTCTTAGGAGTAGCTTTTTTCACTTTCTCTTTTTGTGCGACTTTTTTCACTGACGCAGCTTTCTTTTTTGGCGTGCTCTTCTTTTCAGCAGGCTTCTTTACTTCTTTGGCTTCTTTTTTGTGCTTCTTGGCGACTGCAGCAGGCTTCTTTAACGGTTTGGGCTTAGCTGCAATTCTAAAAGAACCCGACGCGCCAGTTCCTTTCACTTGTACGAGCTCGCCAGCAACCACCATGCGCTTTAAATTAATCTTGACTTGCGAATCGACGTTTTCACCCACCTTGTTGTTGGCCTTGACGTGCTTGGCGATAGCTTGTCTTGACGACCCTTTGCGTTCTTTAAGCGAATTAATAGCATCGACAATCATCGCCTTGTAGGGAGCATGATCAGCAGGCTTTTTAGGCGCAGACTTCTTTGTGGCCTTTTTCGGAGATGCAGCTTCAGTCATTTTTTTTTTGTCGTGTTTCAGAGAAACGTTGCGTTCGTTTTTATAAAACTTCTAGATGTTTAGATGTTTTTATTTTTCAAGCGGAGTTTTATGCGGACTGTCGAGGAGACTTTTTTTTTTTTTTTTTTGCTCCACCGTCAGACTGCAAAGTGTGTTTTCGTGTTGACAGGCAAACCTCCACAGCTCGCGTCTCTCGCTCTCTTAAAGCTTCATTAGTTTTGAAATCTTCTAAAGAATAGTGACGCTTTGTAAATTGCGGCGTTTCGGTGCCACAGCATGTTAGAAGCGAAAGGTATCGCATCAAAACATCGAAAAAATAGTCTTTAAAAGCAATCGAGTGCGCGCATGGCCAAATAACATCAGCGCTACTTACTCTGGACAAAGCAGCTTAATTTCATCAAGAAACTGAACCATATGGCTTCCCAAAAAAGCTTATGCCAATCTCTTCTAAGCATTTGGTACCATACAAACTCAATAGAGGCGAAGGGCACAAACACGCGCGATTGCTGGAATATTTAATGCGTTAGCAACGCGTACTAACGACGATTTTTAGTTCAGACCAATTCTTTTTCTAAACACAGAGACACAACAAAGAACATTCCATGAAAAAGGAACACTATGTTGTGCTTATTCGTGTTCGTTAACAAAAACGATCGAAGGCTAAAACTGCGATAACGCAGTCAACATATATAAAGTCGCGGACACTAGAAAAAAAGGAAAAACTTAGCAACCTGAAAGTTCTGGACATCGTAAAAAAAAAAAATAAATAAAAAATAAAATTCATTATGGAAGGTAACGGTAAAAAAACGTTTGAGGAGATAAGAGAATGAGTGACGAATGCACAATACGGGGTCCATTCGGTTCTTCGTCTTCATAGTCATCGTTCGAGCGAAGCTTGGTGTTTTCTTTACAATTGTGCAGTCTTGGGAAGGCATGCAACTTTTGTTCAAGTTCATAAAGGCAAAACTGAATTAGAATATGGCGATTTTAAAAGATGCTCTACATTTCCGTTTGCTTTTCAAAGTGCAAATTTCGCTTTTGATTTCATGCGCTCATAACTGGCATTTCAAAAATGACACTTTAACACTCGTGAAAAGTGAATTTGGCGGCTTTTGCATGATGCAAAGTTATTAAAATCGCGCGAGGCATCAGTTATAAGGTGTTCACAACCGAAGTTATTGCAGATCAATTCCATCTCTCGTTTTTTCATTTTCAGAAAAGTTCATTTTTCTCCGCTTTATAACATCATAACCATTAGGCTTAGCTGCTTTAGCCTTAGCGAGGTCCTTGACATTAGAAAAGCACCAGTTGGAATTTTATTTTTGCTAAAAATAAAGGCTAACAAATGCAACAGAAATATCTATCTTGCAAGGAACTCGTTCATAATTGAAAAACAAATACAAAGTCAGCTACTTAGTTAGTTAGTTAGTTAGTTAGTTAGTTAGTTAGTTAGTTAGTTAGTTAGTTAGTTAGTTAGTTAGTTAGTTAGTTAGTTAGTTAGTTAGTTAGTTAGTTAGTTAGTTAGTTAGTTAGTTAGTTAGTTAGTTAGTCTCTCAGTGAGTTAGTTGGTTAGTTAGTTAGTTAGTTAGTTAGTTAGTTAGTTAGTTAGTTAGTTAGTTAGTTAGTTAGTTAGTTAGTTAGTTAGTTAGTTAGTTAGTTAGTTAGTTAGTTAGTTAGTTAGTTAGTTAGTTAGTTAGTTAGTTAGTTAGTCAGTTAGTTAGTTAGTTAGTTAGTTAGTTAGTTAGTTAGTTAGTTAGTCTCTCAGTGAGTTAGTTGGTTAGTTAGTTAGTTAGTTAGTTAGTTAGTTAGTTAGTTAGTTAGTTAGTTAGTTAGTTAGTTAGTCTCTCAGTGAGTTAGTTGGTTAGTTAGTTAGTTAGTTAGTTAGTTAGTTAGTTAGTTAGTTAGTTAGTTAGTTAGTTAGTCTCTCAGTGAGTTAGTTGGTTAGTTAGTTAGTTAGTTAGTTAGTTAGTTAGTTAGTTAGTTAGTTAGTTAGTTAGTTAGTTAGTTAGTTAGTTAGTTAGTTAGTTGGTTAGTTAGTTAGTTAGTTAGTCAATCAGTTAGTTAGTTAGTTAGTTAGTTAGTCAGTCAGTTAGTTAGTTAGTCAGTCAGTCAGTTAGTTGGTTAGTCAGTCAGTTAGTTAGTCATTCAGTTAGTTAGTTTGTATCTTAGTTAGTTTGTTAGGTACTAAGTTAGGCAGATACGTGAAAAATGACGATAGATGACGATAAATGAGGACAATAATTAAAATGTAGCTACTTTGTAAAATCTTATTACTTTAACTAAAGTTTTAGTACTTTGTTAAAATAGCATGAGAACTAACGCTACCCCACAAGCTTTTTAAAGTTCTTTTTTAAGGTTTCAGCAACCCATCCGACGTTGCGAGAAACACCTGATAGTTACTGTGAAAAAAGGTATTGGCCAACAACTCGACTGTCGCGTTTTATTCTTTCCGGGGTTTTAGGGACGGGTCATTTAGAAAACAAAATGTAAAAGAACTAGAGCGTCGTAACTTTGTTATATGTTGAGTTTTGTGCCCGTCGCAAGTTTGACGTGTTTTAATTGAAGGAATGTTTAGTTCTAGCTTTACGTTTTTTTCCTTTAATGTAAAATAAAGGGTTGTCTGCGCATGCTGTGATTTTTGTTTCGACTTTGTCAAGTGTTATGACTTTGATCATTTGCTTTATTTCGAAGTGTCTCAAGAGTGTGTCAGCTTGGAGTATGTATGAGTTTTCGACAGCGGACGTCTTTGTCTTTACCCCTCTTGTTTGTTAGACATGACGTGCAATGACCCGTTCACTTCTTTTCGTTGACGTTTTTTTTCGCATTTCAAAAAACTACTGACCAAGAGAACGTGCGCAGAAGAAAAATGACAAGGTAAAACCAACAACAAAAAACCATGCAATTAAGGATTACACACAGACAAACACGCAAGTGTAAAAAACGGAAATTTTTTTTTTTTTTTTTTTTTTTCGTGCTGCCGCTTTTTTGTTTGTTTTTTTTTGTTTTGTTTTGTTTTTGTTGCTGCTGCTGATGCTAATGCCGTCACTGCTGCTTAACCTCGCTCTTTGTTTTTTTCTCCGCTAAATATACTTTTTTGCTGAAATCCTAAGGGAGCTAAATTCTTACGGAGGCGCTTAAATCTTCTTTGTTATTTTCCTACAGCCTATAGATGGTCGCCAATCTGGGCACGTGCGTGTTCACTTTTTATTCAAGTTACGTTGGATCCTTTCAAAACTTGGAATCTTGAACATGCACGTGACCTGTGAGGTAACCGAACTGTTTTTTCTCCCTCAGGTTATAACTTAAAACGTTTCAAAGATGGCGTGTAAACCCCACCATGTATTTTTTTGTAACGGGATGCGTGTGCTCTTTTTATCCCCTAACAGCTTTAAAAAGAGATTTTGAACCCCCCTCCCCTCCCTTCCTTACACACACACACACACACACACACACACACACACACTTCTTTATATTCTCCTTAGTGTGTTTAAGCTCATGCCGTCATGTTTTTAACAGATGTGTGGCTATGAAAATAGCCTTTATTTTTTATCTTGTGTTCAGAGTACCGTTTATTTGGCTGCTGGTTTTGGAACCTTTTCGTTCTTCTTGGGAAGCAAAACGGCTTGTATGTTTGGCAGCACACCGCCACTGGCTATAGTAACACCTGACAACAACTTGTTCAACTCTTCGTCATTGCGAACAGCTAACTGTAAGTGTCGAGGAATGATTCTAGCTTTCTTATTGTCACGAGCAGCGTTACCGGCCAACTCCAAAATTTCGGCGGAGAGATACTCCAAAACAGCAGCTAAATAGACAGGTGCGCCTGAACCGATGCGATTGGCGTAGTGTCCTTTGCGCAAAAATCGGTGAACACGACCGACTGGAAACTGAAGTCCGGCTCTGAACGATCGAGTCTTTGCCTTGGCTTTAGCTTTTCCTCCTTTTCCACGTCCTGACATTTTAATTTCTTACACTGAGAAACAACGAGAGACAACCTAGAGATATTTGTGCGCGCTTTGAAATCAACTTACAAAATTCCTTTTTCTTATCAAAAACATTTGGTCTCGAACTGCACTTTTTTTAACGAATAGAAAAACTCCGTCAAACAATGCGCAAATTAGTTAATCTTTGAAGAACCAATGAGCTTGCGAGAAACAGAAATGTTCTCGAATTGGAGACCACAACTGCGCTTTATATAGGAAGTGATTCGGTTGCTTGTAATTTCAAATTTCAATTCTCTAAAACTCGTCGACATGTCTGACGCTCCAAAGGCCGGAGGAAAACAAGCGCCCAAGGTGGCCAAAAAGGGGGAAAAACGCGCTGGTAAGAAAGGCGGCAAGATCGCTGGTACTGGAGACAAAAAGCGCAAGAGAAAGAGGCGAGAATCCTACGCCATTTACATTTACAACGTCTTGAAGCAAGTTCACCCTGATGTTGGTGTTTCTTCCAAAGCGATGAGCATCATGAATTCTTTCGTCAACGACATTTTTGAAAGAATCGCTTCAGAAGCTTCACGACTAGCCCTCCAAAACAAGAAATCAACCATCTCTTCGCGTGAAATTCAAACAGCTGTGCGCCTCTTACTTCCCGGTGAGTTGGCCAAACACGCAGTGAGCGAAGGCACCAAGGCTGTTACTAAGTACACCAGCAGTAAATAGATGGAGCGCTATCTAAACGGCTATTTTCATAGCCACACATCTTGTAAAAGCATTGTACGCATTAGAACGCCTTAAATTGTAGTAGAGAGAAAGTACTTAAAATGCAATAGCTAGGCAGCCATTGTTTGCTCGTTTTAAATTGCGACACCGCGTCTAAAGAGCGAGCGCTTTTCTAGACTTGCTTTTTTTGATGTTTAAACGTATAGCTTTTGCATCCACTTTGGATACAAAAAGTTATTACAGTAGGTAAACGCGTGAGAAAATCTTTCAACAACTACTTGAGCGCCACCTTTTTGCTTTTGATCAAAACCTTAGCCCTTATGACCCACCCATCGTTATTATTTGCTGCTACTACCACACTTTTGCTCCTTTTTTCTTTTTTCTTTTTTTTTTTTTTTTTCAAATGTATTGCGCGCATCTTTAGGAAATCAGACTTAAAGCAGCGCTTTAGATAAAAATCACCTTTCTAGCCCGATGATGGTGAGCAAAACACTTTATGTGTCAAGCGTCTACTCTAAACACTCAGTTAAACTATGCCTCGCTAAAAAACATTACTTAGAAATCAATTCAATTGCTTTTCATTTCGATTGAAACAAACTGAAACTGGTAAACTAAACCGTTTTTACACACCCCCTCTGCTTATCGCGGTGCAGCGTTCAAGTTCTAGATTGCCTATTAACGTTTAAAACAGATGTGTGGCTATAAAAATAGCCGTTTTTGATTGCTGAGGTGTTCCCCTTTTAACCACCAAAGCCGTACAATGTGCGACCTTGTCTTTTTAATGCGTAGACAACGTCCATAGCGGTGACTGTCTTTCTCTTGGCATGCTCTGTGTATGTTACAGCGTCGCGAATAACGTTTTCCAAAAAGACTTTTAGAACGCCTCGAGTCTCCTCGTAGATAAGTCCAGAGATACGCTTAACACCACCGCGACGAGCTAGACGACGTATGGCGGGCTTTGTGATTCCTTGGATGTTATCACGTAAAATCTTGCGATGACGCTTTGCGCCTCCTTTTCCAAGTCCTTTTCCTCCTTTACCGCGACCAGACATGATTAAAATTGTTTGAAGTTCAATTACTGTCTTTTTGCGTTTCTTTTTGTTTTTATTATGCGCTGGAAGCGCGACTTTTACCCTACATAGATGGAAACATCTTCGTCAAACAACCAATCGCAACGGTCCTTCGTCAAAAAGCCATCTGAACCAAAAAAACAAAAAAAAAAAAAACCAAAACAAACTGCCTTGTTTTTAACGCGCGTTTTCGCATTTAACGCTTTTATCCGTTCGCAAACAGAGCAGAAAAGTTTCTTTTCGGAATTCCACTACGTCGACCTGTCTTTGAAGTGTTTAAAAAAGCAGAAATTGTAGAGGCGAGACAAACGCGCTCTCTTTTCCCGTAGCCAAAAAACACGCCTACGTGGCCTTAATGCCTTATTTTGCATTTGTACTTGAACCAATCAAAGAGCACTTTCTTAGCACCAATCAGAATGCAGCTTTAAGTCGCGGCAAAGTCTAAAAATGTCAACAAAACGCGTTAAATTGAAAAACTTCAAAAGTTCAACTTAAACTGATAAGTGTAAGCGTAACTTACAATGGCCCGCACAAAACAAACAGCTAGAAAATCTACCGGCGGTAAAGCACCGAGAAAGCAGCTGGCAACAAAAGCAGCAAGAAAGAGTGCCCCGGCTACCGGCGGAGTAAAGAAACCCCACAGATACCGACCCGGTACCGTAGCTTTGAGAGAGATCCGAAGATACCAAAAATCGACAGAGCTCCTAATCAGAAAACTACCCTTCCAGCGATTGGTTCGCGAAATAGCTCAAGATTTCAAGACTGACTTGCGTTTCCAAAGCACCGCCGTCATGGCCTTACAAGAAGCTTCAGAAGCCTACTTAGTGGGTCTCTTCGAAGATACCAACTTGTGCGCCATCCATGCAAAGCGTGTCACTATTATGCCAAAAGACATTCAGTTGGCGAGAAGAATCAGAGGAGAGCGAGCTTAAAAAATGGTGCTTCTAAACAAAACGGCTATTTTCATAGCCACAAATCTGTTAAAAACGTTGTCGGCTTAGTGCCTTAAAACAAAACAAAACAAAAAAAAAAAACAACAAACAAACAAACACAAAGTAAACAAGTTCTACGCCTGGAACTTTGTTTTTAGAAAGATGTGTGGCTATGAAAATAGCCGTTTGACAAAAAGCGGGGTAGGTTAGGTTATTTCTTTTCCACTTTTGCGATGGTTTTCTTGGCTGCAGCTTTCTTCTTAGGTGTCGCTTTCACTTTCTTTACTGCGGGCTTTTTAGCAACCGGTTTCTGGGCGCTCTTTTTTGCGGGAGTCACTTTTTTCTTAGGAGTAGCTTTTTTCACTTTCTCTTTTTGTGCGACTTTTTTCACTGACGCAGCTTTCTTTTTTGGCGTGCTCTTCTTTTCAGCAGGCTTCTTTACTTCTTTGGCTTCTTTTTTGTGCTTCTTGGCGACTGCAGCAGGCTTCTTTAACGGTTTGGGCTTAGCTGCAATTCTAAAAGAACCCGACGCGCCAGTTCCTTTCACTTGTACGAGCTCGCCAGCAACCACCATGCGCTTTAAATTAATCTTGACTTGCGAATCGACGTTTTCACCCACCTTGTTGTTGGCCTTGACGTGCTTGGCGATAGCTTGTCTTGACGACCCTTTGCGTTCTTTAAGCGAATTAATAGCATCGACAATCATCGCCTTGTAGGGAGCATGATCAGCAGGCTTTTTAGGCGCAGACTTCTTTGTGGCCTTTTTCGGAGATGCAGCTTCAGTCATTTTTTTTTTGTCGTGTTTCAGAGAAACGTTGCGTTCGTTTTTATAAAACTTCTAGATGTTTAGATGTTTTTATTTTTCAAGCGGAGTTTTATGCGGACTGTCGAGGAGACTTTTTTTTTTTTTTTTTTGCTCCACCGTCAGACTGCAAAGTGTGTTTTCGTGTTGACAGGCAAACCTCCACAGCTCGCGTCTCTCGCTCTCTTAAAGCTTCATTAGTTTTGAAATCTTCTAAAGAATAGTGACGCTTTGTAAATTGCGGCGTTTCGGTGCCACAGCATGTTAGAAGCGAAAGGTATCGCATCAAAACATCGAAAAAATAGTCTTTAAAAGCAATCGAGTGCGCGCATGGCCAAATAACATCAGCGCTACTTACTCTGGACAAAGCAGCTTAATTTCATCAAGAAACTGAACCATATGGCTTCCCAAAAAAGCTTATGCCAATCTCTTCTAAGCATTTGGTACCATACAAACTCAATAGAGGCGAAGGGCACAAACACGCGCGATTGCTGGAATATTTAATGCGTTAGCAACGCGTACTAACGACGATTTTTAGTTCAGACCAATTCTTTTTCTAAACACAGAGACACAACAAAGAACATTCCATGAAAAAGGAACACTATGTTGTGCTTATTCGTGTTCGTTAACAAAAACGATCGAAGGCTAAAACTGCGATAACGCAGTCAACATATATAAAGTCGCGGACACTAGAAAAAAAGGAAAAACTTAGCAACCTGAAAGTTCTGGACATCGTAAAAAAAAAAAATAAATAAAAAATAAAATTCATTATGGAAGGTAACGGTAAAAAAACGTTTGAGGAGATAAGAGAATGAGTGACGAATGCACAATACGGGGTCCATTCGGTTCTTCGTCTTCATAGTCATCGTTCGAGCGAAGCTTGGTGTTTTCTTTACAATTGTGCAGTCTTGGGAAGGCATGCAACTTTTGTTCAAGTTCATAAAGGCAAAACTGAATTAGAATATGGCGATTTTAAAAGATGCTCTACATTTCCGTTTGCTTTTCAAAGTGCAAATTTCGCTTTTGATTTCATGCGCTCATAACTGGCATTTCAAAAATGACACTTTAACACTCGTGAAAAGTGAATTTGGCGGCTTTTGCATGATGCAAAGTTATTAAAATCGCGCGAGGCATCAGTTATAAGGTGTTCACAACCGAAGTTATTGCAGATCAATTCCATCTCTCGTTTTTTCATTTTCAGAAAAGTTCATTTTTCTCCGCTTTATAACATCATAACCATTAGGCTTAGCTGCTTTAGCCTTAGCGAGGTCCTTGACATTAGAAAAGCACCAGTTGGAATTTTATTTTTGCTAAAAATAAAGGCTAACAAATGCAACAGAAATATCTATCTTGCAAGGAACTCGTTCATAATTGAAAAACAAATACAAAGTCAGCTACTTAGTTAGTTAGTTAGTTAGTTAGTTAGTTAGTTAGTTAGTTAGTTAGTTAGTTAGTTAGTTAGTTAGTTAGTTAGTTAGTCTCTCAGTGAGTTAGTTGGTTAGTTAGTTAGTTAGTTAGTTAGTTAGTTAGTTAGTTAGTTAGTTAGTTAGTTAGTTAGTTAGTTAGTCTCTCAGTGAGTTAGTTGGTTAGTTAGTTAGTTAGTTAGTTAGTTAGTTAGTTAGTTAGTTAGTTAGTTAGTTAGTTAGTTAGTCTCTCAGTGAGTTAGTTGGTTAGTTAGTTAGTTAGTTAGTTAGTTAGTTAGTTAGTTAGTTAGTTAGTTAGTTAGTTAGTTAGTTAGTCTCTCAGTGAGTTAGTTGGTTAGTTAGTTAGTTAGTTAGTTAGTTAGTTAGTTAGTTAGTTAGTTAGTTAGTTAGTTAGTTAGTTAGTTAGTTAGTTAGTTAGTTAGTTAGTTAGTTAGTTAGTTAGTTAGTTAGTTAGTTAGTTAGTCTCTCAGTGAGTTAGTTGGTTAGTTAGTTAGTTAGTTAGTTAGTTAGTTAGTTAGTTAGTTAGTTAGTTAGTTAGTTAGTTAGTCTCTCAGTGAGTTAGTTGGTTAGTTAGTTAGTTAGTTAGTTAGTTAGTTAGTTAGTTAGTTAGTTAGTTAGTTAGTTAGTTAGTTAGTTAGTCTCTCAGTGAGTTAGTTGGTTAGTTAGTTAGTTAGTTAGTTAGTTAGTTAGTTAGTTAGTTAGTTAGTTAGTTAGTTAGTTAGTTAGTTAGTTAGTTAGTTAGTTAGTTAGTTAGTTAGTTAGTTAGTTAGTTAGTTAGTTAGTTAGTTAGTTAGTTAGTTAGTTAGTCAGTTAGTTAGTTAGTTAGTTAGTTAGTTAGTTAGTTAGTTAGTTAGTCTCTCAGTGAGTTAGTTGGTTAGTTAGTTAGTTAGTTAGTTAGTTAGTTAGTTAGTTAGTTAGTTAGTTAGTTAGTTAGTTAGTTAGTTAGTCTCTCAGTGAGTTAGTTGGTTAGTTAGTTAGTTAGTTAGTTAGTTAGTTAGTTAGTTAGTTAGTTAGTTAGTTAGTTAGTTAGTCTCTCAGTGAGTTAGTTGGTTAGTTAGTTAGTTAGTTAGTTAGTTAGTTAGTTAGTTAGTTAGTTAGTTAGTTAGTTAGTTAGTCTCTCAGTGAGTTAGTTGGTTAGTTAGTTAGTTAGTTAGTTAGTTAGTTAGTTAGTTAGTTAGTTAGTTAGTTAGTTAGTTAGTCTCTCAGTGAGTTAGTTGGTTAGTTAGTTAGTTAGTTAGTTAGTTAGTTAGTTAGTTAGTTAGTTAGTTAGTTAGTTAGTTAGTTAGTCTCTCAGTGAGTTAGTTGGTTAGTTAGTTAGTTAGTTAGTTAGTTAGTTAGTTAGTTAGTTAGTTAGTTAGTTAGTTAGTTAGTTAGTCTCTCAGTGAGTTAGTTGGTTAGTTAGTTAGTTAGTTAGTTAGTTAGTTAGTTAGTTAGTTAGTTAGTTAGTTAGTTAGTTAGTCTCTCAGTGAGTTAGTTGGTTAGTTAGTTAGTTAGTTAGTTAGTTAGTTAGTTAGTTAGTTAGTTAGTTAGTTAGTTAGTTAGTTAGTTAGTTAGTTAGTTAGTTAGTTGGTTAGTTAGTTAGTTAGTTAGTCAATCAGTTAGTTAGTTAGTTAGTTAGTTAGTCAGTCAGTTAGTTAGTTAGTCAGTCAGTCAGTTAGTTGGTTAGTCAGTCAGTTAGTTAGTCATTCAGTTAGTTAGTTTGTATCTTAGTTAGTTTGTTAGGTACTAAGTTAGGCAGATACGTGAAAAATGACGATAGATGACGATAAATGAGGACAATAATTAAAATGTAGCTACTTTGTAAAATCTTATTACTTTAACTAAAGTTTTAGTACTTTGTTAAAATAGCATGAGAACTAACGCTACCCCACAAGCTTTTTAAAGTTCTTTTTTAAGGTTTCAGCAACCCATCCGACGTTGCGAGAAACACCTGATAGTTACTGTGAAAAAAGGTATTGGCCAACAACTCGACTGTCGCGTTTTATTCTTTCCGGGGTTTTAGGGACGGGTCATTTAGAAAACAAAATGTAAAAGAACTAGAGCGTCGTAACTTTGTTATATGTTGAGTTTTGTGCCCGTCGCAAGTTTGACGTGTTTTAATTGAAGGAATGTTTAGTTCTAGCTTTACGTTTTTTTCCTTTAATGTAAAATAAAGGGTTGTCTGCGCATGCTGTGATTTTTGTTTCGACTTTGTCAAGTGTTATGACTTTGATCATTTGCTTTATTTCGAAGTGTCTCAAGAGTGTGTCAGCTTGGAGTATGTATGAGTTTTCGACAGCGGACGTCTTTGTCTTTACCCCTCTTGTTTGTTAGACATGACGTGCAATGACCCGTTCACTTCTTTTCGTTGACGTTTTTTTTCGCATTTCAAAAAACTACTGACCAAGAGAACGTGCGCAGAAGAAAAATGACAAGGTAAAACCAACAACAAAAAACCATGCAATTAAGGATTACACACAGACAAACACGCAAGTGTAAAAAACGGAAATTTTTTTTTTTTTTTTTTTTTTTCGTGCTGCCGCTTTTTTGTTTGTTTTTTTTTGTTTTGTTTTGTTTTTGTTGCTGCTGCTGATGCTAATGCCGTCACTGCTGCTTAACCTCGCTCTTTGTTTTTTTCTCCGCTAAATATACTTTTTTGCTGAAATCCTAAGGGAGCTAAATTCTTACGGAGGCGCTTAAATCTTCTTTGTTATTTTCCTACAGCCTATAGATGGTCGCCAATCTGGGCACGTGCGTGTTCACTTTTTATTCAAGTTACGTTGGATCCTTTCAAAACTTGGAATCTTGAACATGCACGTGACCTGTGAGGTAACCGAACTGTTTTTTCTCCCTCAGGTTATAACTTAAAACGTTTCAAAGATGGCGTGTAAACCCCACCATGTATTTTTTTGTAACGGGATGCGTGTGCTCTTTTTATCCCCTAACAGCTTTAAAAAGAGATTTTGAACCCCCCTCCCCTCCCTTCCTTACACACACACACACACACACACACACACACACACTTCTTTATATTCTCCTTAGTGTGTTTAAGCTCATGCCGTCATGTTTTTAACAGATGTGTGGCTATGAAAATAGCCTTTATTTTTTATCTTGTGTTCAGAGTACCGTTTATTTGGCTGCTGGTTTTGGAACCTTTTCGTTCTTCTTGGGAAGCAAAACGGCTTGTATGTTTGGCAGCACACCGCCACTGGCTATAGTAACACCTGACAACAACTTGTTCAACTCTTCGTCATTGCGAACAGCTAACTGTAAGTGTCGAGGAATGATTCTAGCTTTCTTATTGTCACGAGCAGCGTTACCGGCCAACTCCAAAATTTCGGCGGAGAGATACTCCAAAACAGCAGCTAAATAGACAGGTGCGCCTGAACCGATGCGATTGGCGTAGTGTCCTTTGCGCAAAAATCGGTGAACACGACCGACTGGAAACTGAAGTCCGGCTCTGAACGATCGAGTCTTTGCCTTGGCTTTAGCTTTTCCTCCTTTTCCACGTCCTGACATTTTAATTTCTTACACTGAGAAACAACGAGAGACAACCTAGAGATATTTGTGCGCGCTTTGAAATCAACTTACAAAATTCCTTTTTCTTATCAAAAACATTTGGTCTCGAACTGCACTTTTTTTAACGAATAGAAAAACTCCGTCAAACAATGCGCAAATTAGTTAATCTTTGAAGAACCAATGAGCTTGCGAGAAACAGAAATGTTCTCGAATTGGAGACCACAACTGCGCTTTATATAGGAAGTGATTCGGTTGCTTGTAATTTCAAATTTCAATTCTCTAAAACTCGTCGACATGTCTGACGCTCCAAAGGCCGGAGGAAAACAAGCGCCCAAGGTGGCCAAAAAGGGGGAAAAACGCGCTGGTAAGAAAGGCGGCAAGATCGCTGGTACTGGAGACAAAAAGCGCAAGAGAAAGAGGCGAGAATCCTACGCCATTTACATTTACAACGTCTTGAAGCAAGTTCACCCTGATGTTGGTGTTTCTTCCAAAGCGATGAGCATCATGAATTCTTTCGTCAACGACATTTTTGAAAGAATCGCTTCAGAAGCTTCACGACTAGCCCTCCAAAACAAGAAATCAACCATCTCTTCGCGTGAAATTCAAACAGCTGTGCGCCTCTTACTTCCCGGTGAGTTGGCCAAACACGCAGTGAGCGAAGGCACCAAGGCTGTTACTAAGTACACCAGCAGTAAATAGATGGAGCGCTATCTAAACGGCTATTTTCATAGCCACACATCTTGTAAAAGCATTGTACGCATTAGAACGCCTTAAATTGTAGTAGAGAGAAAGTACTTAAAATGCAATAGCTAGGCAGCCATTGTTTGCTCGTTTTAAATTGCGACACCGCGTCTAAAGAGCGAGCGCTTTTCTAGACTTGCTTTTTTTGATGTTTAAACGTATAGCTTTTGCATCCACTTTGGATACAAAAAGTTATTACAGTAGGTAAACGCGTGAGAAAATCTTTCAACAACTACTTGAGCGCCACCTTTTTGCTTTTGATCAAAACCTTAGCCCTTATGACCCACCCATCGTTATTATTTGCTGCTACTACCACACTTTTGCTCCTTTTTTCTTTTTTCTTTTTTTTTTTTTTTTTCAAATGTATTGCGCGCATCTTTAGGAAATCAGACTTAAAGCAGCGCTTTAGATAAAAATCACCTTTCTAGCCCGATGATGGTGAGCAAAACACTTTATGTGTCAAGCGTCTACTCTAAACACTCAGTTAAACTATGCCTCGCTAAAAAACATTACTTAGAAATCAATTCAATTGCTTTTCATTTCGATTGAAACAAACTGAAACTGGTAAACTAAACCGTTTTTACACACCCCCTCTGCTTATCGCGGTGCAGCGTTCAAGTTCTAGATTGCCTATTAACGTTTAAAACAGATGTGTGGCTATAAAAATAGCCGTTTTTGATTGCTGAGGTGTTCCCCTTTTAACCACCAAAGCCGTACAATGTGCGACCTTGTCTTTTTAATGCGTAGACAACGTCCATAGCGGTGACTGTCTTTCTCTTGGCATGCTCTGTGTATGTTACAGCGTCGCGAATAACGTTTTCCAAAAAGACTTTTAGAACGCCTCGAGTCTCCTCGTAGATAAGTCCAGAGATACGCTTAACACCACCGCGACGAGCTAGACGACGTATGGCGGGCTTTGTGATTCCTTGGATGTTATCACGTAAAATCTTGCGATGACGCTTTGCGCCTCCTTTTCCAAGTCCTTTTCCTCCTTTACCGCGACCAGACATGATTAAAATTGTTTGAAGTTCAATTACTGTCTTTTTGCGTTTCTTTTTGTTTTTATTATGCGCTGGAAGCGCGACTTTTACCCTACATAGATGGAAACATCTTCGTCAAACAACCAATCGCAACGGTCCTTCGTCAAAAAGCCATCTGAACCAAAAAAACAAAAAAAAAAAAAACCAAAACAAACTGCCTTGTTTTTAACGCGCGTTTTCGCATTTAACGCTTTTATCCGTTCGCAAACAGAGCAGAAAAGTTTCTTTTCGGAATTCCACTACGTCGACCTGTCTTTGAAGTGTTTAAAAAAGCAGAAATTGTAGAGGCGAGACAAACGCGCTCTCTTTTCCCGTAGCCAAAAAACACGCCTACGTGGCCTTAATGCCTTATTTTGCATTTGTACTTGAACCAATCAAAGAGCACTTTCTTAGCACCAATCAGAATGCAGCTTTAAGTCGCGGCAAAGTCTAAAAATGTCAACAAAACGCGTTAAATTGAAAAACTTCAAAAGTTCAACTTAAACTGATAAGTGTAAGCGTAACTTACAATGGCCCGCACAAAACAAACAGCTAGAAAATCTACCGGCGGTAAAGCACCGAGAAAGCAGCTGGCAACAAAAGCAGCAAGAAAGAGTGCCCCGGCTACCGGCGGAGTAAAGAAACCCCACAGATACCGACCCGGTACCGTAGCTTTGAGAGAGATCCGAAGATACCAAAAATCGACAGAGCTCCTAATCAGAAAACTACCCTTCCAGCGATTGGTTCGCGAAATAGCTCAAGATTTCAAGACTGACTTGCGTTTCCAAAGCACCGCCGTCATGGCCTTACAAGAAGCTTCAGAAGCCTACTTAGTGGGTCTCTTCGAAGATACCAACTTGTGCGCCATCCATGCAAAGCGTGTCACTATTATGCCAAAAGACATTCAGTTGGCGAGAAGAATCAGAGGAGAGCGAGCTTAAAAAATGGTGCTTCTAAACAAAACGGCTATTTTCATAGCCACAAATCTGTTAAAAACGTTGTCGGCTTAGTGCCTTAAAACAAAACAAAACAAAAAAAAAAAACAACAAACAAACAAACACAAAGTAAACAAGTTCTACGCCTGGAACTTTGTTTTTAGAAAGATGTGTGGCTATGAAAATAGCCGTTTGACAAAAAGCGGGGTAGGTTAGGTTATTTCTTTTCCACTTTTGCGATGGTTTTCTTGGCTGCAGCTTTCTTCTTAGGTGTCGCTTTCACTTTCTTTACTGCGGGCTTTTTAGCAACCGGTTTCTGGGCGCTCTTTTTTGCGGGAGTCACTTTTTTCTTAGGAGTAGCTTTTTTCACTTTCTCTTTTTGTGCGACTTTTTTCACTGACGCAGCTTTCTTTTTTGGCGTGCTCTTCTTTTCAGCAGGCTTCTTTACTTCTTTGGCTTCTTTTTTGTGCTTCTTGGCGACTGCAGCAGGCTTCTTTAACGGTTTGGGCTTAGCTGCAATTCTAAAAGAACCCGACGCGCCAGTTCCTTTCACTTGTACGAGCTCGCCAGCAACCACCATGCGCTTTAAATTAATCTTGACTTGCGAATCGACGTTTTCACCCACCTTGTTGTTGGCCTTGACGTGCTTGGCGATAGCTTGTCTTGACGACCCTTTGCGTTCTTTAAGCGAATTAATAGCATCGACAATCATCGCCTTGTAGGGAGCATGATCAGCAGGCTTTTTAGGCGCAGACTTCTTTGTGGCCTTTTTCGGAGATGCAGCTTCAGTCATTTTTTTTTTGTCGTGTTTCAGAGAAACGTTGCGTTCGTTTTTATAAAACTTCTAGATGTTTAGATGTTTTTATTTTTCAAGCGGAGTTTTATGCGGACTGTCGAGGAGACTTTTTTTTTTTTTTTTTTGCTCCACCGTCAGACTGCAAAGTGTGTTTTCGTGTTGACAGGCAAACCTCCACAGCTCGCGTCTCTCGCTCTCTTAAAGCTTCATTAGTTTTGAAATCTTCTAAAGAATAGTGACGCTTTGTAAATTGCGGCGTTTCGGTGCCACAGCATGTTAGAAGCGAAAGGTATCGCATCAAAACATCGAAAAAATAGTCTTTAAAAGCAATCGAGTGCGCGCATGGCCAAATAACATCAGCGCTACTTACTCTGGACAAAGCAGCTTAATTTCATCAAGAAACTGAACCATATGGCTTCCCAAAAAAGCTTATGCCAATCTCTTCTAAGCATTTGGTACCATACAAACTCAATAGAGGCGAAGGGCACAAACACGCGCGATTGCTGGAATATTTAATGCGTTAGCAACGCGTACTAACGACGATTTTTAGTTCAGACCAATTCTTTTTCTAAACACAGAGACACAACAAAGAACATTCCATGAAAAAGGAACACTATGTTGTGCTTATTCGTGTTCGTTAACAAAAACGATCGAAGGCTAAAACTGCGATAACGCAGTCAACATATATAAAGTCGCGGACACTAGAAAAAAAGGAAAAACTTAGCAACCTGAAAGTTCTGGACATCGTAAAAAAAAAAAATAAATAAAAAATAAAATTCATTATGGAAGGTAACGGTAAAAAAACGTTTGAGGAGATAAGAGAATGAGTGACGAATGCACAATACGGGGTCCATTCGGTTCTTCGTCTTCATAGTCATCGTTCGAGCGAAGCTTGGTGTTTTCTTTACAATTGTGCAGTCTTGGGAAGGCATGCAACTTTTGTTCAAGTTCATAAAGGCAAAACTGAATTAGAATATGGCGATTTTAAAAGATGCTCTACATTTCCGTTTGCTTTTCAAAGTGCAAATTTCGCTTTTGATTTCATGCGCTCATAACTGGCATTTCAAAAATGACACTTTAACACTCGTGAAAAGTGAATTTGGCGGCTTTTGCATGATGCAAAGTTATTAAAATCGCGCGAGGCATCAGTTATAAGGTGTTCACAACCGAAGTTATTGCAGATCAATTCCATCTCTCGTTTTTTCATTTTCAGAAAAGTTCATTTTTCTCCGCTTTATAACATCATAACCATTAGGCTTAGCTGCTTTAGCCTTAGCGAGGTCCTTGACATTAGAAAAGCACCAGTTGGAATTTTATTTTTGCTAAAAATAAAGGCTAACAAATGCAACAGAAATATCTATCTTGCAAGGAACTCGTTCATAATTGAAAAACAAATACAAAGTCAGCTACTTAGTTAGTTAGTTAGTTAGTTAGTTAGTTAGTTAGTTAGTTAGTTAGTTAGTTAGTTAGTTAGTTAGTTAGTTAGTTAGTTAGTTAGTTAGTTAGTTAGTTAGTTAGTTAGTTAGTTAGTTAGTTAGTTAGTTAGTTAGTTAGTTAGTTAGTCTCTCAGTGAGTTAGTTGGTTAGTTAGTTAGTTAGTTAGTTAGTTAGTTAGTTAGTTAGTTAGTTAGTTAGTTAGTTAGTTAGTTAGTTAGTTAGTTAGTTAGTTAGTTAGTTAGTTAGTTAGTTAGTTAGTTAGTTAGTTAGTTAGTTAGTTAGTTAGTTAGTTAGTTAGTTAGTTAGTTAGTTAGTTAGTCAGTTAGTTAGTTAGTTAGTTAGTTAGTTAGTTAGTTAGTTAGTCTCTCAGTGAGTTAGTTGGTTAGTTAGTTAGTTAGTTAGTTAGTTAGTTAGTTAGTTAGTTAGTTAGTTAGTCTCTCAGTGAGTTAGTTGGTTAGTTAGTTAGTTAGTTAGTTAGTTAGTTAGTTAGTTAGTTAGTTAGTTAGTTAGTTAGTCTCTCAGTGAGTTAGTTGGTTAGTTAGTTAGTTAGTTAGTTAGTTAGTTAGTTAGTTAGTTAGTTAGTTGGTTAGTTAGTTAGTTAGTTAGTTAGTTAGTTAGTTGGTTAGTTAGTTAGTTAGTTAGTCAATCAGTTAGTTAGTTAGTTAGTTAGTTAGTCAGTCAGTTAGTTAGTTAGTCAGTCAGTCAGTTAGTTGGTTAGTCAGTCAGTTAGTTAGTCATTCAGTTAGTTAGTTTGTATCTTAGTTAGTTTGTTAGGTACTAAGTTAGGCAGATACGTGAAAAATGACGATAGATGACGATAAATGAGGACAATAATTAAAATGTAGCTACTTTGTAAAATCTTATTACTTTAACTAAAGTTTTAGTACTTTGTTAAAATAGCATGAGAACTAACGCTACCCCACAAGCTTTTTAAAGTTCTTTTTTAAGGTTTCAGCAACCCATCCGACGTTGCGAGAAACACCTGATAGTTACTGTGAAAAAAGGTATTGGCCAACAACTCGACTGTCGCGTTTTATTCTTTCCGGGGTTTTAGGGACGGGTCATTTAGAAAACAAAATGTAAAAGAACTAGAGCGTCGTAACTTTGTTATATGTTGAGTTTTGTGCCCGTCGCAAGTTTGACGTGTTTTAATTGAAGGAATGTTTAGTTCTAGCTTTACGTTTTTTTCCTTTAATGTAAAATAAAGGGTTGTCTGCGCATGCTGTGATTTTTGTTTCGACTTTGTCAAGTGTTATGACTTTGATCATTTGCTTTATTTCGAAGTGTCTCAAGAGTGTGTCAGCTTGGAGTATGTATGAGTTTTCGACAGCGGACGTCTTTGTCTTTACCCCTCTTGTTTGTTAGACATGACGTGCAATGACCCGTTCACTTCTTTTCGTTGACGTTTTTTTTCGCATTTCAAAAAACTACTGACCAAGAGAACGTGCGCAGAAGAAAAATGACAAGGTAAAACCAACAACAAAAAACCATGCAATTAAGGATTACACACAGACAAACACGCAAGTGTAAAAAACGGAAATTTTTTTTTTTTTTTTTTTTTTTCGTGCTGCCGCTTTTTTGTTTGTTTTTTTTTGTTTTGTTTTGTTTTTGTTGCTGCTGCTGATGCTAATGCCGTCACTGCTGCTTAACCTCGCTCTTTGTTTTTTTCTCCGCTAAATATACTTTTTTGCTGAAATCCTAAGGGAGCTAAATTCTTACGGAGGCGCTTAAATCTTCTTTGTTATTTTCCTACAGCCTATAGATGGTCGCCAATCTGGGCACGTGCGTGTTCACTTTTTATTCAAGTTACGTTGGATCCTTTCAAAACTTGGAATCTTGAACATGCACGTGACCTGTGAGGTAACCGAACTGTTTTTTCTCCCTCAGGTTATAACTTAAAACGTTTCAAAGATGGCGTGTAAACCCCACCATGTATTTTTTTGTAACGGGATGCGTGTGCTCTTTTTATCCCCTAACAGCTTTAAAAAGAGATTTTGAACCCCCCTCCCCTCCCTTCCTTACACACACACACACACACACACACACACACACACACTTCTTTATATTCTCCTTAGTGTGTTTAAGCTCATGCCGTCATGTTTTTAACAGATGTGTGGCTATGAAAATAGCCTTTATTTTTTATCTTGTGTTCAGAGTACCGTTTATTTGGCTGCTGGTTTTGGAACCTTTTCGTTCTTCTTGGGAAGCAAAACGGCTTGTATGTTTGGCAGCACACCGCCACTGGCTATAGTAACACCTGACAACAACTTGTTCAACTCTTCGTCATTGCGAACAGCTAACTGTAAGTGTCGAGGAATGATTCTAGCTTTCTTATTGTCACGAGCAGCGTTACCGGCCAACTCCAAAATTTCGGCGGAGAGATACTCCAAAACAGCAGCTAAATAGACAGGTGCGCCTGAACCGATGCGATTGGCGTAGTGTCCTTTGCGCAAAAATCGGTGAACACGACCGACTGGAAACTGAAGTCCGGCTCTGAACGATCGAGTCTTTGCCTTGGCTTTAGCTTTTCCTCCTTTTCCACGTCCTGACATTTTAATTTCTTACACTGAGAAACAACGAGAGACAACCTAGAGATATTTGTGCGCGCTTTGAAATCAACTTACAAAATTCCTTTTTCTTATCAAAAACATTTGGTCTCGAACTGCACTTTTTTTAACGAATAGAAAAACTCCGTCAAACAATGCGCAAATTAGTTAATCTTTGAAGAACCAATGAGCTTGCGAGAAACAGAAATGTTCTCGAATTGGAGACCACAACTGCGCTTTATATAGGAAGTGATTCGGTTGCTTGTAATTTCAAATTTCAATTCTCTAAAACTCGTCGACATGTCTGACGCTCCAAAGGCCGGAGGAAAACAAGCGCCCAAGGTGGCCAAAAAGGGGGAAAAACGCGCTGGTAAGAAAGGCGGCAAGATCGCTGGTACTGGAGACAAAAAGCGCAAGAGAAAGAGGCGAGAATCCTACGCCATTTACATTTACAACGTCTTGAAGCAAGTTCACCCTGATGTTGGTGTTTCTTCCAAAGCGATGAGCATCATGAATTCTTTCGTCAACGACATTTTTGAAAGAATCGCTTCAGAAGCTTCACGACTAGCCCTCCAAAACAAGAAATCAACCATCTCTTCGCGTGAAATTCAAACAGCTGTGCGCCTCTTACTTCCCGGTGAGTTGGCCAAACACGCAGTGAGCGAAGGCACCAAGGCTGTTACTAAGTACACCAGCAGTAAATAGATGGAGCGCTATCTAAACGGCTATTTTCATAGCCACACATCTTGTAAAAGCATTGTACGCATTAGAACGCCTTAAATTGTAGTAGAGAGAAAGTACTTAAAATGCAATAGCTAGGCAGCCATTGTTTGCTCGTTTTAAATTGCGACACCGCGTCTAAAGAGCGAGCGCTTTTCTAGACTTGCTTTTTTTGATGTTTAAACGTATAGCTTTTGCATCCACTTTGGATACAAAAAGTTATTACAGTAGGTAAACGCGTGAGAAAATCTTTCAACAACTACTTGAGCGCCACCTTTTTGCTTTTGATCAAAACCTTAGCCCTTATGACCCACCCATCGTTATTATTTGCTGCTACTACCACACTTTTGCTCCTTTTTTCTTTTTTCTTTTTTTTTTTTTTTTTCAAATGTATTGCGCGCATCTTTAGGAAATCAGACTTAAAGCAGCGCTTTAGATAAAAATCACCTTTCTAGCCCGATGATGGTGAGCAAAACACTTTATGTGTCAAGCGTCTACTCTAAACACTCAGTTAAACTATGCCTCGCTAAAAAACATTACTTAGAAATCAATTCAATTGCTTTTCATTTCGATTGAAACAAACTGAAACTGGTAAACTAAACCGTTTTTACACACCCCCTCTGCTTATCGCGGTGCAGCGTTCAAGTTCTAGATTGCCTATTAACGTTTAAAACAGATGTGTGGCTATAAAAATAGCCGTTTTTGATTGCTGAGGTGTTCCCCTTTTAACCACCAAAGCCGTACAATGTGCGACCTTGTCTTTTTAATGCGTAGACAACGTCCATAGCGGTGACTGTCTTTCTCTTGGCATGCTCTGTGTATGTTACAGCGTCGCGAATAACGTTTTCCAAAAAGACTTTTAGAACGCCTCGAGTCTCCTCGTAGATAAGTCCAGAGATACGCTTAACACCACCGCGACGAGCTAGACGACGTATGGCGGGCTTTGTGATTCCTTGGATGTTATCACGTAAAATCTTGCGATGACGCTTTGCGCCTCCTTTTCCAAGTCCTTTTCCTCCTTTACCGCGACCAGACATGATTAAAATTGTTTGAAGTTCAATTACTGTCTTTTTGCGTTTCTTTTTGTTTTTATTATGCGCTGGAAGCGCGACTTTTACCCTACATAGATGGAAACATCTTCGTCAAACAACCAATCGCAACGGTCCTTCGTCAAAAAGCCATCTGAACCAAAAAAACAAAAAAAAAAAAAACCAAAACAAACTGCCTTGTTTTTAACGCGCGTTTTCGCATTTAACGCTTTTATCCGTTCGCAAACAGAGCAGAAAAGTTTCTTTTCGGAATTCCACTACGTCGACCTGTCTTTGAAGTGTTTAAAAAAGCAGAAATTGTAGAGGCGAGACAAACGCGCTCTCTTTTCCCGTAGCCAAAAAACACGCCTACGTGGCCTTAATGCCTTATTTTGCATTTGTACTTGAACCAATCAAAGAGCACTTTCTTAGCACCAATCAGAATGCAGCTTTAAGTCGCGGCAAAGTCTAAAAATGTCAACAAAACGCGTTAAATTGAAAAACTTCAAAAGTTCAACTTAAACTGATAAGTGTAAGCGTAACTTACAATGGCCCGCACAAAACAAACAGCTAGAAAATCTACCGGCGGTAAAGCACCGAGAAAGCAGCTGGCAACAAAAGCAGCAAGAAAGAGTGCCCCGGCTACCGGCGGAGTAAAGAAACCCCACAGATACCGACCCGGTACCGTAGCTTTGAGAGAGATCCGAAGATACCAAAAATCGACAGAGCTCCTAATCAGAAAACTACCCTTCCAGCGATTGGTTCGCGAAATAGCTCAAGATTTCAAGACTGACTTGCGTTTCCAAAGCACCGCCGTCATGGCCTTACAAGAAGCTTCAGAAGCCTACTTAGTGGGTCTCTTCGAAGATACCAACTTGTGCGCCATCCATGCAAAGCGTGTCACTATTATGCCAAAAGACATTCAGTTGGCGAGAAGAATCAGAGGAGAGCGAGCTTAAAAAATGGTGCTTCTAAACAAAACGGCTATTTTCATAGCCACAAATCTGTTAAAAACGTTGTCGGCTTAGTGCCTTAAAACAAAACAAAACAAAAAAAAAAAACAACAAACAAACAAACACAAAGTAAACAAGTTCTACGCCTGGAACTTTGTTTTTAGAAAGATGTGTGGCTATGAAAATAGCCGTTTGACAAAAAGCGGGGTAGGTTAGGTTATTTCTTTTCCACTTTTGCGATGGTTTTCTTGGCTGCAGCTTTCTTCTTAGGTGTCGCTTTCACTTTCTTTACTGCGGGCTTTTTAGCAACCGGTTTCTGGGCGCTCTTTTTTGCGGGAGTCACTTTTTTCTTAGGAGTAGCTTTTTTCACTTTCTCTTTTTGTGCGACTTTTTTCACTGACGCAGCTTTCTTTTTTGGCGTGCTCTTCTTTTCAGCAGGCTTCTTTACTTCTTTGGCTTCTTTTTTGTGCTTCTTGGCGACTGCAGCAGGCTTCTTTAACGGTTTGGGCTTAGCTGCAATTCTAAAAGAACCCGACGCGCCAGTTCCTTTCACTTGTACGAGCTCGCCAGCAACCACCATGCGCTTTAAATTAATCTTGACTTGCGAATCGACGTTTTCACCCACCTTGTTGTTGGCCTTGACGTGCTTGGCGATAGCTTGTCTTGACGACCCTTTGCGTTCTTTAAGCGAATTAATAGCATCGACAATCATCGCCTTGTAGGGAGCATGATCAGCAGGCTTTTTAGGCGCAGACTTCTTTGTGGCCTTTTTCGGAGATGCAGCTTCAGTCATTTTTTTTTTGTCGTGTTTCAGAGAAACGTTGCGTTCGTTTTTATAAAACTTCTAGATGTTTAGATGTTTTTATTTTTCAAGCGGAGTTTTATGCGGACTGTCGAGGAGACTTTTTTTTTTTTTTTTTTGCTCCACCGTCAGACTGCAAAGTGTGTTTTCGTGTTGACAGGCAAACCTCCACAGCTCGCGTCTCTCGCTCTCTTAAAGCTTCATTAGTTTTGAAATCTTCTAAAGAATAGTGACGCTTTGTAAATTGCGGCGTTTCGGTGCCACAGCATGTTAGAAGCGAAAGGTATCGCATCAAAACATCGAAAAAATAGTCTTTAAAAGCAATCGAGTGCGCGCATGGCCAAATAACATCAGCGCTACTTACTCTGGACAAAGCAGCTTAATTTCATCAAGAAACTGAACCATATGGCTTCCCAAAAAAGCTTATGCCAATCTCTTCTAAGCATTTGGTACCATACAAACTCAATAGAGGCGAAGGGCACAAACACGCGCGATTGCTGGAATATTTAATGCGTTAGCAACGCGTACTAACGACGATTTTTAGTTCAGACCAATTCTTTTTCTAAACACAGAGACACAACAAAGAACATTCCATGAAAAAGGAACACTATGTTGTGCTTATTCGTGTTCGTTAACAAAAACGATCGAAGGCTAAAACTGCGATAACGCAGTCAACATATATAAAGTCGCGGACACTAGAAAAAAAGGAAAAACTTAGCAACCTGAAAGTTCTGGACATCGTAAAAAAAAAAAATAAATAAAAAATAAAATTCATTATGGAAGGTAACGGTAAAAAAACGTTTGAGGAGATAAGAGAATGAGTGACGAATGCACAATACGGGGTCCATTCGGTTCTTCGTCTTCATAGTCATCGTTCGAGCGAAGCTTGGTGTTTTCTTTACAATTGTGCAGTCTTGGGAAGGCATGCAACTTTTGTTCAAGTTCATAAAGGCAAAACTGAATTAGAATATGGCGATTTTAAAAGATGCTCTACATTTCCGTTTGCTTTTCAAAGTGCAAATTTCGCTTTTGATTTCATGCGCTCATAACTGGCATTTCAAAAATGACACTTTAACACTCGTGAAAAGTGAATTTGGCGGCTTTTGCATGATGCAAAGTTATTAAAATCGCGCGAGGCATCAGTTATAAGGTGTTCACAACCGAAGTTATTGCAGATCAATTCCATCTCTCGTTTTTTCATTTTCAGAAAAGTTCATTTTTCTCCGCTTTATAACATCATAACCATTAGGCTTAGCTGCTTTAGCCTTAGCGAGGTCCTTGACATTAGAAAAGCACCAGTTGGAATTTTATTTTTGCTAAAAATAAAGGCTAACAAATGCAACAGAAATATCTATCTTGCAAGGAACTCGTTCATAATTGAAAAACAAATACAAAGTCAGCTACTTAGTTAGTTAGTTAGTTAGTTAGTTAGTTAGTTAGTTAGTTAGTTAGTTAGTTAGTTAGTTAGTTAGTTAGTTAGTTAGTCTCTCAGTGAGTTAGTTGGTTAGTTAGTTAGTTAGTTAGTTAGTTAGTTAGTTAGTTAGTTAGTTAGTTAGTTAGTTAGTTAGTTAGTCTCTCAGTGAGTTAGTTGGTTAGTTAGTTAGTTAGTTAGTTAGTTAGTTAGTTAGTTAGTTAGTTAGTTAGTTAGTTAGTTAGTCTCTCAGTGAGTTAGTTGGTTAGTTAGTTAGTTAGTTAGTTAGTTAGTTAGTTAGTTAGTTAGTTAGTTAGTTAGTTAGTTAGTTAGTCTCTCAGTGAGTTAGTTGGTTAGTTAGTTAGTTAGTTAGTTAGTTAGTTAGTTAGTTAGTTAGTTAGTTAGTTAGTTAGTTAGTTAGTTAGTTAGTTAGTTAGTTAGTTAGTTAGTTAGTTAGTTAGTTAGTTAGTTAGTTAGTTAGTTAGTTAGTTAGTTAGTTAGTTAGTCAGTTAGTTAGTTAGTTAGTTAGTTAGTTAGTTAGTTAGTTAGTCTCTCAGTGAGTTAGTTGGTTAGTTAGTTAGTTAGTTAGTTAGTTAGTTAGTTAGTTAGTTAGTTAGTTAGTTAGTTAGTTAGTCTCTCAGTGAGTTAGTTGGTTAGTTAGTTAGTTAGTTAGTTAGTTAGTTAGTTAGTTAGTTAGTTAGTTAGTTAGTTAGTTAGTCTCTCAGTGAGTTAGTTGGTTAGTTAGTTAGTTAGTTAGTTAGTTAGTTAGTTAGTTAGTTAGTTAGTTAGTTAGTTAGTTAGTCTCTCAGTGAGTTAGTTGGTTAGTTAGTTAGTTAGTTAGTTAGTTAGTTAGTTAGTTAGTTAGTTAGTTAGTTAGTTAGTTAGTTAGTCTCTCAGTGAGTTAGTTGGTTAGTTAGTTAGTTAGTTAGTTAGTTAGTTAGTTAGTTAGTTAGTTAGTTAGTTAGTTAGTCTCTCAGTGAGTTAGTTGGTTAGTTAGTTAGTTAGTTAGTTAGTTAGTTAGTTAGTTAGTTAGTTAGTTAGTTAGTTAGTTAGTTAGTTAGTTAGTTAGTTAGTTGGTTAGTTAGTTAGTTAGTTAGTCAATCAGTTAGTTAGTTAGTTAGTTAGTTAGTCAGTCAGTTAGTTAGTTAGTCAGTCAGTCAGTTAGTTGGTTAGTCAGTCAGTTAGTTAGTCATTCAGTTAGTTAGTTTGTATCTTAGTTAGTTTGTTAGGTACTAAGTTAGGCAGATACGTGAAAAATGACGATAGATGACGATAAATGAGGACAATAATTAAAATGTAGCTACTTTGTAAAATCTTATTACTTTAACTAAAGTTTTAGTACTTTGTTAAAATAGCATGAGAACTAACGCTACCCCACAAGCTTTTTAAAGTTCTTTTTTAAGGTTTCAGCAACCCATCCGACGTTGCGAGAAACACCTGATAGTTACTGTGAAAAAAGGTATTGGCCAACAACTCGACTGTCGCGTTTTATTCTTTCCGGGGTTTTAGGGACGGGTCATTTAGAAAACAAAATGTAAAAGAACTAGAGCGTCGTAACTTTGTTATATGTTGAGTTTTGTGCCCGTCGCAAGTTTGACGTGTTTTAATTGAAGGAATGTTTAGTTCTAGCTTTACGTTTTTTTCCTTTAATGTAAAATAAAGGGTTGTCTGCGCATGCTGTGATTTTTGTTTCGACTTTGTCAAGTGTTATGACTTTGATCATTTGCTTTATTTCGAAGTGTCTCAAGAGTGTGTCAGCTTGGAGTATGTATGAGTTTTCGACAGCGGACGTCTTTGTCTTTACCCCTCTTGTTTGTTAGACATGACGTGCAATGACCCGTTCACTTCTTTTCGTTGACGTTTTTTTTCGCATTTCAAAAAACTACTGACCAAGAGAACGTGCGCAGAAGAAAAATGACAAGGTAAAACCAACAACAAAAAACCATGCAATTAAGGATTACACACAGACAAACACGCAAGTGTAAAAAACGGAAATTTTTTTTTTTTTTTTTTTTTTTCGTGCTGCCGCTTTTTTGTTTGTTTTTTTTTGTTTTGTTTTGTTTTTGTTGCTGCTGCTGATGCTAATGCCGTCACTGCTGCTTAACCTCGCTCTTTGTTTTTTTCTCCGCTAAATATACTTTTTTGCTGAAATCCTAAGGGAGCTAAATTCTTACGGAGGCGCTTAAATCTTCTTTGTTATTTTCCTACAGCCTATAGATGGTCGCCAATCTGGGCACGTGCGTGTTCACTTTTTATTCAAGTTACGTTGGATCCTTTCAAAACTTGGAATCTTGAACATGCACGTGACCTGTGAGGTAACCGAACTGTTTTTTCTCCCTCAGGTTATAACTTAAAACGTTTCAAAGATGGCGTGTAAACCCCACCATGTATTTTTTTGTAACGGGATGCGTGTGCTCTTTTTATCCCCTAACAGCTTTAAAAAGAGATTTTGAACCCCCCTCCCCTCCCTTCCTTACACACACACACACACACACACACACACACACACACACACACTTCTTTATATTCTCCTTAGTGTGTTTAAGCTCATGCCGTCATGTTTTTAACAGATGTGTGGCTATGAAAATAGCCTTTATTTTTTATCTTGTGTTCAGAGTACCGTTTATTTGGCTGCTGGTTTTGGAACCTTTTCGTTCTTCTTGGGAAGCAAAACGGCTTGTATGTTTGGCAGCACACCGCCACTGGCTATAGTAACACCTGACAACAACTTGTTCAACTCTTCGTCATTGCGAACAGCTAACTGTAAGTGTCGAGGAATGATTCTAGCTTTCTTATTGTCACGAGCAGCGTTACCGGCCAACTCCAAAATTTCGGCGGAGAGATACTCCAAAACAGCAGCTAAATAGACAGGTGCGCCTGAACCGATGCGATTGGCGTAGTGTCCTTTGCGCAAAAATCGGTGAACACGACCGACTGGAAACTGAAGTCCGGCTCTGAACGATCGAGTCTTTGCCTTGGCTTTAGCTTTTCCTCCTTTTCCACGTCCTGACATTTTAATTTCTTACACTGAGAAACAACGAGAGACAACCTAGAGATATTTGTGCGCGCTTTGAAATCAACTTACAAAATTCCTTTTTCTTATCAAAAACATTTGGTCTCGAACTGCACTTTTTTTAACGAATAGAAAAACTCGTCAAACAATGCGCAAATTAGTTAATCTTTGAAGAACCAATGAGCTTGCGAGAAACAGAAATGTTCTCGAATTGGAGACCACAACTGCGCTTTATATAGGAAGTGATTCGGTTGCTTGTAATTTCAAATTTCAATTCTCTAAAACTCGTCGACATGTCTGACGCTCCAAAGGCCGGAGGAAAACAAGCGCCCAAGGTGGCCAAAAAGGGGGAAAAACGCGCTGGTAAGAAAGGCGGCAAGATCGCTGGTACTGGAGACAAAAAGCGCAAGAGAAAGAGGCGAGAATCCTACGCCATTTACATTTACAACGTCTTGAAGCAAGTTCACCCTGATGTTGGTGTTTCTTCCAAAGCGATGAGCATCATGAATTCTTTCGTCAACGACATTTTTGAAAGAATCGCTTCAGAAGCTTCACGACTAGCCCTCCAAAACAAGAAATCAACCATCTCTTCGCGTGAAATTCAAACAGCTGTGCGCCTCTTACTTCCCGGTGAGTTGGCCAAACACGCAGTGAGCGAAGGCACCAAGGCTGTTACTAAGTACACCAGCAGTAAATAGATGGAGCGCTATCTAAACGGCTATTTTCATAGCCACACATCTTGTAAAAGCATTGTACGCATTAGAACGCCTTAAATTGTAGTAGAGAGAAAGTACTTAAAATGCAATAGCTAGGCAGCCATTGTTTGCTCGTTTTAAATTGCGACACCGCGTCTAAAGAGCGAGCGCTTTTCTAGACTTGCTTTTTTTGATGTTTAAACGTATAGCTTTTGCATCCACTTTGGATACAAAAAGTTATTACAGTAGGTAAACGCGTGAGAAAATCTTTCAACAACTACTTGAGCGCCACCTTTTTGCTTTTGATCAAAACCTTAGCCCTTATGACCCACCCATCGTTATTATTTGCTGCTACTACCACACTTTTGCTCCTTTTTTCTTTTTTCTTTTTTTTTTTTTTTTTCAAATGTATTGCGCGCATCTTTAGGAAATCAGACTTAAAGCAGCGCTTTAGATAAAAATCACCTTTCTAGCCCGATGATGGTGAGCAAAACACTTTATGTGTCAAGCGTCTACTCTAAACACTCAGTTAAACTATGCCTCGCTAAAAAACATTACTTAGAAATCAATTCAATTGCTTTTCATTTCGATTGAAACAAACTGAAACTGGTAAACTAAACCGTTTTTACACACCCCCTCTGCTTATCGCGGTGCAGCGTTCAAGTTCTAGATTGCCTATTAACGTTTAAAACAGATGTGTGGCTATAAAAATAGCCGTTTTTGATTGCTGAGGTGTTCCCCTTTTAACCACCAAAGCCGTACAATGTGCGACCTTGTCTTTTTAATGCGTAGACAACGTCCATAGCGGTGACTGTCTTTCTCTTGGCATGCTCTGTGTATGTTACAGCGTCGCGAATAACGTTTTCCAAAAAGACTTTTAGAACGCCTCGAGTCTCCTCGTAGATAAGTCCAGAGATACGCTTAACACCACCGCGACGAGCTAGACGACGTATGGCGGGCTTTGTGATTCCTTGGATGTTATCACGTAAAATCTTGCGATGACGCTTTGCGCCTCCTTTTCCAAGTCCTTTTCCTCCTTTACCGCGACCAGACATGATTAAAATTGTTTGAAGTTCAATTACTGTCTTTTTGCGTTTCTTTTTGTTTTTATTATGCGCTGGAAGCGCGACTTTTACCCTACATAGATGGAAACATCTTCGTCAAACAACCAATCGCAACGGTCCTTCGTCAAAAAGCCATCTGAACCAAAAAAACAAAAAAAAAAAAAACCAAAACAAACTGCCTTGTTTTTAACGCGCGTTTTCGCATTTAACGCTTTTATCCGTTCGCAAACAGAGCAGAAAAGTTTCTTTTCGGAATTCCACTACGTCGACCTGTCTTTGAAGTGTTTAAAAAAGCAGAAATTGTAGAGGCGAGACAAACGCGCTCTCTTTTCCCGTAGCCAAAAAACACGCCTACGTGGCCTTAATGCCTTATTTTGCATTTGTACTTGAACCAATCAAAGAGCACTTTCTTAGCACCAATCAGAATGCAGCTTTAAGTCGCGGCAAAGTCTAAAAATGTCAACAAAACGCGTTAAATTGAAAAACTTCAAAAGTTCAACTTAAACTGATAAGTGTAAGCGTAACTTACAATGGCCCGCACAAAACAAACAGCTAGAAAATCTACCGGCGGTAAAGCACCGAGAAAGCAGCTGGCAACAAAAGCAGCAAGAAAGAGTGCCCCGGCTACCGGCGGAGTAAAGAAACCCCACAGATACCGACCCGGTACCGTAGCTTTGAGAGAGATCCGAAGATACCAAAAATCGACAGAGCTCCTAATCAGAAAACTACCCTTCCAGCGATTGGTTCGCGAAATAGCTCAAGATTTCAAGACTGACTTGCGTTTCCAAAGCACCGCCGTCATGGCCTTACAAGAAGCTTCAGAAGCCTACTTAGTGGGTCTCTTCGAAGATACCAACTTGTGCGCCATCCATGCAAAGCGTGTCACTATTATGCCAAAAGACATTCAGTTGGCGAGAAGAATCAGAGGAGAGCGAGCTTAAAAAATGGTGCTTCTAAACAAAACGGCTATTTTCATAGCCACAAATCTGTTAAAAACGTTGTCGGCTTAGTGCCTTAAAACAAAACAAAACAAAAAAAAAAAACAACAAACAAACAAACACAAAGTAAACAAGTTCTACGCCTGGAACTTTGTTTTTAGAAAGATGTGTGGCTATGAAAATAGCCGTTTGACAAAAAGCGGGGTAGGTTAGGTTATTTCTTTTCCACTTTTGCGATGGTTTTCTTGGCTGCAGCTTTCTTCTTAGGTGTCGCTTTCACTTTCTTTACTGCGGGCTTTTTAGCAACCGGTTTCTGGGCGCTCTTTTTTGCGGGAGTCACTTTTTTCTTAGGAGTAGCTTTTTTCACTTTCTCTTTTTGTGCGACTTTTTTCACTGACGCAGCTTTCTTTTTTGGCGTGCTCTTCTTTTCAGCAGGCTTCTTTACTTCTTTGGCTTCTTTTTTGTGCTTCTTGGCGACTGCAGCAGGCTTCTTTAACGGTTTGGGCTTAGCTGCAATTCTAAAAGAACCCGACGCGCCAGTTCCTTTCACTTGTACGAGCTCGCCAGCAACCACCATGCGCTTTAAATTAATCTTGACTTGCGAATCGACGTTTTCACCCACCTTGTTGTTGGCCTTGACGTGCTTGGCGATAGCTTGTCTTGACGACCCTTTGCGTTCTTTAAGCGAATTAATAGCATCGACAATCATCGCCTTGTAGGGAGCATGATCAGCAGGCTTTTTAGGCGCAGACTTCTTTGTGGCCTTTTTCGGAGATGCAGCTTCAGTCATTTTTTTTTTGTCGTGTTTCAGAGAAACGTTGCGTTCGTTTTTATAAAACTTCTAGATGTTTAGATGTTTTTATTTTTCAAGCGGAGTTTTATGCGGACTGTCGAGGAGACTTTTTTTTTTTTTTTTTTGCTCCACCGTCAGACTGCAAAGTGTGTTTTCGTGTTGACAGGCAAACCTCCACAGCTCGCGTCTCTCGCTCTCTTAAAGCTTCATTAGTTTTGAAATCTTCTAAAGAATAGTGACGCTTTGTAAATTGCGGCGTTTCGGTGCCACAGCATGTTAGAAGCGAAAGGTATCGCATCAAAACATCGAAAAAATAGTCTTTAAAAGCAATCGAGTGCGCGCATGGCCAAATAACATCAGCGCTACTTACTCTGGACAAAGCAGCTTAATTTCATCAAGAAACTGAACCATATGGCTTCCCAAAAAAGCTTATGCCAATCTCTTCTAAGCATTTGGTACCATACAAACTCAATAGAGGCGAAGGGCACAAACACGCGCGATTGCTGGAATATTTAATGCGTTAGCAACGCGTACTAACGACGATTTTTAGTTCAGACCAATTCTTTTTCTAAACACAGAGACACAACAAAGAACATTCCATGAAAAAGGAACACTATGTTGTGCTTATTCGTGTTCGTTAACAAAAACGATCGAAGGCTAAAACTGCGATAACGCAGTCAACATATATAAAGTCGCGGACACTAGAAAAAAAGGAAAAACTTAGCAACCTGAAAGTTCTGGACATCGTAAAAAAAAAAAATAAATAAAAAATAAAATTCATTATGGAAGGTAACGGTAAAAAAACGTTTGAGGAGATAAGAGAATGAGTGACGAATGCACAATACGGGGTCCATTCGGTTCTTCGTCTTCATAGTCATCGTTCGAGCGAAGCTTGGTGTTTTCTTTACAATTGTGCAGTCTTGGGAAGGCATGCAACTTTTGTTCAAGTTCATAAAGGCAAAACTGAATTAGAATATGGCGATTTTAAAAGATGCTCTACATTTCCGTTTGCTTTTCAAAGTGCAAATTTCGCTTTTGATTTCATGCGCTCATAACTGGCATTTCAAAAATGACACTTTAACACTCGTGAAAAGTGAATTTGGCGGCTTTTGCATGATGCAAAGTTATTAAAATCGCGCGAGGCATCAGTTATAAGGTGTTCACAACCGAAGTTATTGCAGATCAATTCCATCTCTCGTTTTTTCATTTTCAGAAAAGTTCATTTTTCTCCGCTTTATAACATCATAACCATTAGGCTTAGCTGCTTTAGCCTTAGCGAGGTCCTTGACATTAGAAAAGCACCAGTTGGAATTTTATTTTTGCTAAAAATAAAGGCTAACAAATGCAACAGAAATATCTATCTTGCAAGGAACTCGTTCATAATTGAAAAACAAATACAAAGTCAGCTACTTAGTTAGTTAGTTAGTTAGTTAGTTAGTTAGTTAGTTAGTTAGTTAGTTAGTTAGTTAGTTAGTTAGTTAGTTAGTTAGTCTCTCAGTGAGTTAGTTGGTTAGTTAGTTAGTTAGTTAGTTAGTTAGTTAGTTAGTTAGTTAGTTAGTTAGTTAGTTAGTTAGTTAGTCTCTCAGTGAGTTAGTTGGTTAGTTAGTTAGTTAGTTAGTTAGTTAGTTAGTTAGTTAGTTAGTTAGTTAGTTAGTTAGTTAGTCTCTCAGTGAGTTAGTTGGTTAGTTAGTTAGTTAGTTAGTTAGTTAGTTAGTTAGTTAGTTAGTTAGTTAGTTAGTTAGTTAGTTAGTCTCTCAGTGAGTTAGTTGGTTAGTTAGTTAGTTAGTTAGTTAGTTAGTTAGTTAGTTAGTTAGTTAGTTAGTTAGTTAGTTAGTTAGTTAGTTAGTTAGTTAGTTAGTTAGTTAGTTAGTTAGTTAGTTAGTTAGTTAGTTAGTTAGTCTCTCAGTGAGTTAGTTGGTTAGTTAGTTAGTTAGTTAGTTAGTTAGTTAGTTAGTTAGTTAGTTAGTTAGTTAGTTAGTTAGTCTCTCAGTGAGTTAGTTGGTTAGTTAGTTAGTTAGTTAGTTAGTTAGTTAGTTAGTTAGTTAGTTAGTTAGTTAGTTAGTTAGTCTCTCAGTGAGTTAGTTGGTTAGTTAGTTAGTTAGTTAGTTAGTTAGTTAGTTAGTTAGTTAGTTAGTTAGTTAGTTAGTTAGTCTCTCAGTGAGTTAGTTGGTTAGTTAGTTAGTTAGTTAGTTAGTTAGTTAGTTAGTTAGTCTCTCAGTGAGTTAGTTGGTTAGTTAGTTAGTTAGTTAGTTAGTTAGTTAGTTAGTTAGTTAGTTAGTTAGTTAGTTAGTTAGTTAGTTAGTTAGTTAGTTAGTTAGTTAGTTGGTTAGTTAGTTAGTTAGTTAGTCAATCAGTTAGTTAGTTAGTTAGTTAGTTAGTCAGTCAGTTAGTTAGTTAGTCAGTCAGTCAGTTAGTTGGTTAGTCAGTCAGTTAGTTAGTCATTCAGTTAGTTAGTTTGTATCTTAGTTAGTTTGTTAGGTACTAAGTTAGGCAGATACGTGAAAAATGACGATAGATGACGATAAATGAGGACAATAATTAAAATGTAGCTACTTTGTAAAATCTTATTACTTTAACTAAAGTTTTAGTACTTTGTTAAAATAGCATGAGAACTAACGCTACCCCACAAGCTTTTTAAAGTTCTTTTTTAAGGTTTCAGCAACCCATCCGACGTTGCGAGAAACACCTGATAGTTACTGTGAAAAAAGGTATTGGCCAACAACTCGACTGTCGCGTTTTATTCTTTCCGGGGTTTTAGGGACGGGTCATTTAGAAAACAAAATGTAAAAGAACTAGAGCGTCGTAACTTTGTTATATGTTGAGTTTTGTGCCCGTCGCAAGTTTGACGTGTTTTAATTGAAGGAATGTTTAGTTCTAGCTTTACGTTTTTTTCCTTTAATGTAAAATAAAGGGTTGTCTGCGCATGCTGTGATTTTTGTTTCGACTTTGTCAAGTGTTATGACTTTGATCATTTGCTTTATTTCGAAGTGTCTCAAGAGTGTGTCAGCTTGGAGTATGTATGAGTTTTCGACAGCGGACGTCTTTGTCTTTACCCCTCTTGTTTGTTAGACATGACGTGCAATGACCCGTTCACTTCTTTTCGTTGACGTTTTTTTTCGCATTTCAAAAAACTACTGACCAAGAGAACGTGCGCAGAAGAAAAATGACAAGGTAAAACCAACAACAAAAAACCATGCAATTAAGGATTACACACAGACAAACACGCAAGTGTAAAAAACGGAAATTTTTTTTTTTTTTTTTTTTTTTCGTGCTGCCGCTTTTTTGTTTGTTTTTTTTTGTTTTGTTTTGTTTTTGTTGCTGCTGCTGATGCTAATGCCGTCACTGCTGCTTAACCTCGCTCTTTGTTTTTTTCTCCGCTAAATATACTTTTTTGCTGAAATCCTAAGGGAGCTAAATTCTTACGGAGGCGCTTAAATCTTCTTTGTTATTTTCCTACAGCCTATAGATGGTCGCCAATCTGGGCACGTGCGTGTTCACTTTTTATTCAAGTTACGTTGGATCCTTTCAAAACTTGGAATCTTGAACATGCACGTGACCTGTGAGGTAACCGAACTGTTTTTTCTCCCTCAGGTTATAACTTAAAACGTTTCAAAGATGGCGTGTAAACCCCACCATGTATTTTTTTGTAACGGGATGCGTGTGCTCTTTTTATCCCCTAACAGCTTTAAAAAGAGATTTTGAACCCCCCTCCCCTCCCTTCCTTACACACACACACACACACACACACACACACACACACTTCTTTATATTCTCCTTAGTGTGTTTAAGCTCATGCCGTCATGTTTTTAACAGATGTGTGGCTATGAAAATAGCCTTTATTTTTTATCTTGTGTTCAGAGTACCGTTTATTTGGCTGCTGGTTTTGGAACCTTTTCGTTCTTCTTGGGAAGCAAAACGGCTTGTATGTTTGGCAGCACACCGCCACTGGCTATAGTAACACCTGACAACAACTTGTTCAACTCTTCGTCATTGCGAACAGCTAACTGTAAGTGTCGAGGAATGATTCTAGCTTTCTTATTGTCACGAGCAGCGTTACCGGCCAACTCCAAAATTTCGGCGGAGAGATACTCCAAAACAGCAGCTAAATAGACAGGTGCGCCTGAACCGATGCGATTGGCGTAGTGTCCTTTGCGCAAAAATCGGTGAACACGACCGACTGGAAACTGAAGTCCGGCTCTGAACGATCGAGTCTTTGCCTTGGCTTTAGCTTTTCCTCCTTTTCCACGTCCTGACATTTTAATTTCTTACACTGAGAAACAACGAGAGACAACCTAGAGATATTTGTGCGCGCTTTGAAATCAACTTACAAAATTCCTTTTTCTTATCAAAAACATTTGGTCTCGAACTGCACTTTTTTTAACGAATAGAAAAACTCGTCAAACAATGCGCAAATTAGTTAATCTTTGAAGAACCAATGAGCTTGCGAGAAACAGAAATGTTCTCGAATTGGAGACCACAACTGCGCTTTATATAGGAAGTGATTCGGTTGCTTGTAATTTCAAATTTCAATTCTCTAAAACTCGTCGACATGTCTGACGCTCCAAAGGCCGGAGGAAAACAAGCGCCCAAGGTGGCCAAAAAGGGGGAAAAACGCGCTGGTAAGAAAGGCGGCAAGATCGCTGGTACTGGAGACAAAAAGCGCAAGAGAAAGAGGCGAGAATCCTACGCCATTTACATTTACAACGTCTTGAAGCAAGTTCACCCTGATGTTGGTGTTTCTTCCAAAGCGATGAGCATCATGAATTCTTTCGTCAACGACATTTTTGAAAGAATCGCTTCAGAAGCTTCACGACTAGCCCTCCAAAACAAGAAATCAACCATCTCTTCGCGTGAAATTCAAACAGCTGTGCGCCTCTTACTTCCCGGTGAGTTGGCCAAACACGCAGTGAGCGAAGGCACCAAGGCTGTTACTAAGTACACCAGCAGTAAATAGATGGAGCGCTATCTAAACGGCTATTTTCATAGCCACACATCTTGTAAAAGCATTGTACGCATTAGAACGCCTTAAATTGTAGTAGAGAGAAAGTACTTAAAATGCAATAGCTAGGCAGCCATTGTTTGCTCGTTTTAAATTGCGACACCGCGTCTAAAGAGCGAGCGCTTTTCTAGACTTGCTTTTTTTGATGTTTAAACGTATAGCTTTTGCATCCACTTTGGATACAAAAAGTTATTACAGTAGGTAAACGCGTGAGAAAATCTTTCAACAACTACTTGAGCGCCACCTTTTTGCTTTTGATCAAAACCTTAGCCCTTATGACCCACCCATCGTTATTATTTGCTGCTACTACCACACTTTTGCTCCTTTTTTCTTTTTTCTTTTTTTTTTTTTTTTTCAAATGTATTGCGCGCATCTTTAGGAAATCAGACTTAAAGCAGCGCTTTAGATAAAAATCACCTTTCTAGCCCGATGATGGTGAGCAAAACACTTTATGTGTCAAGCGTCTACTCTAAACACTCAGTTAAACTATGCCTCGCTAAAAAACATTACTTAGAAATCAATTCAATTGCTTTTCATTTCGATTGAAACAAACTGAAACTGGTAAACTAAACCGTTTTTACACACCCCCTCTGCTTATCGCGGTGCAGCGTTCAAGTTCTAGATTGCCTATTAACGTTTAAAACAGATGTGTGGCTATAAAAATAGCCGTTTTTGATTGCTGAGGTGTTCCCCTTTTAACCACCAAAGCCGTACAATGTGCGACCTTGTCTTTTTAATGCGTAGACAACGTCCATAGCGGTGACTGTCTTTCTCTTGGCATGCTCTGTGTATGTTACAGCGTCGCGAATAACGTTTTCCAAAAAGACTTTTAGAACGCCTCGAGTCTCCTCGTAGATAAGTCCAGAGATACGCTTAACACCACCGCGACGAGCTAGACGACGTATGGCGGGCTTTGTGATTCCTTGGATGTTATCACGTAAAATCTTGCGATGACGCTTTGCGCCTCCTTTTCCAAGTCCTTTTCCTCCTTTACCGCGACCAGACATGATTAAAATTGTTTGAAGTTCAATTACTGTCTTTTTGCGTTTCTTTTTGTTTTTATTATGCGCTGGAAGCGCGACTTTTACCCTACATAGATGGAAACATCTTCGTCAAACAACCAATCGCAACGGTCCTTCGTCAAAAAGCCATCTGAACCAAAAAAACAAAAAAAAAAAAAACCAAAACAAACTGCCTTGTTTTTAACGCGCGTTTTCGCATTTAACGCTTTTATCCGTTCGCAAACAGAGCAGAAAAGTTTCTTTTCGGAATTCCACTACGTCGACCTGTCTTTGAAGTGTTTAAAAAAGCAGAAATTGTAGAGGCGAGACAAACGCGCTCTCTTTTCCCGTAGCCAAAAAACACGCCTACGTGGCCTTAATGCCTTATTTTGCATTTGTACTTGAACCAATCAAAGAGCACTTTCTTAGCACCAATCAGAATGCAGCTTTAAGTCGCGGCAAAGTCTAAAAATGTCAACAAAACGCGTTAAATTGAAAAACTTCAAAAGTTCAACTTAAACTGATAAGTGTAAGCGTAACTTACAATGGCCCGCACAAAACAAACAGCTAGAAAATCTACCGGCGGTAAAGCACCGAGAAAGCAGCTGGCAACAAAAGCAGCAAGAAAGAGTGCCCCGGCTACCGGCGGAGTAAAGAAACCCCACAGATACCGACCCGGTACCGTAGCTTTGAGAGAGATCCGAAGATACCAAAAATCGACAGAGCTCCTAATCAGAAAACTACCCTTCCAGCGATTGGTTCGCGAAATAGCTCAAGATTTCAAGACTGACTTGCGTTTCCAAAGCACCGCCGTCATGGCCTTACAAGAAGCTTCAGAAGCCTACTTAGTGGGTCTCTTCGAAGATACCAACTTGTGCGCCATCCATGCAAAGCGTGTCACTATTATGCCAAAAGACATTCAGTTGGCGAGAAGAATCAGAGGAGAGCGAGCTTAAAAAATGGTGCTTCTAAACAAAACGGCTATTTTCATAGCCACAAATCTGTTAAAAACGTTGTCGGCTTAGTGCCTTAAAACAAAACAAAACAAAAAAAAAAAACAACAAACAAACAAACACAAAGTAAACAAGTTCTACGCCTGGAACTTTGTTTTTAGAAAGATGTGTGGCTATGAAAATAGCCGTTTGACAAAAAGCGGGGTAGGTTAGGTTATTTCTTTTCCACTTTTGCGATGGTTTTCTTGGCTGCAGCTTTCTTCTTAGGTGTCGCTTTCACTTTCTTTACTGCGGGCTTTTTAGCAACCGGTTTCTGGGCGCTCTTTTTTGCGGGAGTCACTTTTTTCTTAGGAGTAGCTTTTTTCACTTTCTCTTTTTGTGCGACTTTTTTCACTGACGCAGCTTTCTTTTTTGGCGTGCTCTTCTTTTCAGCAGGCTTCTTTACTTCTTTGGCTTCTTTTTTGTGCTTCTTGGCGACTGCAGCAGGCTTCTTTAACGGTTTGGGCTTAGCTGCAATTCTAAAAGAACCCGACGCGCCAGTTCCTTTCACTTGTACGAGCTCGCCAGCAACCACCATGCGCTTTAAATTAATCTTGACTTGCGAATCGACGTTTTCACCCACCTTGTTGTTGGCCTTGACGTGCTTGGCGATAGCTTGTCTTGACGACCCTTTGCGTTCTTTAAGCGAATTAATAGCATCGACAATCATCGCCTTGTAGGGAGCATGATCAGCAGGCTTTTTAGGCGCAGACTTCTTTGTGGCCTTTTTCGGAGATGCAGCTTCAGTCATTTTTTTTTTGTCGTGTTTCAGAGAAACGTTGCGTTCGTTTTTATAAAACTTCTAGATGTTTAGATGTTTTTATTTTTCAAGCGGAGTTTTATGCGGACTGTCGAGGAGACTTTTTTTTTTTTTTTTTTGCTCCACCGTCAGACTGCAAAGTGTGTTTTCGTGTTGACAGGCAAACCTCCACAGCTCGCGTCTCTCGCTCTCTTAAAGCTTCATTAGTTTTGAAATCTTCTAAAGAATAGTGACGCTTTGTAAATTGCGGCGTTTCGGTGCCACAGCATGTTAGAAGCGAAAGGTATCGCATCAAAACATCGAAAAAATAGTCTTTAAAAGCAATCGAGTGCGCGCATGGCCAAATAACATCAGCGCTACTTACTCTGGACAAAGCAGCTTAATTTCATCAAGAAACTGAACCATATGGCTTCCCAAAAAAGCTTATGCCAATCTCTTCTAAGCATTTGGTACCATACAAACTCAATAGAGGCGAAGGGCACAAACACGCGCGATTGCTGGAATATTTAATGCGTTAGCAACGCGTACTAACGACGATTTTTAGTTCAGACCAATTCTTTTTCTAAACACAGAGACACAACAAAGAACATTCCATGAAAAAGGAACACTATGTTGTGCTTATTCGTGTTCGTTAACAAAAACGATCGAAGGCTAAAACTGCGATAACGCAGTCAACATATATAAAGTCGCGGACACTAGAAAAAAAGGAAAAACTTAGCAACCTGAAAGTTCTGGACATCGTAAAAAAAAAAAATAAATAAAAAATAAAATTCATTATGGAAGGTAACGGTAAAAAAACGTTTGAGGAGATAAGAGAATGAGTGACGAATGCACAATACGGGGTCCATTCGGTTCTTCGTCTTCATAGTCATCGTTCGAGCGAAGCTTGGTGTTTTCTTTACAATTGTGCAGTCTTGGGAAGGCATGCAACTTTTGTTCAAGTTCATAAAGGCAAAACTGAATTAGAATATGGCGATTTTAAAAGATGCTCTACATTTCCGTTTGCTTTTCAAAGTGCAAATTTCGCTTTTGATTTCATGCGCTCATAACTGGCATTTCAAAAATGACACTTTAACACTCGTGAAAAGTGAATTTGCCGGCTTTTGCATGATGCAAAGTTATTAAAATCGCGCGAGGCATCAGTTATAAGGTGTTCACAACCGAAGTTATTGCAGATCAATTCCATCTCTCGTTTTTTCATTTTCAGAAAAGTTCATTTTTCTCCGCTTTATAACATCATAACCATTAGGCTTAGCTGCTTTAGCCTTAGCGAGGTCCTTGACATTAGAAAAGCACCAGTTGGAATTTTATTTTTGCTAAAAATAAAGGCTAACAAATGCAACAGAAATATCTATCTTGCAAGGAACTCGTTCATAATTGAAAAACAAATACAAAGTCAGCTACTTAGTTAGTTAGTTAGTTAGTTAGTTAGTTAGTTAGTTAGTTAGTTAGTTAGTTAGTTAGTTAGTTAGTTAGTTAGTTAGTTAGTTAGTTAGTCTCTCAGTGAGTTAGTTGGTTAGTTAGTTAGTTAGTTAGTTAGTTAGTTAGTTAGTTAGTTAGTTAGTTAGTTAGTTAGTTAGTTAGTTAGTTAGTTAGTTAGTTAGTTAGTTAGTTAGTTAGTTAGTTAGTCTCTCAGTGAGTTAGTTGGTTAGTTAGTTAGTTAGTTAGTTAGTTAGTTAGTTAGTTAGTTAGTTAGTTAGTTAGTTAGTTAGTTAGTTAGTTAGTTAGTTAGTTGGTTAGTTAGTTAGTTAGTTAGTCAATCAGTTAGTTAGTTAGTTAGTTAGTTAGTCAGTCAGTTAGTTAGTTAGTCAGTCAGTCAGTTAGTTGGTTAGTCAGTCAGTTAGTTAGTCATTCAGTTAGTTAGTTTGTATCTTAGTTAGTTTGTTAGGTACTAAGTTAGGCAGATACGTGAAAAATGACGATAGATGACGATAAATGAGGACAATAATTAAAATGTAGCTACTTTGTAAAATCTTATTACTTTAACTAAAGTTTTAGTACTTTGTTAAAATAGCATGAGAACTAACGTTACCCCACAAGCTTTTTAAAGTTCTTTTTTAAGGTTTCAGCAACCCATCCGACGTTGCGAGAAACACCTGATAGTTACTGTGAAAAAAGGTATTGGCCAACAACTCGACTGTCGCGTTTTATTCTTTCCGGGGTTTTAGGGACGGGTCATTTAGAAAACAAAATGTAAAAGAACTAGAGCGTCGTAACTTTGTTATATGTTGAGTTTTGTGCCCGTCGCAAGTTTGACGTGTTTTAATTGAAGGAATGTTTAGTTCTAGCTTTACGTTTTTTTCCTTTAATGTAAAATAAAGGGTTGTCTGCGCATGCTGTGATTTTTGTTTCGACTTTGTCAAGTGTTATGACTTTGATCATTTGCTTTATTTCGAAGTGTCTCAAGAGTGTGTCAGCTTGGAGTATGTATGAGTTTTCGACAGCGGACGTCTTTGTCTTTACCCCTCTTGTTTGTTAGACATGACGTGCAATGACCCGTTCACTTCTTTTCGTTGACGTTTTTTTTCGCATTTCAAAAAACTACTGACCAAGAGAACGTGCGCAGAAGAAAAATGACAAGGTAAAACCAACAACAAAAAACCATGCAATTAAGGATTACACACAGACAAACACGCAAGTGTAAAAAACGGAAATTTTTTTTTTTTTTTTTTTTTTTCGTGCTGCCGCTTTTTTGTTTGTTTTTTTTTGTTTTGTTTTGTTTTTGTTGCTGCTGCTGATGCTAATGCCGTCACTGCTGCTTAACCTCGCTCTTTGTTTTTTTCTCCGCTAAATATACTTTTTTGCTGAAATCCTAAGGGAGCTAAATTCTTACGGAGGCGCTTAAATCTTCTTTGTTATTTTCCTACAGCCTATAGATGGTCGCCAATCTGGGCACGTGCGTGTTCACTTTTTATTCAAGTTACGTTGGATCCTTTCAAAACTTGGAATCTTGAACATGCACGTGACCTGTGAGGTAACCGAACTGTTTTTTCTCCCTCAGGTTATAACTTAAAACGTTTCAAAGATGGCGTGTAAACCCCACCATGTATTTTTTTGTAACGGGATGCGTGTGCTCTTTTTATCCCCTAACAGCTTTAAAAAGAGATTTTGAACCCCCCTCCCCTCCCTTCCTTACACACACACACACACACACACACACACACACACACTTCTTTATATTCTCCTTAGTGTGTTTAAGCTCATGCCGTCATGTTTTTAACAGATGTGTGGCTATGAAAATAGCCTTTATTTTTTATCTTGTGTTCAGAGTACCGTTTATTTGGCTGCTGGTTTTGGAACCTTTTCGTTCTTCTTGGGAAGCAAAACGGCTTGTATGTTTGGCAGCACACCGCCACTGGCTATAGTAACACCTGACAACAACTTGTTCAACTCTTCGTCATTGCGAACAGCTAACTGTAAGTGTCGAGGAATGATTCTAGCTTTCTTATTGTCACGAGCAGCGTTACCGGCCAACTCCAAAATTTCGGCGGAGAGATACTCCAAAACAGCAGCTAAATAGACAGGTGCGCCTGAACCGATGCGATTGGCGTAGTGTCCTTTGCGCAAAAATCGGTGAACACGACCGACTGGAAACTGAAGTCCGGCTCTGAACGATCGAGTCTTTGCCTTGGCTTTAGCTTTTCCTCCTTTTCCACGTCCTGACATTTTAATTTCTTACACTGAGAAACAACGAGAGACAACCTAGAGATATTTGTGCGCGCTTTGAAATCAACTTACAAAATTCCTTTTTCTTATCAAAAACATTTGGTCTCGAACTGCACTTTTTTTAACGAATAGAAAAACTCCGTCAAACAATGCGCAAATTAGTTAATCTTTGAAGAACCAATGAGCTTGCGAGAAACAGAAATGTTCTCGAATTGGAGACCACAACTGCGCTTTATATAGGAAGTGATTCGGTTGCTTGTAATTTCAAATTTCAATTCTCTAAAACTCGTCGACATGTCTGACGCTCCAAAGGCCGGAGGAAAACAAGCGCCCAAGGTGGCCAAAAAGGGGGAAAAACGCGCTGGTAAGAAAGGCGGCAAGATCGCTGGTACTGGAGACAAAAAGCGCAAGAGAAAGAGGCGAGAATCCTACGCCATTTACATTTACAACGTCTTGAAGCAAGTTCACCCTGATGTTGGTGTTTCTTCCAAAGCGATGAGCATCATGAATTCTTTCGTCAACGACATTTTTGAAAGAATCGCTTCAGAAGCTTCACGACTAGCCCTCCAAAACAAGAAATCAACCATCTCTTCGCGTGAAATTCAAACAGCTGTGCGCCTCTTACTTCCCGGTGAGTTGGCCAAACACGCAGTGAGCGAAGGCACCAAGGCTGTTACTAAGTACACCAGCAGTAAATAGATGGAGCGCTATCTAAACGGCTATTTTCATAGCCACACATCTTGTAAAAGCATTGTACGCATTAGAACGCCTTAAATTGTAGTAGAGAGAAAGTACTTAAAATGCAATAGCTAGGCAGCCATTGTTTGCTCGTTTTAAATTGCGACACCGCGTCTAAAGAGCGAGCGCTTTTCTAGACTTGCTTTTTTTGATGTTTAAACGTATAGCTTTTGCATCCACTTTGGATACAAAAAGTTATTACAGTAGGTAAACGCGTGAGAAAATCTTTCAACAACTACTTGAGCGCCACCTTTTTGCTTTTGATCAAAACCTTAGCCCTTATGACCCACCCATCGTTATTATTTGCTGCTACTACCACACTTTTGCTCCTTTTTTCTTTTTTCTTTTTTTTTTTTTTTTTCAAATGTATTGCGCGCATCTTTAGGAAATCAGACTTAAAGCAGCGCTTTAGATAAAAATCACCTTTCTAGCCCGATGATGGTGAGCAAAACACTTTATGTGTCAAGCGTCTACTCTAAACACTCAGTTAAACTATGCCTCGCTAAAAAACATTACTTAGAAATCAATTCAATTGCTTTTCATTTCGATTGAAACAAACTGAAACTGGTAAACTAAACCGTTTTTACACACCCCCTCTGCTTATCGCGGTGCAGCGTTCAAGTTCTAGATTGCCTATTAACGTTTAAAACAGATGTGTGGCTATAAAAATAGCCGTTTTTGATTGCTGAGGTGTTCCCCTTTTAACCACCAAAGCCGTACAATGTGCGACCTTGTCTTTTTAATGCGTAGACAACGTCCATAGCGGTGACTGTCTTTCTCTTGGCATGCTCTGTGTATGTTACAGCGTCGCGAATAACGTTTTCCAAAAAGACTTTTAGAACGCCTCGAGTCTCCTCGTAGATAAGTCCAGAGATACGCTTAACACCACCGCGACGAGCTAGACGACGTATGGCGGGCTTTGTGATTCCTTGGATGTTATCACGTAAAATCTTGCGATGACGCTTTGCGCCTCCTTTTCCAAGTCCTTTTCCTCCTTTACCGCGACCAGACATGATTAAAATTGTTTGAAGTTCAATTACTGTCTTTTTGCGTTTCTTTTTGTTTTTATTATGCGCTGGAAGCGCGACTTTTACCCTACATAGATGGAAACATCTTCGTCAAACAACCAATCGCAACGGTCCTTCGTCAAAAAGCCATCTGAACCAAAAAAACAAAAAAAAAAAAAACCAAAACAAACTGCCTTGTTTTTAACGCGCGTTTTCGCATTTAACGCTTTTATCCGTTCGCAAACAGAGCAGAAAAGTTTCTTTTCGGAATTCCACTACGTCGACCTGTCTTTGAAGTGTTTAAAAAAGCAGAAATTGTAGAGGCGAGACAAACGCGCTCTCTTTTCCCGTAGCCAAAAAACACGCCTACGTGGCCTTAATGCCTTATTTTGCATTTGTACTTGAACCAATCAAAGAGCACTTTCTTAGCACCAATCAGAATGCAGCTTTAAGTCGCGGCAAAGTCTAAAAATGTCAACAAAACGCGTTAAATTGAAAAACTTCAAAAGTTCAACTTAAACTGATAAGTGTAAGCGTAACTTACAATGGCCCGCACAAAACAAACAGCTAGAAAATCTACCGGCGGTAAAGCACCGAGAAAGCAGCTGGCAACAAAAGCAGCAAGAAAGAGTGCCCCGGCTACCGGCGGAGTAAAGAAACCCCACAGATACCGACCCGGTACCGTAGCTTTGAGAGAGATCCGAAGATACCAAAAATCGACAGAGCTCCTAATCAGAAAACTACCCTTCCAGCGATTGGTTCGCGAAATAGCTCAAGATTTCAAGACTGACTTGCGTTTCCAAAGCACCGCCGTCATGGCCTTACAAGAAGCTTCAGAAGCCTACTTAGTGGGTCTCTTCGAAGATACCAACTTGTGCGCCATCCATGCAAAGCGTGTCACTATTATGCCAAAAGACATTCAGTTGGCGAGAAGAATCAGAGGAGAGCGAGCTTAAAAAATGGTGCTTCTAAACAAAACGGCTATTTTCATAGCCACAAATCTGTTAAAAACGTTGTCGGCTTAGTGCCTTAAAACAAAACAAAACAAAAAAAAAAAACAACAAACAAACAAACACAAAGTAAACAAGTTCTACGCCTGGAACTTTGTTTTTAGAAAGATGTGTGGCTATGAAAATAGCCGTTTGACAAAAAGCGGGGTAGGTTAGGTTATTTCTTTTCCACTTTTGCGATGGTTTTCTTGGCTGCAGCTTTCTTCTTAGGTGTCGCTTTCACTTTCTTTACTGCGGGCTTTTTAGCAACCGGTTTCTGGGCGCTCTTTTTTGCGGGAGTCACTTTTTTCTTAGGAGTAGCTTTTTTCACTTTCTCTTTTTGTGCGACTTTTTTCACTGACGCAGCTTTCTTTTTTGGCGTGCTCTTCTTTTCAGCAGGCTTCTTTACTTCTTTGGCTTCTTTTTTGTGCTTCTTGGCGACTGCAGCAGGCTTCTTTAACGGTTTGGGCTTAGCTGCAATTCTAAAAGAACCCGACGCGCCAGTTCCTTTCACTTGTACGAGCTCGCCAGCAACCACCATGCGCTTTAAATTAATCTTGACTTGCGAATCGACGTTTTCACCCACCTTGTTGTTGGCCTTGACGTGCTTGGCGATAGCTTGTCTTGACGACCCTTTGCGTTCTTTAAGCGAATTAATAGCATCGACAATCATCGCCTTGTAGGGAGCATGATCAGCAGGCTTTTTAGGCGCAGACTTCTTTGTGGCCTTTTTCGGAGATGCAGCTTCAGTCATTTTTTTTTTGTCGTGTTTCAGAGAAACGTTGCGTTCGTTTTTATAAAACTTCTAGATGTTTAGATGTTTTTATTTTTCAAGCGGAGTTTTATGCGGACTGTCGAGGAGACTTTTTTTTTTTTTTTTTTGCTCCACCGTCAGACTGCAAAGTGTGTTTTCGTGTTGACAGGCAAACCTCCACAGCTCGCGTCTCTCGCTCTCTTAAAGCTTCATTAGTTTTGAAATCTTCTAAAGAATAGTGACGCTTTGTAAATTGCGGCGTTTCGGTGCCACAGCATGTTAGAAGCGAAAGGTATCGCATCAAAACATCGAAAAAATAGTCTTTAAAAGCAATCGAGTGCGCGCATGGCCAAATAACATCAGCGCTACTTACTCTGGACAAAGCAGCTTAATTTCATCAAGAAACTGAACCATATGGCTTCCCAAAAAAGCTTATGCCAATCTCTTCTAAGCATTTGGTACCATACAAACTCAATAGAGGCGAAGGGCACAAACACGCGCGATTGCTGGAATATTTAATGCGTTAGCAACGCGTACTAACGACGATTTTTAGTTCAGACCAATTCTTTTTCTAAACACAGAGACACAACAAAGAACATTCCATGAAAAAGGAACACTATGTTGTGCTTATTCGTGTTCGTTAACAAAAACGATCGAAGGCTAAAACTGCGATAACGCAGTCAACATATATAAAGTCGCGGACACTAGAAAAAAAGGAAAAACTTAGCAACCTGAAAGTTCTGGACATCGTAAAAAAAAAAAATAAATAAAAAATAAAATTCATTATGGAAGGTAACGGTAAAAAAACGTTTGAGGAGATAAGAGAATGAGTGACGAATGCACAATACGGGGTCCATTCGGTTCTTCGTCTTCATAGTCATCGTTCGAGCGAAGCTTGGTGTTTTCTTTACAATTGTGCAGTCTTGGGAAGGCATGCAACTTTTGTTCAAGTTCATAAAGGCAAAACTGAATTAGAATATGGCGATTTTAAAAGATGCTCTACATTTCCGTTTGCTTTTCAAAGTGCAAATTTCGCTTTTGATTTCATGCGCTCATAACTGGCATTTCAAAAATGACACTTTAACACTCGTGAAAAGTGAATTTGGCGGCTTTTGCATGATGCAAAGTTATTAAAATCGCGCGAGGCATCAGTTATAAGGTGTTCACAACCGAAGTTATTGCAGATCAATTCCATCTCTCGTTTTTTCATTTTCAGAAAAGTTCATTTTTCTCCGCTTTATAACATCATAACCATTAGGCTTAGCTGCTTTAGCCTTAGCGAGGTCCTTGACATTAGAAAAGCACCAGTTGGAATTTTATTTTTGCTAAAAATAAAGGCTAACAAATGCAACAGAAATATCTATCTTGCAAGGAACTCGTTCATAATTGAAAAACAAATACAAAGTCAGCTACTTAGTTAGTTAGTTAGTTAGTTAGTTAGTTAGTTAGTTAGTTAGTTAGTTAGTTAGTTAGTTAGTTAGTTAGTTAGTTAGTTAGTTAGTTAGTTAGTTAGTTAGTTAGTTAGTTAGTTAGTTAGTTAGTTAGTTAGTTAGTTAGTTAGTTAGTTAGTCTCTCAGTGAGTTAGTTGGTTAGTTAGTTAGTTAGTTAGTTAGTTAGTTAGTTAGTTAGTTAGTTAGTTAGTTAGTTAGTTAGTTAGTTAGTTAGTTAGTTAGTTAGTTAGTTAGTTAGTTAGTTAGTTAGTTAGTTAGTTAGTTAGTTAGTTAGTTAGTTAGTTAGTTAGTTAGTCAGTTAGTTAGTTAGTTAGTTAGTTAGTTAGTTAGTTAGTTAGTTAGTCTCTCAGTGAGTTAGTTGGTTAGTTAGTTAGTTAGTTAGTTAGTTAGTTAGTTAGTTAGTTAGTTAGTTAGTTAGTTAGTCTCTCAGTGAGTTAGTTGGTTAGTTAGTTAGTTAGTTAGTTAGTTAGTTAGTTAGTTAGTTAGTTAGTTAGTTAGTTAGTTAGTTAGTCTCTCAGTGAGTTAGTTGGTTAGTTAGTTAGTTAGTTAGTTAGTTAGTTAGTTAGTTAGTTAGTTAGTTAGTTAGTTAGTTAGTTAGTCTCTCAGTGAGTTAGTTGGTTAGTTAGTTAGTTAGTTAGTTAGTTAGTTAGTTAGTTAGTTAGTTAGTTAGTTAGTTAGTTAGTTAGTCTCTCAGTGAGTTAGTTGGTTAGTTAGTTAGTTAGTTAGTTAGTTAGTTAGTTAGTTAGTTAGTTAGTTAGTTAGTTAGTTAGTTAGTTAGTTAGTTAGTTAGTTAGTTAGTTAGTTAGTTAGTTAGTTAGTTAGTTAGTTAGTTAGTTAGTTAGTTAGTTAGTTAGTTAGTCAGTTAGTTAGTTAGTTAGTTAGTTAGTTAGTTAGTTAGTTAGTTAGTCTCTCAGTGAGTTAGTTGGTTAGTTAGTTAGTTAGTTAGTTAGTTAGTTAGTTAGTTAGTTAGTTAGTTAGTTAGTTAGTTAGTCTCTCAGTGAGTTAGTTGGTTAGTTAGTTAGTTAGTTAGTTAGTTAGTTAGTTAGTTAGTTAGTTAGTTAGTTAGTTAGTTAGTCTCTCAGTGAGTTAGTTGGTTAGTTAGTTAGTTAGTTAGTTAGTTAGTTAGTTAGTTAGTTAGTTAGTTAGTTAGTTAGTTAGTTAGTCTCTCAGTGAGTTAGTTGGTTAGTTAGTTAGTTAGTTAGTTAGTTAGTTAGTTAGTTAGTTAGTTAGTTAGTTAGTTAGTTAGTCTCTCAGTGAGTTAGTTGGTTAGTTAGTTAGTTAGTTAGTTAGTTAGTTAGTTAGTTAGTTAGTTAGTTAGTTAGTTAGTTAGTCTCTCAGTGAGTTAGTTGGTTAGTTAGTTAGTTAGTTAGTTAGTTAGTTAGTTAGTTAGTTAGTTAGTTAGTTAGTTAGTTAGTTAGTCTCTCAGTGAGTTAGTTGGTTAGTTAGTTAGTTAGTTAGTTAGTTAGTTAGTTAGTTAGTTAGTTAGTTAGTTAGTTAGTCTCTCAGTGAGTTAGTTGGTTAGTTAGTTAGTTAGTTAGTTAGTTAGTTAGTTAGTTAGTTAGTTAGTTAGTTAGTTAGTTAGTTAGTTAGTTAGTTAGTTAGTTGGTTAGTTAGTTAGTTAGTTAGTCAATCAGTTAGTTAGTTAGTTAGTTAGTTAGTCAGTCAGTTAGTTAGTTAGTCAGTCAGTCAGTTAGTTGGTTAGTCAGTCAGTTAGTTAGTCATTCAGTTAGTTAGTTTGTATCTTAGTTAGTTTGTTAGGTACTAAGTTAGGCAGATACGTGAAAAATGACGATAGATGACGATAAATGAGGACAATAATTAAAATGTAGCTACTTTGTAAAATCTTATTACTTTAACTAAAGTTTTAGTACTTTGTTAAAATAGCATGAGAACTAACGCTACCCCACAAGCTTTTTAAAGTTCTTTTTTAAGGTTTCAGCAACCCATCCGACGTTGCGAGAAACACCTGATAGTTACTGTGAAAAAAGGTATTGGCCAACAACTCGACTGTCGCGTTTTATTCTTTCCGGGGTTTTAGGGACGGGTCATTTAGAAAACAAAATGTAAAAGAACTAGAGCGTCGTAACTTTGTTATATGTTGAGTTTTGTGCCCGTCGCAAGTTTGACGTGTTTTAATTGAAGGAATGTTTAGTTCTAGCTTTACGTTTTTTTCCTTTAATGTAAAATAAAGGGTTGTCTGCGCATGCTGTGATTTTTGTTTCGACTTTGTCAAGTGTTATGACTTTGATCATTTGCTTTATTTCGAAGTGTCTCAAGAGTGTGTCAGCTTGGAGTATGTATGAGTTTTCGACAGCGGACGTCTTTGTCTTTACCCCTCTTGTTTGTTAGACATGACGTGCAATGACCCGTTCACTTCTTTTCGTTGACGTTTTTTTTCGCATTTCAAAAAACTACTGACCAAGAGAACGTGCGCAGAAGAAAAATGACAAGGTAAAACCAACAACAAAAAACCATGCAATTAAGGATTACACACAGACAAACACGCAAGTGTAAAAAACGGAAATTTTTTTTTTTTTTTTTTTTTTTCGTGCTGCCGCTTTTTTGTTTGTTTTTTTTTGTTTTGTTTTGTTTTTGTTGCTGCTGCTGATGCTAATGCCGTCACTGCTGCTTAACCTCGCTCTTTGTTTTTTTCTCCGCTAAATATACTTTTTTGCTGAAATCCTAAGGGAGCTAAATTCTTACGGAGGCGCTTAAATCTTCTTTGTTATTTTCCTACAGCCTATAGATGGTCGCCAATCTGGGCACGTGCGTGTTCACTTTTTATTCAAGTTACGTTGGATCCTTTCAAAACTTGGAATCTTGAACATGCACGTGACCTGTGAGGTAACCGAACTGTTTTTTCTCCCTCAGGTTATAACTTAAAACGTTTCAAAGATGGCGTGTAAACCCCACCATGTATTTTTTTGTAACGGGATGCGTGTGCTCTTTTTATCCCCTAACAGCTTTAAAAAGAGATTTTGAACCCCCCTCCCCTCCCTTCCTTACACACACACACACACACACACACACACACACACTTCTTTATATTCTCCTTAGTGTGTTTAAGCTCATGCCGTCATGTTTTTAACAGATGTGTGGCTATGAAAATAGCCTTTATTTTTTATCTTGTGTTCAGAGTACCGTTTATTTGGCTGCTGGTTTTGGAACCTTTTCGTTCTTCTTGGGAAGCAAAACGGCTTGTATGTTTGGCAGCACACCGCCACTGGCTATAGTAACACCTGACAACAACTTGTTCAACTCTTCGTCATTGCGAACAGCTAACTGTAAGTGTCGAGGAATGATTCTAGCTTTCTTATTGTCACGAGCAGCGTTACCGGCCAACTCCAAAATTTCGGCGGAGAGATACTCCAAAACAGCAGCTAAATAGACAGGTGCGCCTGAACCGATGCGATTGGCGTAGTGTCCTTTGCGCAAAAATCGGTGAACACGACCGACTGGAAACTGAAGTCCGGCTCTGAACGATCGAGTCTTTGCCTTGGCTTTAGCTTTTCCTCCTTTTCCACGTCCTGACATTTTAATTTCTTACACTGAGAAACAACGAGAGACAACCTAGAGATATTTGTGCGCGCTTTGAAATCAACTTACAAAATTCCTTTTTCTTATCAAAAACATTTGGTCTCGAACTGCACTTTTTTTAACGAATAGAAAAACTCCGTCAAACAATGCGCAAATTAGTTAATCTTTGAAGAACCAATGAGCTTGCGAGAAACAGAAATGTTCTCGAATTGGAGACCACAACTGCGCTTTATATAGGAAGTGATTCGGTTGCTTGTAATTTCAAATTTCAATTCTCTAAAACTCGTCGACATGTCTGACGCTCCAAAGGCCGGAGGAAAACAAGCGCCCAAGGTGGCCAAAAAGGGGGAAAAACGCGCTGGTAAGAAAGGCGGCAAGATCGCTGGTACTGGAGACAAAAAGCGCAAGAGAAAGAGGCGAGAATCCTACGCCATTTACATTTACAACGTCTTGAAGCAAGTTCACCCTGATGTTGGTGTTTCTTCCAAAGCGATGAGCATCATGAATTCTTTCGTCAACGACATTTTTGAAAGAATCGCTTCAGAAGCTTCACGACTAGCCCTCCAAAACAAGAAATCAACCATCTCTTCGCGTGAAATTCAAACAGCTGTGCGCCTCTTACTTCCCGGTGAGTTGGCCAAACACGCAGTGAGCGAAGGCACCAAGGCTGTTACTAAGTACACCAGCAGTAAATAGATGGAGCGCTATCTAAACGGCTATTTTCATAGCCACACATCTTGTAAAAGCATTGTACGCATTAGAACGCCTTAAATTGTAGTAGAGAGAAAGTACTTAAAATGCAATAGCTAGGCAGCCATTGTTTGCTCGTTTTAAATTGCGACACCGCGTCTAAAGAGCGAGCGCTTTTCTAGACTTGCTTTTTTTGATGTTTAAACGTATAGCTTTTGCATCCACTTTGGATACAAAAAGTTATTACAGTAGGTAAACGCGTGAGAAAATCTTTCAACAACTACTTGAGCGCCACCTTTTTGCTTTTGATCAAAACCTTAGCCCTTATGACCCACCCATCGTTATTATTTGCTGCTACTACCACACTTTTGCTCCTTTTTTCTTTTTTCTTTTTTTTTTTTTTTTTCAAATGTATTGCGCGCATCTTTAGGAAATCAGACTTAAAGCAGCGCTTTAGATAAAAATCACCTTTCTAGCCCGATGATGGTGAGCAAAACACTTTATGTGTCAAGCGTCTACTCTAAACACTCAGTTAAACTATGCCTCGCTAAAAAACATTACTTAGAAATCAATTCAATTGCTTTTCATTTCGATTGAAACAAACTGAAACTGGTAAACTAAACCGTTTTTACACACCCCCTCTGCTTATCGCGGTGCAGCGTTCAAGTTCTAGATTGCCTATTAACGTTTAAAACAGATGTGTGGCTATAAAAATAGCCGTTTTTGATTGCTGAGGTGTTCCCCTTTTAACCACCAAAGCCGTACAATGTGCGACCTTGTCTTTTTAATGCGTAGACAACGTCCATAGCGGTGACTGTCTTTCTCTTGGCATGCTCTGTGTATGTTACAGCGTCGCGAATAACGTTTTCCAAAAAGACTTTTAGAACGCCTCGAGTCTCCTCGTAGATAAGTCCAGAGATACGCTTAACACCACCGCGACGAGCTAGACGACGTATGGCGGGCTTTGTGATTCCTTGGATGTTATCACGTAAAATCTTGCGATGACGCTTTGCGCCTCCTTTTCCAAGTCCTTTTCCTCCTTTACCGCGACCAGACATGATTAAAATTGTTTGAAGTTCAATTACTGTCTTTTTGCGTTTCTTTTTGTTTTTATTATGCGCTGGAAGCGCGACTTTTACCCTACATAGATGGAAACATCTTCGTCAAACAACCAATCGCAACGGTCCTTCGTCAAAAAGCCATCTGAACCAAAAAAACAAAAAAAAAAAAAACCAAAACAAACTGCCTTGTTTTTAACGCGCGTTTTCGCATTTAACGCTTTTATCCGTTCGCAAACAGAGCAGAAAAGTTTCTTTTCGGAATTCCACTACGTCGACCTGTCTTTGAAGTGTTTAAAAAAGCAGAAATTGTAGAGGCGAGACAAACGCGCTCTCTTTTCCCGTAGCCAAAAAACACGCCTACGTGGCCTTAATGCCTTATTTTGCATTTGTACTTGAACCAATCAAAGAGCACTTTCTTAGCACCAATCAGAATGCAGCTTTAAGTCGCGGCAAAGTCTAAAAATGTCAACAAAACGCGTTAAATTGAAAAACTTCAAAAGTTCAACTTAAACTGATAAGTGTAAGCGTAACTTACAATGGCCCGCACAAAACAAACAGCTAGAAAATCTACCGGCGGTAAAGCACCGAGAAAGCAGCTGGCAACAAAAGCAGCAAGAAAGAGTGCCCCGGCTACCGGCGGAGTAAAGAAACCCCACAGATACCGACCCGGTACCGTAGCTTTGAGAGAGATCCGAAGATACCAAAAATCGACAGAGCTCCTAATCAGAAAACTACCCTTCCAGCGATTGGTTCGCGAAATAGCTCAAGATTTCAAGACTGACTTGCGTTTCCAAAGCACCGCCGTCATGGCCTTACAAGAAGCTTCAGAAGCCTACTTAGTGGGTCTCTTCGAAGATACCAACTTGTGCGCCATCCATGCAAAGCGTGTCACTATTATGCCAAAAGACATTCAGTTGGCGAGAAGAATCAGAGGAGAGCGAGCTTAAAAAATGGTGCTTCTAAACAAAACGGCTATTTTCATAGCCACAAATCTGTTAAAAACGTTGTCGGCTTAGTGCCTTAAAACAAAACAAAACAAAAAAAAAAAACAACAAACAAACAAACACAAAGTAAACAAGTTCTACGCCTGGAACTTTGTTTTTAGAAAGATGTGTGGCTATGAAAATAGCCGTTTGACAAAAAGCGGGGTAGGTTAGGTTATTTCTTTTCCACTTTTGCGATGGTTTTCTTGGCTGCAGCTTTCTTCTTAGGTGTCGCTTTCACTTTCTTTACTGCGGGCTTTTTAGCAACCGGTTTCTGGGCGCTCTTTTTTGCGGGAGTCACTTTTTTCTTAGGAGTAGCTTTTTTCACTTTCTCTTTTTGTGCGACTTTTTTCACTGACGCAGCTTTCTTTTTTGGCGTGCTCTTCTTTTCAGCAGGCTTCTTTACTTCTTTGGCTTCTTTTTTGTGCTTCTTGGCGACTGCAGCAGGCTTCTTTAACGGTTTGGGCTTAGCTGCAATTCTAAAAGAACCCGACGCGCCAGTTCCTTTCACTTGTACGAGCTCGCCAGCAACCACCATGCGCTTTAAATTAATCTTGACTTGCGAATCGACGTTTTCACCCACCTTGTTGTTGGCCTTGACGTGCTTGGCGATAGCTTGTCTTGACGACCCTTTGCGTTCTTTAAGCGAATTAATAGCATCGACAATCATCGCCTTGTAGGGAGCATGATCAGCAGGCTTTTTAGGCGCAGACTTCTTTGTGGCCTTTTTCGGAGATGCAGCTTCAGTCATTTTTTTTTTGTCGTGTTTCAGAGAAACGTTGCGTTCGTTTTTATAAAACTTCTAGATGTTTAGATGTTTTTATTTTTCAAGCGGAGTTTTATGCGGACTGTCGAGGAGACTTTTTTTTTTTTTTTTTTGCTCCACCGTCAGACTGCAAAGTGTGTTTTCGTGTTGACAGGCAAACCTCCACAGCTCGCGTCTCTCGCTCTCTTAAAGCTTCATTAGTTTTGAAATCTTCTAAAGAATAGTGACGCTTTGTAAATTGCGGCGTTTCGGTGCCACAGCATGTTAGAAGCGAAAGGTATCGCATCAAAACATCGAAAAAATAGTCTTTAAAAGCAATCGAGTGCGCGCATGGCCAAATAACATCAGCGCTACTTACTCTGGACAAAGCAGCTTAATTTCATCAAGAAACTGAACCATATGGCTTCCCAAAAAAGCTTATGCCAATCTCTTCTAAGCATTTGGTACCATACAAACTCAATAGAGGCGAAGGGCACAAACACGCGCGATTGCTGGAATATTTAATGCGTTAGCAACGCGTACTAACGACGATTTTTAGTTCAGACCAATTCTTTTTCTAAACACAGAGACACAACAAAGAACATTCCATGAAAAAGGAACACTATGTTGTGCTTATTCGTGTTCGTTAACAAAAACGATCGAAGGCTAAAACTGCGATAACGCAGTCAACATATATAAAGTCGCGGACACTAGAAAAAAAGGAAAAACTTAGCAACCTGAAAGTTCTGGACATCGTAAAAAAAAAAAATAAATAAAAAATAAAATTCATTATGGAAGGTAACGGTAAAAAAACGTTTGAGGAGATAAGAGAATGAGTGACGAATGCACAATACGGGGTCCATTCGGTTCTTCGTCTTCATAGTCATCGTTCGAGCGAAGCTTGGTGTTTTCTTTACAATTGTGCAGTCTTGGGAAGGCATGCAACTTTTGTTCAAGTTCATAAAGGCAAAACTGAATTAGAATATGGCGATTTTAAAAGATGCTCTACATTTCCGTTTGCTTTTCAAAGTGCAAATTTCGCTTTTGATTTCATGCGCTCATAACTGGCATTTCAAAAATGACACTTTAACACTCGTGAAAAGTGAATTTGGCGGCTTTTGCATGATGCAAAGTTATTAAAATCGCGCGAGGCATCAGTTATAAGGTGTTCACAACCGAAGTTATTGCAGATCAATTCCATCTCTCGTTTTTTCATTTTCAGAAAAGTTCATTTTTCTCCGCTTTATAACATCATAACCATTAGGCTTAGCTGCTTTAGCCTTAGCGAGGTCCTTGACATTAGAAAAGCACCAGTTGGAATTTTATTTTTGCTAAAAATAAAGGCTAACAAATGCAACAGAAATATCTATCTTGCAAGGAACTCGTTCATAATTGAAAAACAAATACAAAGTCAGCTACTTAGTTAGTTAGTTAGTTAGTTAGTTAGTTAGTTAGTTAGTTAGTTAGTTAGTTAGTTAGTTAGTTAGTTAGTTAGTTAGTTAGTTAGTTAGTTAGTTAGTTAGTTAGTTAGTTAGTTAGTTAGTTAGTTAGTTAGTTAGTTAGTTAGTTAGTTAGTTAGTTAGTTAGTTAGTTAGTTAGTTAGTTAGTTAGTTAGTTAGTTAGTTAGTTAGTTAGTTAGTTAGTTAGTTAGTTAGTTAGTTAGTTAGTTAGTTAGTTAGTTAGTTAGTTAGTTAGTTAGTTAGTTAGTTAGTTAGTTAGTTAGTTAGTTAGTTAGTTAGTTAGTTAGTTAGTTAGTTAGTTAGTTAGTTAGTTAGTTAGTTAGTTAGTTAGTTAGTTAGTTAGTTAGTTAGTCTCTCAGTGAGTTAGTTGGTTAGTTAGTTAGTTAGTTAGTTAGTTAGTTAGTTAGTTAGTTAGTTAGTTAGTTAGTTAGTTAGTCTCTCAGTGAGTTAGTTGGTTAGTTAGTGTAACTATAGCGTTACTTGTGAATAATTGTGTGCGTAAAAGGAAATGTCATTATAGCGTTACTTGTAAATAATTGTATGTGTGAAAAGATTTGTGAATGCCTTATAGCATTACTTGTAAATAATTGTATTTGTGAAAAGATAAGTGTGAATGCCTAGGGAATGCCTACTTGTAAATAATTGTATGTGTGAAAAGATATGTGTGAATACCTAGGGAATCAATCTGTATATAAATTGTGTTGAATTTTACAAAGATACATCGGCCTTTACGCACAACTAAAAACGATCTTTTTTATGCGAAACTACAAGCTATTTCGGCAAAATGGCGACTAAACTTGATTTAAAGTTAATTCCAGAGTTTAGCGGAAACGATCAACAGTCAGTTGCGGAGTGGCTGGAAAAGGTTGAATTGGTATGTAAAATAATTGGTGTAACCGATCTGGCACGTGTGGTTCCTCTCCGTCTCACTGATGGTGCATTCGTAGTGTATCAACAGTTAGCAGAGACTGATAAAGAAAATTTTAAGAAAATAAAGGAGGCTTTGCTTGAAGCTTTTGCCGTTGATGCATTCACAGCCTACGAGCAGTTTGTCACGAGAAAGCTGAAACATGGAGAAGCAGTTGATGTTTATTTGGCAGAACTACGAAGATTGTCTACCCTAATTGGTGGGCTACCAGACAAAGCGATCGCGTGTGCTTTTGTTGCTGGGCTCCCCGAGGAAGTCCGACGGATGCTGAGATCGAGTTCTCGTATGGACGATCTTACAACTGTTCAAATACTTGCGCGAGCAAGGACTCTGATGATCGAGGAACGGAACAACGGGATGGTGGAAAAATTTGCTGTAGCTGCAATGAAAAGTGATGATCCGAGGTTGCTAGAAGATAAAACGCAATCAGTGTGCTATGAGTGCAAACTTCCCAATCACTTTGCGAGAGATTGTCATTTAAGAAGACATAATTATCGAAACAAGTCAAGTAGAAGAAGGGAGTCAAGCGATGTGCTGTGTTACTCGTGTCAAGAGTATGGACACATGTCAAGAATGTGTCCAAAAAACGGAGTGAGGGAGAAGACGTCTGCGCCAGTTCTCTCCCTAAACAATCAATAATGGCGTTACCTACCATGCTCTTGGATGTTAACGGTGTATTTCAGGATGTGCTAATTGACTCAGGATGTACCTACTGCATCATCTATAAAAAATGTGCGACAAAAATAACGAAGAAAGAAGTTAGCGTGGTAACTGTAAATGGACAACAACAGCAGTGCGAAGGTGTTAGCCAAACTCGAATCACCGCCCCAAATGGAAATACAGTGTGTGTGGAAGCACTTGTGGTCAATTTCAAACCACTGGGTTTTTGTTTCATAATGGGTATGAATGGAATAGTGGCACTTGGTGGAGTATCGATTTCTGCAACACGGAATGTTTGTTTTATGAAAAAAGAAGCATGTTTACTTGGTCTAAAAAGCGATTTATTAATAGATGTTCATGATATGAATATAACGGCTCAGGATTTCACAGCTTCATTTGAAAAGAAAAATAGAGAATGGATAATTGCTTGGAAATGGAATACCAAACCTGAAAATCTCGTGAATAGAATTGCTGAATATACCATCCCCATCGGCATAAAACACGATTACGAAAAAGAAATTGAAGGGTGGATAGAGAAAAAATGGCTGCAAAAGTACGAAGCGAAAAAACACGGTCCAGTAAAAGGTTTGGTTCCACTTATGGCAGTGGTGCAGCAAAACAAAGGGAAAGTGCGACCAGTGTTAGACTTCAGGGAGTTGAACACGTTTATTGAACCATTTACGGCGAACACGGATGCATGTGCTGACAAACTTCGAGACTGGAGACGGCTTGGAGAAAATATTTCAATTATTGATTTATCTTCGGCCTACATGCAACTCAAAATCAGCGAGGAACTCTGGGCTTACCAAACTGTTGTGTTCCGTGGACAGAGGTTTTGTTTAACACGTTTGGGATTTGGCCTGAACGTTGCGCCCGTCATTATGAAAGCAGTTTTGGACAAAGTTCTATCGCAAGACGAAAAGATCTGGAAGGGAACATCATCATACATTGATGATATTCTTGTAAATGAAGACATCGTATCAGTTCGCAGTGTACTTGATCATTTGGATATGTATGGATTACATTGTAAGCCGGCGGTTCGTGTGTCCGAAGGGGCGAGAGTTCTAGGATTACAAGTTGGGATTGAAAATAAGAAGTTATTTTGGAAGAGAGACAACGATTTTGGTGAAATTCCAAGTTCTCTAACGAGGCGAAAAATCTTCTCTTTATGTGGAAAAATGACAGGGAATCTTCCAGTTTGTGGTTGGTTGCGTGTAGCTTCGTCATTTGTTAAAAGGACGGCAAACGCCCTAACGAAAACATGGGATGAGAAGATACAATGCGAATTTGTTGAAAAAATGGTGAACGATATGGTAAAAAGAACACGTAACAACGATCCTGCCAAAGGAGTTTGGAATGTTTATGGCAACGAGGCAACAGTGTGGGTGGATGCTAGTTCACTAGCGCTAGGTGTGAGTATTGAAGTTGATGGCAATATAATTGAAGACGCTTGTTGGCTAAGAAAAGATGATACAACACATATAAACATGTCTGAACTCGATGCAGTAATCAAAGGACTAAACATGGGTCTCAATTGGAAGATGAATGTCTTGCATATTTGCACTGATTCGAAAGCAGTATTACATTGGGTCACCGATGCACTGACTGGAAAATCCAGATTGAAGACAAAGGCTTCAAACGAAATGCTGATTAGAAGACGGCTTCAAACCATTACGAATATTGTGGACGAATACAAACTCAGAGTGGATATTAAACTAGTACCCTCGGAGTCTAACTTAGCCGATGTACTTACTCGAGTGCCTGGAAGTTGGTTGAAAATGATCAATAAGCCCACTGAACTTGCTGCAGGTGGAACGATTAGTGCTTCTCTATCTCCCAAAGAAATAAACCATGTTCATAAGTCCACGGGACATTATGGTGTGAAGAGAACATTGTATTTTGTTCGTAGAATTAACCCATCAGTAAGCAGGGAAGAAGTCAGGCAAGTGGTTGAAAAATGTGTAGCCTGCCAATCAATTGATCCAAGTCCGATAAAGTGGCCGAAAGGGAAGATTGAAGTAAAAGGGACGTGGCAACGGCTTGGTATGGATATAACTCATTATGAGGGGCAACATTTTCTTACCCTGATTGACTGTGGGCCTTCACGATATGCAATATGGCGCCATCTTAAAGACCAAACTAGTGCATGTGTCATTCAGGAACTAAACGCAATCTTTCTTGAACGAGGCGGTCCAAACGAAATACTGACGGATAATGATACAGCATTTCGAAGCACATTATTTTCACAATTTATGAACAAATGGAACGTTAAACTTCGCTTCAGGTGCGCTTACGTTCCTTCAGGGAATGGAATTGCAGAACGGTGCCATCGAACAGTGAAAAGAACGGCGAAGAGAGTTCCGTGCAGCATACCCGAGGCAGTTTATTGGTATAACGTCAACCCAAAAGACTGTTGTAAGTCATCTACAGCACCCGCAAATAAATTATACCATTACGAAATAAGAGTTAGAGGAATTGACGACGATAAAAACGCATATGAACCTCATGAGAAGATCACCAACAAGTTTAAACTTGGCGATGAAGTATGGGTAAAGCCCCCGGACAACCGATGTGACTCTCAATACAAGATTGGGCGAGTTACAGGAATCATTTCGGAGCAAACGGTTGAAGTGGACAAAGTATGCCGGCACATACGCGACCTAAGACCCGTCAGAGTTGATAACAAGTCGAATGAGAATCTAGAAGATGATGAAGAGCTGTGCGTTGTGTTGCCTGAAGACGAGACAAACCAGACGCCAATGTTGCGAAGAAGCACCCGAAAAAGGATGGCACCTGAGCGATATAGTCCGTGAGGTGAAGTGGTCATTATGACCAAGGGGGAGTGTAACTATAGCGTTACTTGTGAATAATTGTGTGCGTAAAAGGAAATGTCATTATAGCGTTACTTGTAAATAATTGTATGTGTGAAAAGATTTGTGAATGCCTTATAGCATTACTTGTAAATAATTGTATTTGTGAAAAGATAAGTGTGAATGCCTAGGGAATGCCTACTTGTAAATAATTGTATGTGTGAAAAGATATGTGTGAATACCTAGGGAATCAATCTGTATATAAATTGTGTTGAATTTTACAAAGATACATCGGCCTTTACGCACAACTAAAAACGATCTTTTTTATGCGAAACTACAGTTAGTTAGTTAGTTAGTTAGTTAGTTAGTTAGTTAGTTAGTTAGTTAGTTAGTTAGTTAGTTAGTTAGTTAGTCTCTCAGTGAGTTAGTTGGTTAGTTAGTTAGTTAGTTAGTTAGTTAGTTAGTTAGTTAGTTAGTTAGTTAGTTAGTTAGTTAGTCTCTCAGTGAGTTAGTTGGTTAGTTAGTTAGTTAGTTAGTTAGTTAGTTAGTTAGTTAGTTAGTTAGTTAGTTAGTTAGTTAGTTAGTCTCTCAGTGAGTTAGTTGGTTAGTTAGTTAGTTAGTTAGTTAGTTAGTTAGTTAGTTAGTTAGTTAGTTAGTTAGTTAGTTAGTCTCTCAGTGAGTTAGTTGTAGTTAGTTAGTTAGTTAGTTAGTTAGTTAGTTAGTTAGTTAGTTAGTTAGTTAGTTAGTTAGTTAGTCTCTCAGTGAGTTAGTTGGTTAGTTAGTTAGTTAGTTAGTTAGTTAGTTAGTTAGTTAGTTAGTTAGTTAGTTAGTTAGCTCTCAGTGAGTTAGTTGGGTTAGTTAGTTAGTTAGTTAGTTAGTTAGTTAGTTAGTTAGTTAGTTAGTTAGTTAGTTAGTTAGTTAGTTAGTTAGTTAGTTAGTTAGTTGGTTAGTTAGTTAGTTAGTTAGTCAATCAGTTAGTTAGTTAGTTAGTTAGTTAGTCAGTCAGTTAGTTAGTTAGTCAGTCAGTCAGTTAGTTGGTTAGTCAGTCAGTTAGTTAGTCATTCAGTTAGTTAGTTTGTATCTTAGTTAGTTTGTTAGGTACTAAGTTAGGCAGATACGTGAAAAATGACGATAGATGACGATAAATGAGGACAATAATTAAAATGTAGCTACTTTGTAAAATCTTATTACTTTAACTAAAGTTTTAGTACTTTGTTAAAATAGCATGAGAACTAACGCTACCCCACAAGCTTTTTAAAGTTCTTTTTTAAGGTTTCAGCAACCCATCCGACGTTGCGAGAAACACCTGATAGTTACTGTGAAAAAAGGTATTGGCCAACAACTCGACTGTCGCGTTTTATTCTTTCCGGGGTTTTAGGGACGGGTCATTTAGAAAACAAAATGTAAAAGAACTAGAGCGTCGTAACTTTGTTATATGTTGAGTTTTGTGCCCGTCGCAAGTTTGACGTGTTTTAATTGAAGGAATGTTTAGTTCTAGCTTTACGTTTTTTTCCTTTAATGTAAAATAAAGGGTTGTCTGCGCATGCTGTGATTTTTGTTTCGACTTTGTCAAGTGTTATGACTTTGATCATTTGCTTTATTTCGAAGTGTCTCAAGAGTGTGTCAGCTTGGAGTATGTATGAGTTTTCGACAGCGGACGTCTTTGTCTTTACCCCTCTTGTTTGTTAGACATGACGTGCAATGACCCGTTCACTTCTTTTCGTTGACGTTTTTTTTCGCATTTCAAAAAACTACTGACCAAGAGAACGTGCGCAGAAGAAAAATGACAAGGTAAAACCAACAACAAAAAACCATGCAATTAAGGATTACACACAGACAAACACGCAAGTGTAAAAAACGGAAATTTTTTTTTTTTTTTTTTTTTTTCGTGCTGCCGCTTTTTTGTTTGTTTTTTTTTGTTTTGTTTTGTTTTTGTTGCTGCTGCTGATGCTAATGCCGTCACTGCTGCTTAACCTCGCTCTTTGTTTTTTTCTCCGCTAAATATACTTTTTTGCTGAAATCCTAAGGGAGCTAAATTCTTACGGAGGCGCTTAAATCTTCTTTGTTATTTTCCTACAGCCTATAGATGGTCGCCAATCTGGGCACGTGCGTGTTCACTTTTTATTCAAGTTACGTTGGATCCTTTCAAAACTTGGAATCTTGAACATGCACGTGACCTGTGAGGTAACCGAACTGTTTTTTCTCCCTCAGGTTATAACTTAAAACGTTTCAAAGATGGCGTGTAAACCCCACCATGTATTTTTTTGTAACGGGATGCGTGTGCTCTTTTTATCCCCTAACAGCTTTAAAAAGAGATTTTGAACCCCCCTCCCCTCCCTTCCTTACACACACACACACACACACACACACACACACACACTTCTTTATATTCTCCTTAGTGTGTTTAAGCTCATGCCGTCATGTTTTTAACAGATGTGTGGCTATGAAAATAGCCTTTATTTTTTATCTTGTGTTCAGAGTACCGTTTATTTGGCTGCTGGTTTTGGAACCTTTTCGTTCTTCTTGGGAAGCAAAACGGCTTGTATGTTTGGCAGCACACCGCCACTGGCTATAGTAACACCTGACAACAACTTGTTCAACTCTTCGTCATTGCGAACAGCTAACTGTAAGTGTCGAGGAATGATTCTAGCTTTCTTATTGTCACGAGCAGCGTTACCGGCCAACTCCAAAATTTCGGCGGAGAGATACTCCAAAACAGCAGCTAAATAGACAGGTGCGCCTGAACCGATGCGATTGGCGTAGTGTCCTTTGCGCAAAAATCGGTGAACACGACCGACTGGAAACTGAAGTCCGGCTCTGAACGATCGAGTCTTTGCCTTGGCTTTAGCTTTTCCTCCTTTTCCACGTCCTGACATTTTAATTTCTTACACTGAGAAACAACGAGAGACAACCTAGAGATATTTGTGCGCGCTTTGAAATCAACTTACAAAATTCCTTTTTCTTATCAAAAACATTTGGTCTCGAACTGCACTTTTTTTAACGAATAGAAAAACTCGTCAAACAATGCGCAAATTAGTTAATCTTTGAAGAACCAATGAGCTTGCGAGAAACAGAAATGTTCTCGAATTGGAGACCACAACTGCGCTTTATATAGGAAGTGATTCGGTTGCTTGTAATTTCAAATTTCAATTCTCTAAAACTCGTCGACATGTCTGACGCTCCAAAGGCCGGAGGAAAACAAGCGCCCAAGGTGGCCAAAAAGGGGGAAAAACGCGCTGGTAAGAAAGGCGGCAAGATCGCTGGTACTGGAGACAAAAAGCGCAAGAGAAAGAGGCGAGAATCCTACGCCATTTACATTTACAACGTCTTGAAGCAAGTTCACCCTGATGTTGGTGTTTCTTCCAAAGCGATGAGCATCATGAATTCTTTCGTCAACGACATTTTTGAAAGAATCGCTTCAGAAGCTTCACGACTAGCCCTCCAAAACAAGAAATCAACCATCTCTTCGCGTGAAATTCAAACAGCTGTGCGCCTCTTACTTCCCGGTGAGTTGGCCAAACACGCAGTGAGCGAAGGCACCAAGGCTGTTACTAAGTACACCAGCAGTAAATAGATGGAGCGCTATCTAAACGGCTATTTTCATAGCCACACATCTTGTAAAAGCATTGTACGCATTAGAACGCCTTAAATTGTAGTAGAGAGAAAGTACTTAAAATGCAATAGCTAGGCAGCCATTGTTTGCTCGTTTTAAATTGCGACACCGCGTCTAAAGAGCGAGCGCTTTTCTAGACTTGCTTTTTTTGATGTTTAAACGTATAGCTTTTGCATCCACTTTGGATACAAAAAGTTATTACAGTAGGTAAACGCGTGAGAAAATCTTTCAACAACTACTTGAGCGCCACCTTTTTGCTTTTGATCAAAACCTTAGCCCTTATGACCCACCCATCGTTATTATTTGCTGCTACTACCACACTTTTGCTCCTTTTTTCTTTTTTCTTTTTTTTTTTTTTTTTCAAATGTATTGCGCGCATCTTTAGGAAATCAGACTTAAAGCAGCGCTTTAGATAAAAATCACCTTTCTAGCCCGATGATGGTGAGCAAAACACTTTATGTGTCAAGCGTCTACTCTAAACACTCAGTTAAACTATGCCTCGCTAAAAAACATTACTTAGAAATCAATTCAATTGCTTTTCATTTCGATTGAAACAAACTGAAACTGGTAAACTAAACCGTTTTTACACACCCCCTCTGCTTATCGCGGTGCAGCGTTCAAGTTCTAGATTGCCTATTAACGTTTAAAACAGATGTGTGGCTATAAAAATAGCCGTTTTTGATTGCTGAGGTGTTCCCCTTTTAACCACCAAAGCCGTACAATGTGCGACCTTGTCTTTTTAATGCGTAGACAACGTCCTAGCGGTGACTGTCTTTCTCTTGGCATGCTCTGTGTATGTTACAGCGTCGCGAATAACGTTTTCCAAAAAGACTTTTAGAACGCCTCGAGTCTCCTCGTAGATAAGTCCAGAGATACGCTTAACACCACCGCGACGAGCTAGACGACGTATGGCGGGCTTTGTGATTCCTTGGATGTTATCACGTAAAATCTTGCGATGACGCTTTGCGCCTCCTTTTCCAAGTCCTTTTCCTCCTTTACCGCGACCAGACATGATTAAAATTGTTTGAAGTTCAATTACTGTCTTTTTGCGTTTCTTTTTGTTTTTATTATGCGCTGGAAGCGCGACTTTTACCCTACATAGATGGAAACATCTTCGTCAAACAACCAATCGCAACGGTCCTTCGTCAAAAAGCCATCTGAACCAAAAAAACAAAAAAAAAAAAAACCAAAACAAACTGCCTTGTTTTTAACGCGCGTTTTCGCATTTAACGCTTTTATCCGTTCGCAAACAGAGCAGAAAAGTTTCTTTTCGGAATTCCACTACGTCGACCTGTCTTTGAAGTGTTTAAAAAAGCAGAAATTGTAGAGGCGAGACAAACGCGCTCTCTTTTCCCGTAGCCAAAAAACACGCCTACGTGGCCTTAATGCCTTATTTTGCATTTGTACTTGAACCAATCAAAGAGCACTTTCTTAGCACCAATCAGAATGCAGCTTTAAGTCGCGGCAAAGTCTAAAAATGTCAACAAAACGCGTTAAATTGAAAAACTTCAAAAGTTCAACTTAAACTGATAAGTGTAAGCGTAACTTACAATGGCCCGCACAAAACAAACAGCTAGAAAATCTACCGGCGGTAAAGCACCGAGAAAGCAGCTGGCAACAAAAGCAGCAAGAAAGAGTGCCCCGGCTACCGGCGGAGTAAAGAAACCCCACAGATACCGACCCGGTACCGTAGCTTTGAGAGAGATCCGAAGATACCAAAAATCGACAGAGCTCCTAATCAGAAAACTACCCTTCCAGCGATTGGTTCGCGAAATAGCTCAAGATTTCAAGACTGACTTGCGTTTCCAAAGCACCGCCGTCATGGCCTTACAAGAAGCTTCAGAAGCCTACTTAGTGGGTCTCTTCGAAGATACCAACTTGTGCGCCATCCATGCAAAGCGTGTCACTATTATGCCAAAAGACATTCAGTTGGCGAGAAGAATCAGAGGAGAGCGAGCTTAAAAAATGGTGCTTCTAAACAAAACGGCTATTTTCATAGCCACAAATCTGTTAAAAACGTTGTCGGCTTAGTGCCTTAAAACAAAACAAAACAAAAAAAAAAAACAACAAACAAACAAACACAAAGTAAACAAGTTCTACGCCTGGAACTTTGTTTTTAGAAAGATGTGTGGCTATGAAAATAGCCGTTTGACAAAAAGCGGGGTAGGTTAGGTTATTTCTTTTCCACTTTTGCGATGGTTTTCTTGGCTGCAGCTTTCTTCTTAGGTGTCGCTTTCACTTTCTTTACTGCGGGCTTTTTAGCAACCGGTTTCTGGGCGCTCTTTTTTGCGGGAGTCACTTTTTTCTTAGGAGTAGCTTTTTTCACTTTCTCTTTTTGTGCGACTTTTTTCACTGACGCAGCTTTCTTTTTTGGCGTGCTCTTCTTTTCAGCAGGCTTCTTTACTTCTTTGGCTTCTTTTTTGTGCTTCTTGGCGACTGCAGCAGGCTTCTTTAACGGTTTGGGCTTAGCTGCAATTCTAAAAGAACCCGACGCGCCAGTTCCTTTCACTTGTACGAGCTCGCCAGCAACCACCATGCGCTTTAAATTAATCTTGACTTGCGAATCGACGTTTTCACCCACCTTGTTGTTGGCCTTGACGTGCTTGGCGATAGCTTGTCTTGACGACCCTTTGCGTTCTTTAAGCGAATTAATAGCATCGACAATCATCGCCTTGTAGGGAGCATGATCAGCAGGCTTTTTAGGCGCAGACTTCTTTGTGGCCTTTTTCGGAGATGCAGCTTCAGTCATTTTTTTTTTGTCGTGTTTCAGAGAAACGTTGCGTTCGTTTTTATAAAACTTCTAGATGTTTAGATGTTTTTATTTTTCAAGCGGAGTTTTATGCGGACTGTCGAGGAGACTTTTTTTTTTTTTTTTTTGCTCCACCGTCAGACTGCAAAGTGTGTTTTCGTGTTGACAGGCAAACCTCCACAGCTCGCGTCTCTCGCTCTCTTAAAGCTTCATTAGTTTTGAAATCTTCTAAAGAATAGTGACGCTTTGTAAATTGCGGCGTTTCGGTGCCACAGCATGTTAGAAGCGAAAGGTATCGCATCAAAACATCGAAAAAATAGTCTTTAAAAGCAATCGAGTGCGCGCATGGCCAAATAACATCAGCGCTACTTACTCTGGACAAAGCAGCTTAATTTCATCAAGAAACTGAACCATATGGCTTCCCAAAAAAGCTTATGCCAATCTCTTCTAAGCATTTGGTACCATACAAACTCAATAGAGGCGAAGGGCACAAACACGCGCGATTGCTGGAATATTTAATGCGTTAGCAACGCGTACTAACGACGATTTTTAGTTCAGACCAATTCTTTTTCTAAACACAGAGACACAACAAAGAACATTCCATGAAAAAGGAACACTATGTTGTGCTTATTCGTGTTCGTTAACAAAAACGATCGAAGGCTAAAACTGCGATAACGCAGTCAACATATATAAAGTCGCGGACACTAGAAAAAAAGGAAAAACTTAGCAACCTGAAAGTTCTGGACATCGTAAAAAAAAAAAATAAATAAAAAATAAAATTCATTATGGAAGGTAACGGTAAAAAAACGTTTGAGGAGATAAGAGAATGAGTGACGAATGCACAATACGGGGTCCATTCGGTTCTTCGTCTTCATAGTCATCGTTCGAGCGAAGCTTGGTGTTTTCTTTACAATTGTGCAGTCTTGGGAAGGCATGCAACTTTTGTTCAAGTTCATAAAGGCAAAACTGAATTAGAATATGGCGATTTTAAAAGATGCTCTACATTTCCGTTTGCTTTTCAAAGTGCAAATTTCGCTTTTGATTTCATGCGCTCATAACTGGCATTTCAAAAATGACACTTTAACACTCGTGAAAAGTGAATTTGGCGGCTTTTGCATGATGCAAAGTTATTAAAATCGCGCGAGGCATCAGTTATAAGGTGTTCACAACCGAAGTTATTGCAGATCAATTCCATCTCTCGTTTTTTCATTTTCAGAAAAGTTCATTTTTCTCCGCTTTATAACATCATAACCATTAGGCTTAGCTGCTTTAGCCTTAGCGAGGTCCTTGACATTAGAAAAGCACCAGTTGGAATTTTATTTTTGCTAAAAATAAAGGCTAACAAATGCAACAGAAATATCTATCTTGCAAGGAACTCGTTCATAATTGAAAAACAAATACAAAGTCAGCTACTTAGTTAGTTAGTTAGTTAGTTAGTTAGTTAGTTAGTTAGTTAGTTAGTTAGTTAGTTAGTTAGTTAGTTAGTTAGTTAGTTAGTTAGTTAGTTAGTTAGTTAGTTAGTTAGTTAGTTAGTTAGTTAGTTAGTTAGTTAGTTAGTTAGTTAGTCTCTCAGTGAGTTAGTTGGTTAGTTAGTTAGTTAGTTAGTTAGTTAGTTAGTTAGTTAGTTAGTTAGTTAGTTAGTTAGTTAGTTAGTTAGTTAGTTAGTTAGTTAGTTAGTTAGTTAGTTAGTTAGTTAGTTAGTTAGTTAGTTAGTTAGTTAGTTAGTTAGTTAGTTAGTTAGTCAGTTAGTTAGTTAGTTAGTTAGTTAGTTAGTTAGTTAGTTAGTTAGTCTCTCAGTGAGTTAGTTGGTTAGTTAGTTAGTTAGTTAGTTAGTTAGTTAGTTAGTTAGTTAGTTAGTTAGTTAGTTAGTTAGTCTCTCAGTGAGTTAGTTGGTTAGTTAGTGTAACTATAGCGTTACTTGTGAATAATTGTGTGCGTAAAAGGAAATGTCATTATAGCGTTACTTGTAAATAATTGTATGTGTGAAAAGATTTGTGAATGCCTTATAGCATTACTTGTAAATAATTGTATTTGTGAAAAGATAAGTGTGAATGCCTAGGGAATGCCTACTTGTAAATAATTGTATGTGTGAAAAGATATGTGTGAATACCTAGGGAATCAATCTGTATATAAATTGTGTTGAATTTTACAAAGATACATCGGCCTTTACGCACAACTAAAAACGATCTTTTTTATGCGAAACTACAAGCTATTTCGGCAAAATGGCGACTAAACTTGATTTAAAGTTAATTCCAGAGTTTAGCGGAAACGATCAACAGTCAGTTGCGGAGTGGCTGGAAAAGGTTGAATTGGTATGTAAAATAATTGGTGTAACCGATCTGGCACGTGTGGTTCCTCTCCGTCTCACTGATGGTGCATTCGTAGTGTATCAACAGTTAGCAGAGACTGATAAAGAAAATTTTAAGAAAATAAAGGAGGCTTTGCTTGAAGCTTTTGCCGTTGATGCATTCACAGCCTACGAGCAGTTTGTCACGAGAAAGCTGAAACATGGAGAAGCAGTTGATGTTTATTTGGCAGAACTACGAAGATTGTCTACCCTAATTGGTGGGCTACCAGACAAAGCGATCGCGTGTGCTTTTGTTGCTGGGCTCCCCGAGGAAGTCCGACGGATGCTGAGATCGAGTTCTCGTATGGACGATCTTACAACTGTTCAAATACTTGCGCGAGCAAGGACTCTGATGATCGAGGAACGGAACAACGGGATGGTGGAAAAATTTGCTGTAGCTGCAATGAAAAGTGATGATCCGAGGTTGCTAGAAGATAAAACGCAATCAGTGTGCTATGAGTGCAAACTTCCCAATCACTTTGCGAGAGATTGTCATTTAAGAAGACATAATTATCGAAACAAGTCAAGTAGAAGAAGGGAGTCAAGCGATGTGCTGTGTTACTCGTGTCAAGAGTATGGACACATGTCAAGAATGTGTCCAAAAAACGGAGTGAGGGAGAAGACGTCTGCGCCAGTTCTCTCCCTAAACAATCAATAATGGCGTTACCTACCATGCTCTTGGATGTTAACGGTGTATTTCAGGATGTGCTAATTGACTCAGGATGTACCTACTGCATCATCTATAAAAAATGTGCGACAAAAATAACGAAGAAAGAAGTTAGCGTGGTAACTGTAAATGGACAACAACAGCAGTGCGAAGGTGTTAGCCAAACTCGAATCACCGCCCCAAATGGAAATACAGTGTGTGTGGAAGCACTTGTGGTCAATTTCAAACCACTGGGTTTTTGTTTCATAATGGGTATGAATGGAATAGTGGCACTTGGTGGAGTATCGATTTCTGCAACACGGAATGTTTGTTTTATGAAAAAAGAAGCATGTTTACTTGGTCTAAAAAGCGATTTATTAATAGATGTTCATGATATGAATATAACGGCTCAGGATTTCACAGCTTCATTTGAAAAGAAAAATAGAGAATGGATAATTGCTTGGAAATGGAATACCAAACCTGAAAATCTCGTGAATAGAATTGCTGAATATACCATCCCCATCGGCATAAAACACGATTACGAAAAAGAAATTGAAGGGTGGATAGAGAAAAAATGGCTGCAAAAGTACGAAGCGAAAAAACACGGTCCAGTAAAAGGTTTGGTTCCACTTATGGCAGTGGTGCAGCAAAACAAAGGGAAAGTGCGACCAGTGTTAGACTTCAGGGAGTTGAACACGTTTATTGAACCATTTACGGCGAACACGGATGCATGTGCTGACAAACTTCGAGACTGGAGACGGCTTGGAGAAAATATTTCAATTATTGATTTATCTTCGGCCTACATGCAACTCAAAATCAGCGAGGAACTCTGGGCTTACCAAACTGTTGTGTTCCGTGGACAGAGGTTTTGTTTAACACGTTTGGGATTTGGCCTGAACGTTGCGCCCGTCATTATGAAAGCAGTTTTGGACAAAGTTCTATCGCAAGACGAAAAGATCTGGAAGGGAACATCATCATACATTGATGATATTCTTGTAAATGAAGACATCGTATCAGTTCGCAGTGTACTTGATCATTTGGATATGTATGGATTACATTGTAAGCCGGCGGTTCGTGTGTCCGAAGGGGCGAGAGTTCTAGGATTACAAGTTGGGATTGAAAATAAGAAGTTATTTTGGAAGAGAGACAACGATTTTGGTGAAATTCCAAGTTCTCTAACGAGGCGAAAAATCTTCTCTTTATGTGGAAAAATGACAGGGAATCTTCCAGTTTGTGGTTGGTTGCGTGTAGCTTCGTCATTTGTTAAAAGGACGGCAAACGCCCTAACGAAAACATGGGATGAGAAGATACAATGCGAATTTGTTGAAAAAATGGTGAACGATATGGTAAAAAGAACACGTAACAACGATCCTGCCAAAGGAGTTTGGAATGTTTATGGCAACGAGGCAACAGTGTGGGTGGATGCTAGTTCACTAGCGCTAGGTGTGAGTATTGAAGTTGATGGCAATATAATTGAAGACGCTTGTTGGCTAAGAAAAGATGATACAACACATATAAACATGTCTGAACTCGATGCAGTAATCAAAGGACTAAACATGGGTCTCAATTGGAAGATGAATGTCTTGCATATTTGCACTGATTCGAAAGCAGTATTACATTGGGTCACCGATGCACTGACTGGAAAATCCAGATTGAAGACAAAGGCTTCAAACGAAATGCTGATTAGAAGACGGCTTCAAACCATTACGAATATTGTGGACGAATACAAACTCAGAGTGGATATTAAACTAGTACCCTCGGAGTCTAACTTAGCCGATGTACTTACTCGAGTGCCTGGAAGTTGGTTGAAAATGATCAATAAGCCCACTGAACTTGCTGCAGGTGGAACGATTAGTGCTTCTCTATCTCCCAAAGAAATAAACCATGTTCATAAGTCCACGGGACATTATGGTGTGAAGAGAACATTGTATTTTGTTCGTAGAATTAACCCATCAGTAAGCAGGGAAGAAGTCAGGCAAGTGGTTGAAAAATGTGTAGCCTGCCAATCAATTGATCCAAGTCCGATAAAGTGGCCGAAAGGGAAGATTGAAGTAAAAGGGACGTGGCAACGGCTTGGTATGGATATAACTCATTATGAGGGGCAACATTTTCTTACCCTGATTGACTGTGGGCCTTCACGATATGCAATATGGCGCCATCTTAAAGACCAAACTAGTGCATGTGTCATTCAGGAACTAAACGCAATCTTTCTTGAACGAGGCGGTCCAAACGAAATACTGACGGATAATGATACAGCATTTCGAAGCACATTATTTTCACAATTTATGAACAAATGGAACGTTAAACTTCGCTTCAGGTGCGCTTACGTTCCTTCAGGGAATGGAATTGCAGAACGGTGCCATCGAACAGTGAAAAGAACGGCGAAGAGAGTTCCGTGCAGCATACCCGAGGCAGTTTATTGGTATAACGTCAACCCAAAAGACTGTTGTAAGTCATCTACAGCACCCGCAAATAAATTATACCATTACGAAATAAGAGTTAGAGGAATTGACGACGATAAAAACGCATATGAACCTCATGAGAAGATCACCAACAAGTTTAAACTTGGCGATGAAGTATGGGTAAAGCCCCCGGACAACCGATGTGACTCTCAATACAAGATTGGGCGAGTTACAGGAATCATTTCGGAGCAAACGGTTGAAGTGGACAAAGTATGCCGGCACATACGCGACCTAAGACCCGTCAGAGTTGATAACAAGTCGAATGAGAATCTAGAAGATGATGAAGAGCTGTGCGTTGTGTTGCCTGAAGACGAGACAAACCAGACGCCAATGTTGCGAAGAAGCACCCGAAAAAGGATGGCACCTGAGCGATATAGTCCGTGAGGTGAAGTGGTCATTATGACCAAGGGGGAGTGTAACTATAGCGTTACTTGTGAATAATTGTGTGCGTAAAAGGAAATGTCATTATAGCGTTACTTGTAAATAATTGTATGTGTGAAAAGATTTGTGAATGCCTTATAGCATTACTTGTAAATAATTGTATTTGTGAAAAGATAAGTGTGAATGCCTAGGGAATGCCTACTTGTAAATAATTGTATGTGTGAAAAGATATGTGTGAATACCTAGGGAATCAATCTGTATATAAATTGTGTTGAATTTTACAAAGATACATCGGCCTTTACGCACAACTAAAAACGATCTTTTTTATGCGAAACTACAGTTAGTTAGTTAGTTAGTTAGTTAGTTAGTTAGTTAGTTAGTTAGTTAGTTAGTTAGTTAGTTAGTTAGTTAGTCTCTCAGTGAGTTAGTTGGTTAGTTAGTTAGTTAGTTAGTTAGTTAGTTAGTTAGTTAGTTAGTTAGTTAGTTAGTTAGTTAGTCTCTCAGTGAGTTAGTTGGTTAGTTAGTTAGTTAGTTAGTTAGTTAGTTAGTTAGTTAGTTAGTTAGTTAGTTAGTTAGTTAGTTAGTCTCTCAGTGAGTTAGTTGGTTAGTTAGTTAGTTAGTTAGTTAGTTAGTTAGTTAGTTAGTTAGTTAGTTAGTTAGTTAGTTAGTCTCTCAGTGAGTTAGTTGGTTAGTTAGTTAGTTAGTTAGTTAGTTAGTTAGTTAGTTAGTTAGTTAGTTAGTTAGTTAGTTAGTTAGTCTCTCAGTGAGTTAGTTGGTTAGTTAGTTAGTTAGTTAGTTAGTTAGTTAGTTAGTTAGTTAGTTAGTTAGTTAGTTAGTCTCTCAGTGAGTTAGTTGGTTAGTTAGTTAGTTAGTTAGTTAGTTAGTTAGTTAGTTAGTTAGTTAGTTAGTTAGTTAGTTAGTTAGTTAGTTAGTTAGTTAGTTAGTTGGTTAGTTAGTTAGTTAGTTAGTCAATCAGTTAGTTAGTTAGTTAGTTAGTTAGTCAGTCAGTTAGTTAGTTAGTCAGTCAGTCAGTTAGTTGGTTAGTCAGTCAGTTAGTTAGTCATTCAGTTAGTTAGTTTGTATCTTAGTTAGTTTGTTAGGTACTAAGTTAGGCAGATACGTGAAAAATGACGATAGATGACGATAAATGAGGACAATAATTAAAATGTAGCTACTTTGTAAAATCTTATTACTTTAACTAAAGTTTTAGTACTTTGTTAAAATAGCATGAGAACTAACGCTACCCCACAAGCTTTTTAAAGTTCTTTTTTAAGGTTTCAGCAACCCATCCGACGTTGCGAGAAACACCTGATAGTTACTGTGAAAAAAGGTATTGGCCAACAACTCGACTGTCGCGTTTTATTCTTTCCGGGGTTTTAGGGACGGGTCATTTAGAAAACAAAATGTAAAAGAACTAGAGCGTCGTAACTTTGTTATATGTTGAGTTTTGTGCCCGTCGCAAGTTTGACGTGTTTTAATTGAAGGAATGTTTAGTTCTAGCTTTACGTTTTTTTCCTTTAATGTAAAATAAAGGGTTGTCTGCGCATGCTGTGATTTTTGTTTCGACTTTGTCAAGTGTTATGACTTTGATCATTTGCTTTATTTCGAAGTGTCTCAAGAGTGTGTCAGCTTGGAGTATGTATGAGTTTTCGACAGCGGACGTCTTTGTCTTTACCCCTCTTGTTTGTTAGACATGACGTGCAATGACCCGTTCACTTCTTTTCGTTGACGTTTTTTTTCGCATTTCAAAAAACTACTGACCAAGAGAACGTGCGCAGAAGAAAAATGACAAGGTAAAACCAACAACAAAAAACCATGCAATTAAGGATTACACACAGACAAACACGCAAGTGTAAAAAACGGAAATTTTTTTTTTTTTTTTTTTTTTTCGTGCTGCCGCTTTTTTGTTTGTTTTTTTTTGTTTTGTTTTGTTTTTGTTGCTGCTGCTGATGCTAATGCCGTCACTGCTGCTTAACCTCGCTCTTTGTTTTTTTCTCCGCTAAATATACTTTTTTGCTGAAATCCTAAGGGAGCTAAATTCTTACGGAGGCGCTTAAATCTTCTTTGTTATTTTCCTACAGCCTATAGATGGTCGCCAATCTGGGCACGTGCGTGTTCACTTTTTATTCAAGTTACGTTGGATCCTTTCAAAACTTGGAATCTTGAACATGCACGTGACCTGTGAGGTAACCGAACTGTTTTTTCTCCCTCAGGTTATAACTTAAAACGTTTCAAAGATGGCGTGTAAACCCCACCATGTATTTTTTTGTAACGGGATGCGTGTGCTCTTTTTATCCCCTAACAGCTTTAAAAAGAGATTTTGAACCCCCCTCCCCTCCCTTCCTTACACACACACACACACACACACACACACACACACACTTCTTTATATTCTCCTTAGTGTGTTTAAGCTCATGCCGTCATGTTTTTAACAGATGTGTGGCTATGAAAATAGCCTTTATTTTTTATCTTGTGTTCAGAGTACCGTTTATTTGGCTGCTGGTTTTGGAACCTTTTCGTTCTTCTTGGGAAGCAAAACGGCTTGTATGTTTGGCAGCACACCGCCACTGGCTATAGTAACACCTGACAACAACTTGTTCAACTCTTCGTCATTGCGAACAGCTAACTGTAAGTGTCGAGGAATGATTCTAGCTTTCTTATTGTCACGAGCAGCGTTACCGGCCAACTCCAAAATTTCGGCGGAGAGATACTCCAAAACAGCAGCTAAATAGACAGGTGCGCCTGAACCGATGCGATTGGCGTAGTGTCCTTTGCGCAAAAATCGGTGAACACGACCGACTGGAAACTGAAGTCCGGCTCTGAACGATCGAGTCTTTGCCTTGGCTTTAGCTTTTCCTCCTTTTCCACGTCCTGACATTTTAATTTCTTACACTGAGAAACAACGAGAGACAACCTAGAGATATTTGTGCGCGCTTTGAAATCAACTTACAAAATTCCTTTTTCTTATCAAAAACATTTGGTCTCGAACTGCACTTTTTTTAACGAATAGAAAAACTCGTCAAACAATGCGCAAATTAGTTAATCTTTGAAGAACCAATGAGCTTGCGAGAAACAGAAATGTTCTCGAATTGGAGACCACAACTGCGCTTTATATAGGAAGTGATTCGGTTGCTTGTAATTTCAAATTTCAATTCTCTAAAACTCGTCGACATGTCTGACGCTCCAAAGGCCGGAGGAAAACAAGCGCCCAAGGTGGCCAAAAAGGGGGAAAAACGCGCTGGTAAGAAAGGCGGCAAGATCGCTGGTACTGGAGACAAAAAGCGCAAGAGAAAGAGGCGAGAATCCTACGCCATTTACATTTACAACGTCTTGAAGCAAGTTCACCCTGATGTTGGTGTTTCTTCCAAAGCGATGAGCATCATGAATTCTTTCGTCAACGACATTTTTGAAAGAATCGCTTCAGAAGCTTCACGACTAGCCCTCCAAAACAAGAAATCAACCATCTCTTCGCGTGAAATTCAAACAGCTGTGCGCCTCTTACTTCCCGGTGAGTTGGCCAAACACGCAGTGAGCGAAGGCACCAAGGCTGTTACTAAGTACACCAGCAGTAAATAGATGGAGCGCTATCTAAACGGCTATTTTCATAGCCACACATCTTGTAAAAGCATTGTACGCATTAGAACGCCTTAAATTGTAGTAGAGAGAAAGTACTTAAAATGCAATAGCTAGGCAGCCATTGTTTGCTCGTTTTAAATTGCGACACCGCGTCTAAAGAGCGAGCGCTTTTCTAGACTTGCTTTTTTTGATGTTTAAACGTATAGCTTTTGCATCCACTTTGGATACAAAAAGTTATTACAGTAGGTAAACGCGTGAGAAAATCTTTCAACAACTACTTGAGCGCCACCTTTTTGCTTTTGATCAAAACCTTAGCCCTTATGACCCACCCATCGTTATTATTTGCTGCTACTACCACACTTTTGCTCCTTTTTTCTTTTTTCTTTTTTTTTTTTTTTTTCAAATGTATTGCGCGCATCTTTAGGAAATCAGACTTAAAGCAGCGCTTTAGATAAAAATCACCTTTCTAGCCCGATGATGGTGAGCAAAACACTTTATGTGTCAAGCGTCTACTCTAAACACTCAGTTAAACTATGCCTCGCTAAAAAACATTACTTAGAAATCAATTCAATTGCTTTTCATTTCGATTGAAACAAACTGAAACTGGTAAACTAAACCGTTTTTACACACCCCCTCTGCTTATCGCGGTGCAGCGTTCAAGTTCTAGATTGCCTATTAACGTTTAAAACAGATGTGTGGCTATAAAAATAGCCGTTTTTGATTGCTGAGGTGTTCCCCTTTTAACCACCAAAGCCGTACAATGTGCGACCTTGTCTTTTTAATGCGTAGACAACGTCCATAGCGGTGACTGTCTTTCTCTTGGCATGCTCTGTGTATGTTACAGCGTCGCGAATAACGTTTTCCAAAAAGACTTTTAGAACGCCTCGAGTCTCCTCGTAGATAAGTCCAGAGATACGCTTAACACCACCGCGACGAGCTAGACGACGTATGGCGGGCTTTGTGATTCCTTGGATGTTATCACGTAAAATCTTGCGATGACGCTTTGCGCCTCCTTTTCCAAGTCCTTTTCCTCCTTTACCGCGACCAGACATGATTAAAATTGTTTGAAGTTCAATTACTGTCTTTTTGCGTTTCTTTTTGTTTTTATTATGCGCTGGAAGCGCGACTTTTACCCTACATAGATGGAAACATCTTCGTCAAACAACCAATCGCAACGGTCCTTCGTCAAAAAGCCATCTGAACCAAAAAAACAAAAAAAAAAAAAACCAAAACAAACTGCCTTGTTTTTAACGCGCGTTTTCGCATTTAACGCTTTTATCCGTTCGCAAACAGAGCAGAAAAGTTTCTTTTCGGAATTCCACTACGTCGACCTGTCTTTGAAGTGTTTAAAAAAGCAGAAATTGTAGAGGCGAGACAAACGCGCTCTCTTTTCCCGTAGCCAAAAAACACGCCTACGTGGCCTTAATGCCTTATTTTGCATTTGTACTTGAACCAATCAAAGAGCACTTTCTTAGCACCAATCAGAATGCAGCTTTAAGTCGCGGCAAAGTCTAAAAATGTCAACAAAACGCGTTAAATTGAAAAACTTCAAAAGTTCAACTTAAACTGATAAGTGTAAGCGTAACTTACAATGGCCCGCACAAAACAAACAGCTAGAAAATCTACCGGCGGTAAAGCACCGAGAAAGCAGCTGGCAACAAAAGCAGCAAGAAAGAGTGCCCCGGCTACCGGCGGAGTAAAGAAACCCCACAGATACCGACCCGGTACCGTAGCTTTGAGAGAGATCCGAAGATACCAAAAATCGACAGAGCTCCTAATCAGAAAACTACCCTTCCAGCGATTGGTTCGCGAAATAGCTCAAGATTTCAAGACTGACTTGCGTTTCCAAAGCACCGCCGTCATGGCCTTACAAGAAGCTTCAGAAGCCTACTTAGTGGGTCTCTTCGAAGATACCAACTTGTGCGCCATCCATGCAAAGCGTGTCACTATTATGCCAAAAGACATTCAGTTGGCGAGAAGAATCAGAGGAGAGCGAGCTTAAAAAATGGTGCTTCTAAACAAAACGGCTATTTTCATAGCCACAAATCTGTTAAAAACGTTGTCGGCTTAGTGCCTTAAAACAAAACAAAACAAAAAAAAAAAACAACAAACAAACAAACACAAAGTAAACAAGTTCTACGCCTGGAACTTTGTTTTTAGAAAGATGTGTGGCTATGAAAATAGCCGTTTGACAAAAAGCGGGGTAGGTTAGGTTATTTCTTTTCCACTTTTGCGATGGTTTTCTTGGCTGCAGCTTTCTTCTTAGGTGTCGCTTTCACTTTCTTTACTGCGGGCTTTTTAGCAACCGGTTTCTGGGCGCTCTTTTTTGCGGGAGTCACTTTTTTCTTAGGAGTAGCTTTTTTCACTTTCTCTTTTTGTGCGACTTTTTTCACTGACGCAGCTTTCTTTTTTGGCGTGCTCTTCTTTCTTTTCAGCAGGCTTCTTTACTTCTTTGGCTTCTTTTTTGTGCTTCTTGGCGACTGCAGCAGGCTTCTTTAACGGTTTGGGCTTAGCTGCAATTCTAAAAGAACCCGACGCGCCAGTTCCTTTCACTTGTACGAGCTCGCCAGCAACCACCATGCGCTTTAAATTAATCTTGACTTGCGAATCGACGTTTTCACCCACCTTGTTGTTGGCCTTGACGTGCTTGGCGATAGCTTGTCTTGACGACCCTTTGCGTTCTTTAAGCGAATTAATAGCATCGACAATCATCGCCTTGTAGGGAGCATGATCAGCAGGCTTTTTAGGCGCAGACTTCTTTGTGGCCTTTTTCGGAGATGCAGCTTCAGTCATTTTTTTTTTGTCGTGTTTCAGAGAAACGTTGCGTTCGTTTTTATAAAACTTCTAGATGTTTAGATGTTTTTATTTTTCAAGCGGAGTTTTATGCGGACTGTCGAGGAGACTTTTTTTTTTTTTTTTTTGCTCCACCGTCAGACTGCAAAGTGTGTTTTCGTGTTGACAGGCAAACCTCCACAGCTCGCGTCTCTCGCTCTCTTAAAGCTTCATTAGTTTTGAAATCTTCTAAAGAATAGTGACGCTTTGTAAATTGCGGCGTTTCGGTGCCACAGCATGTTAGAAGCGAAAGGTATCGCATCAAAACATCGAAAAAATAGTCTTTAAAAGCAATCGAGTGCGCGCATGGCCAAATAACATCAGCGCTACTTACTCTGGACAAAGCAGCTTAATTTCATCAAGAAACTGAACCATATGGCTTCCCAAAAAAGCTTATGCCAATCTCTTCTAAGCATTTGGTACCATACAAACTCAATAGAGGCGAAGGGCACAAACACGCGCGATTGCTGGAATATTTAATGCGTTAGCAACGCGTACTAACGACGATTTTTAGTTCAGACCAATTCTTTTTCTAAACACAGAGACACAACAAAGAACATTCCATGAAAAAGGAACACTATGTTGTGCTTATTCGTGTTCGTTAACAAAAACGATCGAAGGCTAAAACTGCGATAACGCAGTCAACATATATAAAGTCGCGGACACTAGAAAAAAAGGAAAAACTTAGCAACCTGAAAGTTCTGGACATCGTAAAAAAAAAAAATAAATAAAAAATAAAATTCATTATGGAAGGTAACGGTAAAAAAACGTTTGAGGAGATAAGAGAATGAGTGACGAATGCACAATACGGGGTCCATTCGGTTCTTCGTCTTCATAGTCATCGTTCGAGCGAAGCTTGGTGTTTTCTTTACAATTGTGCAGTCTTGGGAAGG